>NC_084630.1:9690430-9972930 GCF_033978795.1 Nerophis ophidion | reverse complement strand
TAGTACATGTTGGTGTGTTCACAGCTTATTCACACTGGTAAGTTTAAATTAAAGCATGCTTTATTATGTTTCGTAGGAAGATAGAAATAGCTAAGCTAAATGACCCTTTACCAACTCGGCCTTCAGAAATGTTTCGCCTTTATAAAAACTGACTGCGTTGGCGATCGAGATACACGACTCATACAGCAGCTTGCTCAAATTTCATCTATTGGACGCGCTTACATGAATCAACTCCACGAATTGTATATATTTTTCAAGTTGGCAAGCCTTTGGAACAGGGTCCTATTTGTCTTGGTACTGTCCCTTGATTTTTTTTTTTCTTCCGTATGATCCATTTTAAACAAGATTGTTGCTCTCTCTCTCACAATGAGTACAGCTGTGTAAACACAAGCTTTGGCCATTAACAATGGCTAACCAGCCCCCACAATGCATTGCGAAATTACGTGCTCCTTCGAGCCTTATATAGAGTGGGTTGTGTGGTAATGAAGTAACAAGACAATGAAAATAAACAATGGTACAAACAATCCTGATGATATCAAGAGATGTAGCGGAAAGCCAGAAAGTACCAAATGGATAGCAGAGTCTATTGAAACACTTGAAAAGGTCACAGGGGATATTAAAACTAAATGGCCCATCACACCCTAAATAACACTGCACCAGCGCCACTTAAGCACTTTGTCCGGTTTACATATGCTGTGACAACTAGACACACACAAGCCTCCACCAGGGGGCACTGTAGCGTACCCAGATGTAAAACATTTTTTGCACAATCAGCCTTTTCATATAAAGTCATAAAGGAATGGAACGACCTCACAACAGACTTGAAAAGTTTAACAGATTATTGTTCATTTACATTTGAAGTTAAAAAGTGGCTTTGGAGCAATCAAAGCTGCTCACACGGTCACTAAGGTGGCCACAATTTACAACTATATTTGTTGTAAATTGTGAGGTGTGTCTGTTAAAATCATGGTTGTTTTTAAAAATAATGACAGACATAAACAAGAGCATGTATTGTCTTTGTGTGATTATGTAAATTAGATGTGGTTGTATTGTATATTAAGTATGTGTCCATGAAAGGGCATTTTATGACTTTTGTTAATTTGATTACGTGATATGATATGATTTTATTGTCCTTTTATTGCATGATTTTTGTATCCCTTTAATTTAGGTGGCCAGGGACTGCAGATGGAAATGAGCTATTTAGCTATAATCTGGTACAGAACATATCTGTTTTACAGCTTAATGTTTCTGTGCATTGTCCCTTCAAATAAAGACTAAACTAAAACTAAAACTCAAATAGGTCCTGATATAGAACATTTCCTCAAGCTAAGGCCTTGGGCCATCAGACTTAATTTCTTAATTCCTGTTCATACACAATGGAGAATCAACCCTTAGGACAGTGTTTCTTAACCATTGCTGGACCGCGAGTGCTCTCTGGAGGGCCGCCAAAAAACATGTTTCCCAGCTGTGGTCCATATGGGGCGCAAGCGGTACTACACCTTTCCACCACTTGTGTCAGTAATGACAATCTTAAACAAACTGAAAGAGTCTGGAGCTAATGTCAAAGAAAATGTCTTAAGCGCAAAAAAATATGACCAAAGTGGTAAAGCTGTATATTTATTGACAGTTTACCTAAGAACAATATTCATTATTATTTTAGTGTATTAACTTTAGCACTAGTCTTCAGTAATGTGGACGCTGTATCGATACGTTGTGGTGAAGAAGGAGCTGAGCCGGAAGGCAAAGCTCGCAATTTACCGGTCGATCTACGTTCCCATCCTCACCTATGGTCATGAGCTTTGGGTCATGACCGAAAGGACAAGATCACGGTTACAAGTGGCCAAAAGGAGTTTTCTCCGCCGGGTGTCGGGTCTCTCCCTTGGAGAAGCTCTGTCATCCGGGAGAAGCTCAACCTAAAGCCGCTGCTCCTCCACATCGAGAGGAGCCAGATGAGGTGGTTTTGGCATCTGGTCAGGATGCCACCCGAACGCCTCCCTAGTGAGGTGTTTCGGGCACGTCCGACCGGTAGGAGGCCACGGGGAAGACCCAGGGCACGTTGGGAAGACTATGTCTCCCGGCTGGCCTGGGAACGCCACGGGATCCCCCGGGAGGAGCTGGACGAAGTGGCTGGGGAGAGGGAAGTCTGGGCTTCCCTGCTTAGGCTGCTGCAACCGAGACCCGACCTCGGATAAGTGTAAGAAGATGGATGGATGGATGGACTTTAGCACTACATGATTTTATGTAATTATATCGTTTGTCAGGTAATTGTGAGTCTCTTTTCGTGAATATGTTTTGTTAGAACTTATTTTTCTAATCAGTCTGACCTAAGCCAAAGGTTATATGTTAAACAAATAATATTCTTTGCATTTAAAAAAAAAACAACATTCAAATAATTTGACAAGGTTGTAAACTGTAAGTAGGTTAGATATAATTATGGTTTGGTTGGTAGAGAGTTCCTGGTTCGATCCCCGGCTTCCGCCATCTTAGTCACGTCTGTTGTGTCTTTGAGCAAGACACCTCACCCTTGCTCCTGATGGGTCGTGGTTAGGGCCTTGCATGGCAGCTCCCGCCATCAGCGTGGTGAATGTGTGGGTGAATGGGTGAATGAGTACCTAGAAGGTAGAAAAGCGCGATACAAGTATAACCTATTTACCATTATTGAATGTGATTAAAATCACGAGTAAGATGACTAATTGTGTGAATGCTCCAAAACATTCGCACACATGGTTTTCTTTCTTATTCTTCGTCTCCAGATTTTGGCATGTTCTACCTTCCGCATATTTCATCTGATTCAAACCGTTCTAACTTCAAACTGTTCAGCCAATTCGGGAATCACAGGCTTTCCCTTGACGGATTCCAAAAATTCCCCGATTTTCCAGAATTCTACGTTTTCCGGGACCTTTTTCCCCTTCAAAATGAATTGGCCATTTTTTAAAACTTTCACCATTTCCACATTTTTCAACCGATTAAAAGCATTCCACCTTCAACATGTTTCACCAACTTGATAATTCAAACAACCTTTATTTCCAAGTCTGAAGAATTCCAAAATTCTCCAGAATTCCTGGTTTTCCAAAAACCCCTATTTCCATCCTTTTTTCTGGCGTCTACTCCTTCAACATTTTTCAACGCATTTCAACTGTTCCAACATCCAAACATTAGGATAAAAAACTAAGTTGTTTTTTTGAGCTATAAAAATTCCATCCATCCATCCATCCATCATCTTCCGCTTATCCATATTCCAGGAGTTCGGTAATATCATTTCTCACTTCAACATTTCTCGACCGATTTCAAAAATTCCAACACCAACCATTTCAACTCATTCAGACCATTCAAGGTTTTTTTTGTTTTTTTTTAACCAATTTTTTAAAAAAAATCCTGCTTTTCCCAAAATTCCCAAATTTTGGGGAAATTCCAATTTAAATGAATGGAACATTCTTCAAAATTCCACAACTCCCACATGTTTTATCTGATTCAAAATTTTCCAACTTTAAAATATTCAGCCTGTTCAGGAATTGCTCCCTTTCAACAATTCTAAAAAAATCCCAGGATTTCAGTTCAACTTCAGCATTGGAGCATTCACATGCAATTCCTTCGGGAATTTCCTCATGTAGGTCAGTGTTAATATCTGTAGCGTGATTTTGGGTAATGTGATCAAAAAGGTTAAGAATCCCTGCCTTAGGGGACACCTACAATATCTGCTCACCAAGGTAAATAGTGAACAATATTACCTTAATGCTATTGTATTTTTTTCAACATTTATTATCTAAAATTTTCTTCTTAAAAGCGATGTTGACATTGTGGTGTTTTGGGATCACAAGTTAAATTGATTTCAGTTCATTTCAATAGATCTGAGATACGAGTTTTTTGAGCTATGTGCTCAGTCGTGGAATTCAATTTGCTTAGTTAGGGTACTACTCTAAATTCTTGACTACGTCTCCGGTTCCATATCGGTCGGCGTCTGGTCCCTGACTCAGACCAGACCAGTTAGTGAACCATGCTGTACAATATCTGTTAAAAACCATTGGTACAAATTAGAGACAACCATCAGACAGACGTACCGACAGAAGTGTGTCTCTGCTCAACAAAAGAAGGTACACTTTTAAATAAAAAATAGGGGGAAAGTGATGAAGCTGCTGAATGTTAAATGGTTTGCAGTTAACTTTGGTTGACAAATGAGATGGAAATAAGGTGAACGCAACGTTGAAAGCACAATTGGTTATCCTGTGGCACAGTTCTGTGACTGCTCCATGGGGGGTCTTAACATAATATGGATTGAAATTCCAGCAGGGCGGGACGGGGAAGGCCTTTTCCGGTATAGATTGGTCGAGTAGCTGGCTTCAGCTTCCCACTAGACTGACCCAAAAGGGAGGGGTACTCAGCTGAGGTTAAACCAGGGTTCTTGTCTGCCTCCCTGCCGGTGAGGGTTACGGTCGTCCCCATTTTTTTTCAGCGCTTCTTGGTCATTCAGTGAACACTGGCCTCACTTTCAAGTGACCCTAACGCCGTACGTGGGAAACACATAACAGCTGTCACAGTTCTGCTGGCCATTCACTTCCTTAACGTGACACTAAATTCATCCATCTGGTTGACTAACCGCTGGTGCCGGTCAATCCCTCTTACTGGTGGTTGATTCTCGATTTCCGGAGGTCCAAGAACTCATCCCTGCTGATTGATGTTCTGTTAACTGGAAAACTGGTTGACCACACAAACTCACATTCCATCCTGACTGGTGCTTTGACATCCTGCCAAGCTTTTTATCCATTTTATTCGACTCATTAAAGAATGTGAATTTGTCGCCATGCTGTAGTCCATGGCGATCTGGTCCGCTGGCTTCCGATATCGATTCAGCCCAGCTTTGATCCGTATTGATTCAGTCGGTTGGCTAGCATTAGCTTTTCTCCAATCATCCATAGGTGCTGTCTCTTTTCTTCAGCTCTCCACTTTCAGCTCCAGAGGCAAAAGTTACTCGTGGTTTGGCAGGTCGAGCTTTTCTCCGCCGGGGATAGGTACAGCTTGCCGTTGGCGCAGGCGCAGAGTTCGTACACCCCCGTCTGTTTGGTGTAGGTGGTACCTGCTGCCGCTCCTTCCAATGGGTCCACTGCGCTACCAAGTGGAATGTTGCCCAGACGGATGATATTTGCATCTAGAAAGATCTGAAAGCAAAAGGAATGCAGGTTAAGGACTTGACTTTTGATTGTTGATATATGTCATACAAAAGCATGATCAAGTGAGAAACTAAAAAAATAGTTAAGCCGATTCTATAAAAGATTATGGTTCAGTTCATTTGGGTATGGTCCGTGCTGTCTTGCTTGTTATGTATGATTTTACAGTATCGGTCACCTTGTCTGCAGTGGCAACAAAAACTCGGTCGCTATTTTTTTGGTCCAAACTGAAATTAACTGAACTTTTTGGCTATGTAGCTAAAGTTTTTCCTGGCAGAGGGCTTAGTGCGTCTGCCTCACAATACGAAGGTCCTGAGTCGTCCAGAGTTCAATCCCGGGCTCGGGATCTTTCTTTGAGGAGTTTGCATGTTCTCCCTTTGATTGCATGGGTTCCCTCCAGGTACTCCGGCTTCCCCCGACCTCCAAAAACATGCACCTGGGGATAGGTTGATTGGCAACACTAAATTGGCCCTGGTGTGTGAATATGAGTGTGAATGTTGTCTGTCTATCTGTGTTGGCGATCCAGTGAGGTGGCGACTTGTCCAGGATGTACACCACCTTGTTAAAATGCAGGAACGTATCATGGATTCTGTCTCTATTAACTTAAAAATGTTGTTACAATGTTGGGTACTCGTCAAATTGTAAAGTTTCCCCATTTTGGCCTGAACTTGAAAGGCGTTTTTGATGCCTCTGTTCATGGGGCTTTGCAGTCTCAAGTCTTAAGTCAAACTTTCAACCAGATGGGGAGGAGCTCTGCTTTAGGCAACGAGAAAACACAAGCTATAGTAGGATAAATTATTATTTTTATCTAATCTTGGCATGCACAAAATAAGACTACTACTATTACTTCTTTCTAAAACTTTGAACCCTGCGGCTTATAAGTGTTATGTTGAGGTGGCATCTTTATGCGGGATCGGTCCTCCCAGATGCAGAACGGACAACTCTGGATGTGAGTATGAAGGTAGGAGATGATTTATTTCTCATAAATCATACACCGTAGATACAATCAGACACCAACAATAATAAACAGAAAAGCTGGCTGACAGCATGGGAAGCTATGGCAAAGCTTAGCGCAAGAACAAGAATCAAGAATCACATGAATAACCAACGTAACTTATGGAGCAAACAAAGAAGCCAGGACGAGTGACTAGCAAAGGCAGGCTTAAATAATGTATCTGATTTCAAACAGGTGAGCGTCCCGAACACCAGAGGCAGGTGAAAAATCACAAGTTACCATGGTAACAAACTCAGGAGGTGCACAAACAGGAACTGAAGGAGTCCAAAACAAACAGAACATAACTAAGCATAACATGATCCAGGCCCACGGATAATGACAATAATAATGTGCGGCTAATTCATGCATTTTTCTTTCCGGAGGGCAATAATAAAAGGTAAAAAACAAACAAACAAACAAATAATCAATAAGAAGGTGTTTTATTGTTTGTGCCGAGGCACCATTTTTAGAAAAGTTCGTTCACTGCAGTACCTGTTAGTGTCTTTCACCAAAATATCACCGTGAAGTTTAGCTGATTGAAGAGCTTACGCAGCTAGTGGGTCCATGACCATGCCCTCTATTTTGTTTGATCAGCCGTTTTACTGCCGTGTTACATACACCGTTTGGAAACAATTAAGGTACCGTATTTTTCGGAGTACAAGTCGCTCCGGAGTATAAGTCGCACATGCCGAAAATGCATAAGAAAGAAGGAAACATTTATAAGTCGCACTGGAGTGTAAGTCACATTTTTGGGGGAAATCTATTTGATAAAACCCATCACCAAGAAAAGACATTTGAAAGGCAATTTAAAATAAATAAAGAATAGGCTGGTTATGACAGACTGAATAAGTGTTTGTTATATGAAGCATAAATAACCAACTGAGAAGGTGCCTGGTATGTTAACCTAACATATTATGGTAAGAGTCATTCAAATAACTATAACATATAGAACATGCTATACGTTTACCAAACAATCTGTCACTCCTAATCGCTAAATCCCATGAAATCTTATACGTCTAGCTTCTTACGTGAATGAGTTAAATAATATTTTTGATATTTTACGGTAATGTGTTAATAATTTCACACATAAGTCGCTCCTGAGTATAAGTCGCACTCCCGGCCAAACTATGAAAAAAACTGCGACTTATAGTCGGAAAAATACGGTATGTAAATAAACATTTGCAGAATCTTTTTGTGTAAATAACTCATTTCACAACGTATACATCTAGTCTAGTCCGGCTAATATATGATTTTTTTTTTTTCTTCTTAAATTTAGTGGGTGTGGCACATATACCAGTACACTCTATATTTTGAAAAAATACAGGAGTTTTCATTCCTCACGAATGCTAAGTTCATCCATCCATCCATTTTCTACCGCTTATTTCCTTTGGGATCACGGGGGAAACTGGTGCCTATCTCAGCTACAATCGGGCGGAAGGTGGTGTACACCCTGGACAAGTCATCACCTCATCGCAGATGCTAAGTTCAGCCAGGATTAAATAATTAATTGTTCTGTTTTTTTGTTGGCTTGTTTGCAACACTTTCAAAGAATGGCGTAGCCTCGATACTAGGCTTTGTATAAACATGTTTGGCATAAACATGTATAAACACAATTTTGACAGTGTGGTCCTGGTATAGATTAAAAAATATATATATTTCTATTACGTCCTTGAGTAGTCCTGTAGTTCTAGTGTTAAAAAACACTTTCCCTGGATACAAGCAACTCTTTTCTAAGGATAACAACCATCGTCAGCTCTGCAAAATGACCCAAAATACAACTGTGGTCATCCGGAAGGCCCAGCGGGGACTCCACCTCTTGAGGGTGCTGAGGAAGAACAGACTGGAGAGGCAGCTGATGGTGACCTTCTATCGCTCGGCTGTCGAGCGCCTGCTGACGTACTGCATAACAGTGTGGTACGCCAGCTGCACTGAAGCAGACAAACAGGCGATTTAGAGGGTCATAAAGTCTGCACAAAAAAATCACAGGCTGCCCCCTGCCCTCCCTGAAGGATTTACATAACTCCTGTTGCCTTAAGAAAGCAAAAACCATCACCCAAGACAGCACACACCCTGGTTACCACCTGTTCCTCCTGCCACCATCGGGCAGGCGCTACAGGTGCATCTGAGCCAGAACAAACAGCCTCAGAGACAGCTTTTTTCCCAGAGCTGACTCCACCTTCTATCGCTCAGCTGTCGAGAGCCTGCTGACGTACTGCATAACAGTGTGGTACGCCAGCTGCACTGAAGCAGACAAACAGGCAATTCAGAGGGTGACAAAGTCTGCACAAAAAAATCATCGGCTGCCCCCTGCCCTCCCTGAAGGATTTACATAACGCCCGTTGCCTTAAGAAAGCAAAAACCATCACCAAAGAGAGCACACACCCTGGTTACCACCTGTTCCTCCTGCTACCATCGGGCAGGCGCTACAGGTGCATCAGAGCCAGAACAAACAAGCTTTTTTCCCAGAGCTGACACCATGTTGAACTCTAACTTATAATAATAATAATTCACCCCCGTACAATATACTGCCCTAGTACCCTACTGTGCAATACTACCCTTCGAGTGCAATACGTCCAACACTGATTGTTCTGTATATTGTACAGTATTTTGTATTTCGACAGTGTTTTGTATATTGCACAGGATTGCTTGTTATTTTTATTGGATAGTAGTTTATTTCAATTGTTAGTTTTTCCTTTATTTTACCCCATATTTGTTCCCACAACCGCACCTTAAGTTGGAGTCTTTAATCTCGTTATATGCAAATATAATGACAATAAAGTCCATTCTATTCTATTCAAGCGACTCTTTTCCACCTCTTTTAAAAAAAAAAAAAAACTTTCCAAAAATCTAATGTTGGGCAAAACTTCAAGAGTTGTTCTTAAATGATTTCCAATCCAAACAGACGAGAGGGCAGTTCGAGGTCTTTGATTTTTGGACGGACCAATGGTTCTGATTGATCAACTACCGAGGAGTGTCTGTTAAAACAGAGGAAGATCGAATGCAGGAAAAAAGTATTTCACTCTTTCAATTTTAAGATGGAAAACCAAATGAAAGGGTGACTAATAACACATTGACAGCCCCGTGAGGCAAGTGCACATTTAATGTCATTTAGAGGTTGTGGATTGAAGCGGGGGGGATGGGATTGTAAGTAAGCGGGATGACAATCCAGTTGTGAGTGTACTCGTATAGAAATATGGGGCATTGAAAGGAGAAAAAAAACCAACAACATAATGGAACGGGAATGGACAGGAGAGGAGAGACAGATTCACACGTGAGAAGCAATTACTTTAACTAATGATTTCACTCTGGCTGACGGCGCATATCTCCACTCAACACGAGGGTAAAGAACAGTTGCATCTTAAATTGACTTTTTAAATATCAGCGTCGCTAAAAGCCTGCATCCATCAACCCCGAACACCCCGCTATGCACTGTAGGTTTGAAAAGGTGGGGCGGTTGGGTTGGGTAGAGTTGGCCGTGCCACCAACTTGAGGGTCCCAGGTTCGATCCCTGCTCCCGCCGTCCTAGTCACCGTCGTGTCGTTGGGCAAGACACTTTACCCACCTGCTCCCAGTGCCACCCCCAATGGTTTACATGTAACTTAGATATTGGGTTTTGCTACGTAAAGGAGCTTTGAGTCGCTAGAGAAAAGCGCTATATAAATATAATTCACTTCACTTCAAAGGTCTCACATTATTTCAATCATTGACTCAACTCTCTTTGTATAAATACTTGCGGTCCCCTCAGGCGCTTGTATATGTCAGTTGGTTGTTGACGAACCCCAAGATGCAGAGATGGAGGCAGGCATCGAATGGGAAAACATGATTTAATTAGAATACAAGAACAAGAACAAACAAAAGGGGACCAACCAAAAGCGCGCACGAGGCGGATAACAAACTAAAAGAGCTAGCATGGGAGCAAGAAAACAAAAGGAGCTTAGCATGGAAGCTAGCAAAAACAAAAGGGCCTAGCGTGGAAGCTAGCGGGTAGCAAGCAGGAAAACAGAAGTCATAACGTGTCGTACAAAAACAAATTGAAAACAAATTGGAAGCAGGGAACACAAGACAGTAAGCTACATACACAAAGCTACCAAATATAGCTTACCGCTACGCTGCAACAACACGACACGACAGGAGCAACAACACATGACAATAATCCAGCAGTGACTGGACGGGAAGACAGGTCTAATTAGGAGCGGACTGATTGACACCAGGTGTGGCCAGGTGCGAATCAGCAGCAGCTGAGGGGGAACACAGCACTCAGGGAGAAAGACAGGAAACCAACAAAATAAGAGTGCTGACAGGAACTAAGGACAGGAAATACTAAACACAGAGGAAAAACTTAAACACAAACAGACTGTCAGTGGCAAGTCTGATGGTATAAAAAACAATTTGCCATCATTGGACCGTCATCGATTTGTTGTTTGAGAAATAAAATGAATCGCAATTTTCATTTGTAATGATTCTTAATCAATTAAAACATCTGAATTATTTTTTTTATTTTGTATCTTTATTTTTTTGGTTTCCTGTTCGGCCCATTCAGACAAAATATATTGTTGAATCAGTGGCCGAGTGGTTAGAGTGTCCGCCCTGAGGTCGGTAGGTTGTGAGTTCAAACCAAAGACTATAAAAATGGGACCCATTACCTCCCTGCTGGGTTGAATCACCAAAAAATTATTCCCGGGCGTGGCCACTGCTGCTGCCCACTGCTCCCCTCACCTCCCAGGGGGTGATCAAGGGTGATGGGTCAAATGCAGAGAATAATTTCACCACACCTAGTGTGTGTGTGACAATCATTGGTACTTTAACTTTAGAATCAGAATAGTTTTATTGCCATTGTTTGAGAACCGGTTGCCAAACTAGGAAAACACATAACAAAGATTAGGTAATAAAAATGAGCTGGAACTGAACTATCAGATTTCGTTGTTGTGCATATCTGATGGCCGAGGGGAAAAAAAACTGTTTAGGTGGCGGTAGGCATGGGTCTGGATGGACCGTAGTCCACTGCCTGAGGGGGAGAAGGGAGAATAGTTTGGGTCCAGGGTGAGAAGAGTCAGCTGTGATCCGACCCACACGCCTTCCGGTCTTGGAGGAGAACAGGTCCTGGAGGGATGGGAGCCTGCAGCCCAATGACCTTCTCAGCAGCACGTACCATGCGCCGCAGTCGATGCTTGTGTTGCCGGGGAACCACACGGTGATTTAGTGCCCATATCTGCTGATATATTTACTTTAGAAAATAAAACTCTTGGATACTTCTCATTTTGCTTTATTCGAATTTGACTTTGACCAAAGTATTGGTATTGAGATATGTGGAGACTGCAATATGACTCAAGTAAATAACACCAAAATGTTATATATTTCATTGAAAATGTAGAACAACATACAGTGATAAATGATAAATGGGTTGTACTTGTATAGCGCTTTTCTACCTTCGAGGTACTCAAAGCGCTTTGACACTACTTCCACATTTACCCATTCACACACACATTCACACACTGATGGAGGGAGCTGCCATGCAAGGCGTCAACCAGCACCCATCAGGAGCAAGGGTGAAGTGTCTTGCTCAGAAAACAACGGACGTGACGAGGTCTGTACTAGGTGGGATTTGAACCAGGGACCCTCGGGTTGCGCACGGCCACTCTCCCACTGCGCCACGCCGTCCCCAAATGGGGACGTATAGAAATATGGGGCATCGTCCCCAGTGCTCAAAAATCCATCTAAATGTTTTAGTACGACTTTGGTAAGCTATCAAGATTGTACTGTGCTTCAACGTACGAGTATTATTATGGTGTGTGTAGAAGGTAAGACATTATCTGGCGTGTTTCTTTCCTACTGGTGCCTGCTTATCTGTATTTGGGATCTGCATAAGTTCTGAAAATGTGCACGGGTCCGCCTTTAGTGGATAAGCTTCTTCTTTTACTCTATGTTCTTGTTATGGGACATTCATCCTCCACTGTTGCCATTTCTAATACAAAGTGGTTGTTACGGTGGGGTTGCAGCTTGATGCGAGGTTTGTTCCCCCGGGATGCAAACGGATCACTCCGGACAGGACTCAAAGGTAGGAGCATGGTTTATTCTTAAAAATCAAACACGCACCAAAAACACAAAACAAGCAGAAGGAAAACATGGGAAGCCAAGGTTACCTATTAGGACAAGAAGCACAAACTCGGAGACAAGAACAACCTCGTAACTGTTGCATGAAGCAAGCAAAAAAGCCAGGATGAGTGTGGCGAGAGAGGTGAATAAATAGCTCACTGATTAGTGGTCGACTGCAGATGAGCGTGCCGACCATTACAGTAGTAACCAGAGGCAGGTGAACCAAATTAATCCCCATAGAAACCAAAACAAATCCAGAGATGCACAAAACATGAACTAAAGGAGTCCAAAAAACAGCAGAAAATAACAAAACATTAGACAGCAGTGTAAAGTTCTTACTTACATCCATCAGTAAACTCGTCATGACAGCACTAAAAACATACCGGTGTGGTGAGTTCACATCATTCACCCAAGGAACCTCGGTTATTAGAAGTGGCTCTTTCACGGGATACGAGTGAGCCCCGGATGATGAGATGCTGCTCCCTTGTTGATTTAAGTAAAGTCTGAAAGTCATTAAAACAATTAGCTCCATCTTTTGACACTTCTTCCACTCCCGTCCTTGCACGCTACACCGCTACAACAAAGATCACGAAGAAAAGACGCTGCTGAAGGTGAGCCACGTAAATAAGACCGCCCACAAAACGGTGCATTCTCAAGCGACTGTCAGAAAGCGTCTTGAAGATGATCTGTAAAACATCATCTATGCAACATTTAGATGAAAGAACCACCATTACATGTTATGTAGACCACAAGGAAGCGTTTTACATTTACGAAAAAATTATAATTATATGACCGCTTTAACGCGCCCTATAATCGGGTGCGCCTTTTGTATGAAAATAGACCTGACGAGACCCGTTCATCGGCAGTGCGCCTTATAATCCAGAGCACCCTATAGTCCGGAAAATACGGCACAATGAACATTTATCAGAGCAGTTTGTCTATTTTACAGAGGAATGCATTTAATCATAGAACTGGTAACATATGTTATTAAAAATATTGATTTAGTATTTAGAATCCTTTTGAATAATGATAATGGAGTCTGAGTCGAATCGTTACCAACAAGAATTGAATCGAATCGCCCAAACATTCACAGCCCTGGGTAATATACACACACGGTGCATGTACATCGTGAGGCATTGATACTTTGAGGCACTCACCTTTTGTTTATTTTTGGTTTAAGCATTGGATACTTTTTTACCTGCACACTGCCTCCCGCTGTTTCCGACATCTACAAAGCAATTAGTTAACGGCGGCCACCTACTGATATGGAAGGGTATTACACCATTACTCTGCCGAGCTCTAGAAAGCACCGACCACTCAACAACAACACATAATTTGCAGACTATAATTACTGTTTTGCAAAAAAATGTTTTAACCCAAATAGGTGTAATTAGATAATTCAATGTTTATTTATTTAACCCTAAATCCCAAATGTCTCAAAGGACTGTACAAACCATTAGGACTACGACATCCTCGGAAGAACCCACATAAGGGCAAGGAAACTATCAAGATTGTGCTGTGCTTCAACATACAAGTATTATTATAGTGTGTGTAGAAGGTAAGACATTATCCAGCATTTTTCTTTCCTTCTGGTACCTGCTGATCTGTATTTGGGATCTGCATAAGTCCTGAACATGTGCAGAGATCCGCCTTTAGTGGATAAGCTTCTTCTTTTACTCTGTGTTCTTGTTATGGGACATTCATCCTCCACTGTTGCCATTTCTAATACAAAGTGGTTGTTACAAAGACAAGATATTTGATGTTTAAACTCATAATCTCCCACAGCACACCAGACTGTATTTCACGGCACACTAGCGGTTGAAAAACACTGGCCTAATGTACGGCATCATTCTGGTTGTGCTAACTGACCTCGAAGCAATTTGATTCGGTAAATGGTGTTATGATAAATTTGACCAGTAGATGGCAGTCATACATAAGAGATACATGACTGCAATATGATGGCAGTGAACAACACCAAAACTTTAAATGTTCAATTGAGAAAATAGAACAAAATGTTTTTATTACGACTTCGGTAAGCTATGAAGTTGCACCGCTTGATGGATTGTCGGCGCATTAACCTTCGTCTTGTGTTAGGCCCGTTTTAGTTTTTAAATGCATAAAAACACCACATACATTTATTTTTTTGCATCAAAGCTTTTTGACTTTGTCAGGAACCTCTTTGTCAACAAAATAAAACATTTTAATTTTTTTCACTAAATTATAAAAGGCTCTGGTAGAAATTATGCCCTTGGTGTTGTTAGGGTCGGTTTCGACCCGGTTATAAAGATAAGATGATAAAGCAATGATAAGAGCCAAAACTGAACACACTGACAGCCAGCTCCTCTCCCAATCATGTGAGCTTTAGTGGATTCTCATTTTACCTTGTTATCCTGTACAAAAACAAACAAAAGACGGACACTAAAAGTGTCACTTTTTGCCTTCTGATTTTGTTTTTTTATTAGTTTTGGAACTAGTAATCTATTTCTCTTGGTTTCAATTGCTTGATTGGTTGTTTGTTTGATGTTGGATTTCTGTTGCTGAAAAAAAATACGTTTTAGCCTTTTTCTTGAAATAAATATATATGGGTCGAAATTGGCCCGTAATACCATAGATGTTACTATAGTTAAAATTCTTAAAATGAAAAAATAAACAAAACACATTTATTTAAGAGATGTGTTCTAATACCCCTTAGTAATAGTTAGGTAACACAACAACCTTTTTTTTATTTATATGATTCTCTTTAGGTTCGTTTTACCATTTTTAAAAATTGAAATCGAGGGGTATACTGACAAAATAAGGCCCAATGGCCCAAACCAAAAATATTAAAACCAATATTTTCAAGGATAAGGAAACCTAACGAGGTCCAAGAGATGAGAAACAAATTGGATGATAGATAATTGTTTTTAGTGTATTTTACAGCTGATTTAAGACATGGGTCAAAACCGACCCGTTAACATAAGAGATGGTAACAGAAAGCTAACACAAGAGGAAGGTTAAACGGATGAGTATAAGAACTGCAAAATAGCAGATATATTACCTGGCGTTTTGTTCCGCAATATTATGCAAAACCAACTTTTCTTACCTTCTGGTACCTGCTGATGTGTATTTGACATCTGCATAAGTCCTAAAATGTGGGTGCATCCGCAATTGTAGATCCGCTCATCGACAGTGCCCTATGGTCCCAAATATACGAAAATCCTGACCCGTAGTTTAAAACAGGTTGCTGGGAATGTACCAGACAATTTCCAAATACTGAGTGATGACTTCATCAGATCCATGTTGCACACCTGTCGTCTTCTGCTGGCCTCCCCAATAAAGAAAAAAACAACTGCTCTGGCTCTTCTATTGCTGTTCGGAGGAATTAATTCAGTCATGGTTGGCGACGTGGCTGAAATGTCGTTTGACACAACATACCTGGTATGACAAAGACAACCTGAAATGAACTACGGCACGGCGATTTGGTGCAGGAATGAGGAGAGATAGGTTTTTACGTGAGTTAATACCATTTGAATTACTGTTTTCTCTTCCATAACACTGGAGACAAGCAGCACAATAGCACAGAGGAAGGCAACTGGGGTATTATAGTGGAAAAAAAGTAGGGAGGAATGCAGGGAAGACGGAGAGTTGAGAGGCATAGGATGCTGATTATAAGATTGTAAGGGGGAAGGCAATTTGTGGATAGATACCATGGTTTGCTGAGGAAGGATTGAAGGAAAAGGAGAAGTGGTTGAATGCATGTGTGATAGGTAACAGAAAACAAAGATTAGTAACATAGAAATGTTGGGTGGAGGGGTGGTAGTTTGGATTGTTGGGAATGAAGGAACTGGAAATAATAAAAAAAATATATATAGTTTAAATTCAGATTAGCACTGGTATTTCCTTCTAATTAAACTGTGTTTAAAGGCCTACTGAAAGCCACTACTACCGACCACGCAGTCTGATAGTTTATATATCAATGATGCAATATTAACATTGCAACACATGCCAATACGGCCTTTTTAGTTTACTGAATTGCAATTTCAAATTTCGCGCGAAGTATCCTGTTGAAAACGTCAGTATGGTGACGAGCGCGCGTGACGTCTCGGATTGTAGCGGACATCTTTTCCCCGTCCGATCCCAGGTATAAGTAGTCTGCTTTAATCGCATAATTACACAGTAGTCTGGACAACTGTGTTGCAGAATCTTTTTCAATTCGTTCAGTTAATAATGGAGACGTCAAAGAAGAACGATGTAGGTGGGAAGCGGTGTATTGCAGCTGCCGTTAGCAACACAAACGGTGTTTCCTTGTTTACATTCCCGAAGGTGAAGCCTTACTATGGAACAGAGCGGTCAGGCGCACATGGTTCCCGACCACATGTCAACCGGCAGGTTTCGGTGAGAAAATTGTGGTAATAAGTCGGCTCTTACCGTGCACCTGTCAAAGAGGCAGCTGCGTGGCTTCCCTCAGAGACACTGGCGGTCACCACACCCCTCCGACTTTCAGGTACCATATAATCTCACTACAACACTAGTAACACAATAGGCAGATAAGGGATTTTCCAGAATTATCCTAGTAAATGTGTCTAATAACATCTGAATAGCTCCCACTGCCCTGTCTTTTTTTTCTAGTCCTTCACTCTCATTATCCTCAACCACAAATCTTTCATCCTTGCTCAAATTAACGGGGAAATTGTCGCTTTTTCGGTCCGAATCACTCTCGCTGCTGGTGGCCATGATTGTAAACAATGTGAGGAGCTTCACAATCCGTGACGTCACGCGCACATCGTCTGCTACTTCCGGTACAGGCAAGGCTTTTTTATTAGCGGCCAAAAGTTGCAAACTTTATTGTTGATGTTCTCTACTAAATCCTTTCAGCAAAAATATGGCAATATCGCGAAATGATCAAGTATGACACATAGAATGGACCTGCTATCCCCGTTTGAATAAGAACATCTCATTTCAGTCGGCCTTTAGGTTTGAGTTTAGATGGATAAAAAAATATATTTGTTCAAAATATTTACATTAGGGCCTTTTGTGGTGATGAAATTATGGGTCACTTGACAATGGTGCTTGAATAACTGCATCATTTCAATCACAACTTAAATGAAATTTTTTTTAGACACCCTGTTGGTATCCAACTACAGCATGGGTGTCAAACTCTGGCCAGCGGGACAAATTTGGCCCGCCCTACAATTTCATTTGGCCCTTGAGGCAATATCAAATTAAAATTAGAGCTGGCCCGCAGGGACTATAAAGGCACTGCCTTTAGCGTTGTCTACAATATGTTGTCACGTCCGCTTTTACTCCATACAAACAGCGTGCCGGCCAAATCACATGATACATGCGACTTGTACACACACTTAAGTGAATGCCAAGCATACTTGCTAGACAGCCATATAGGTCCGACTGAGGGTGGCCATATAAACAACTTTAACACTGTTATAAATATGCGCCACACTGTGAACCCACACTATACAAGAATGACTAACACATTTCGGGAGAACATCTGCACCGTAACACAACATAAACACAACAGAACAAATACCCAGAACCCCTTGCAGCACTGACTACCACCAAAACCCGCACCCCACCACCACCCCACCCATCTCATTATTATTTTACTTTAAGATGTATTTGCCTGTGGAAAAATGTAATGTTGATATTTACCTCAGAAGGCTGAAAATAGAAAATAGGCATTAAATGTTTTATTTTAATTGTATTTATTTGACCATTTATTTTTTTTTCCGTTTGTTTTTGAATGTTGATTTTGCACTATTAATTTATATAATTATTGCTTGTTCCATATTCATTGTTCAAGCAAATCAGTGTAGCAAACTGAGCAATAATTAATTTATTCATGCACTTTCTCTTGTTACTTCAAGGCTTGAATGTTTGATTAATTCATTATTGTTATTTATTTTCAAATGTATTATTATCCTGTGGACAAAGTTTATTTTGATATTTGCCTCAGAAGGCTGCAAATAGAAAAGAGGCACTCAATTTTTATTTACATTTTATTTGATATGCTTTTGATATTTTTTTATTATTATTATTACTATTTGAAACAAAATTTTGCATGTCATTATAAAGTTATATAAGCCTTGCTTGTTCAATATTCAATGCAAAACTTGTTTGGGTCCCTATTAAAAGGTTAATTTGTTCAACCTTGGCCCGCGGCTATGTTCAGTTTAAAATTTTGGCCCACTCTGTATTTGACTTTGACACCCCTGAACTACAAGAACACACTTCCAAGATGTATCACTGTATTTTTCGGACAATAAGGCACACTTAAAATCGTTTAATTTTCTCAAAAATGGACAGTATACCTTATAACCCGGTGCGCCTACCGCCCTCAAAGCTTTTATATTTGGTACATCGTGTAATGATAAGTGTGACCGGTAGATGGCAGTCACACATAAGATATACGCCAGTAAACAACAGCGACACTTTAAATTTTCCATTGAAAATATAGAACATTACACACGGCGCTCAAAAATCTGTCAAAATGTTTTAGTACCACTTCGGTAAGCTATGAAGCCGCAACTCTTGATAGATTGTCGGCGCGTTAAACATACGAGTATTATTGTGGTGCGTGTATAATGACCGCAAAATGGCACTGGGGGTGGACTGCGGACATGCAGCGAAATGGGGTGTGGCAGGACCGGCTTCGAGATCAGCGACAGGTGCGTAGATGGTCCACCTGGGCCTGATTATCTAATCACCTGTCGCTCTGTTAGCCGGGGAGGAGAGTTGAGTTGAGTTAGGGGTGGAGCGCGAGTGAGAGCGAGACTGACGACACTGGAGAGAAACCATTTGTGTGCTCAATTGCGAGAAAAGACAACTGCCGAGAAGCACCCCAAGAGACTTTGCACGTTTTATTGTAAAATAAAACATTATTGTCAACCTGGAAGAGCCTGGCATGTCGGTAATTGTTGGTCCGAAGAACCCGGAAGTGCAAGACTTCCACAGGTATCTACTTGCAGACATTATCTGGCATTTTGTTTCCCAATATTATGCACAACCAACATTTCTTACCTTCTGGTACCTGCTGATCCGTAGTTAGGATCTGCATAAGTACTGACAATTTTTGTGCGTCCGACACCGTAGTCGATAAGCTTCTTCTTGTTCTCTACCTTCTTGTTATGTGACATTCATCTTCCTCTGTTGCCATTTCTAAAATAAAGTAGCGTAAAGTTGTTACTTATATCTGTCAGTAGACTCGCTATCAAAGCGCTAAAAATTGTAGTGAGTTTACATTATTCACTCACGGAACTTTAGTTATTAGAGGGTTCCGGTCGGATGTTTTTTTCCGTGTTGATTTTGCATTATTGAGCCACGGATGAGGAGATGCTGCTCCATTATTGATTTAAGTAAAGTCTGAATGTCATTAAAACAGTCAGCTCCATCTTTTGACACTTCTTCCACTCTCGTCCTTGCACGCTACACCGACGGGGAGCCACGTAGATAAGACCGCCCTCAAAACGGCCCATCCTGAAGAGACGCTCAGAAAGCTACTTGAAAATGGTCTGTAAACAGTTTCACCAAAGAACCACCATTACATGTTATGTAGCCAACAAGATAGTGTTTTAAACTTGGAAAATAAATCATAATATGCGCCTTATAACCCGGTGCGACTTTTGTATGAAAAACAACCTGAATAGACCCGCTCAAGGGCAGTGTGCCTTTTAATCCGGTGCGCCCTATGGTCCGAAAAATACGGTATATGCATTTTAATGGTCCGCTACTATAAAAGTATATATGCTGTAACAGTAATATGTCCTGAGGGCTCATGTTAACCAAACATGAGAAGCATTTGGGTAATATTCTTAGGCACTGATCTACTAAGATCCAAATAACACATTCTAAATAGCGTCCGCAAACTACATACTAGTGTCCACTGTTAAAAAAAAGACTTAAAAACGCAGCAGTTCACATCCAAATGCCCAGACCGCATTATTTGACGCTTTGGCATTTTTTTATCATCAAACATTAAAGCTACATTAAAAAGTCAATAGAGGAAATCATTATAGGTCCCCTGTAAAAAATAAAAAAATGTGGAGGGGGGCGTGGCCTGCGGACCTGCAACGAAACGAGGTGTGCCAGGACCAGCTGCGAGATCAGCGACAGGTGCGTAGATGGCCCACCTGGGCCTGCTTATCTAATAACCAGTCGCTCGCTCTGTTAAAGGGCAGCAGCCGGGGAGGAGAGAGGTGTTGGGGTTGGAGCAAGAGCGAACCGGAGACAGACAAGACAATTGCTGAAAAGCACAGAGACACTATATCAGAAAATAAAACAGTGTTGTAATCCCGATCCGGGCTGTCATGTCAGTGCTTGGTGGTCCGAGGAACCCCCTGGAGGAGAGAAACCTCCACAAAAAAATATTATAATTTAGCACACAACGTTCAACTTCCCCAATTTTCTACACACAAACATACAACAACACAAAAAGGCAGCAATGACACAAACAGGTGGGAGGTGGTGATGCTATCTGAGAGCATTACACAGACCATTAGGTGGGTTGAATGGACACACTTTAGAATCGGAGTTGACAACTGACAACAGACGCAGAAAAGGACAAAGGATGACATAGTATGCTAGACCAAGGGTGTCAAACTCAAATACAGAGTGGGCCTAAATTTAAAACTGAACAAAGCCGTGGGCCAAGATTTAACAAATTATCCTTTTAATAGGGACCCAAACAAGTTTTGCATTGAATATTGAACAAGCAAGGCTTACATAACTTTATAGTGACATGCAAAATCGGGTTTTAAATAATAATAATAATAATAATAATTAAAAATAATATCAATGGCATATGAAATAAAATTGGATGCCTCTTTTCTTTTTGCAGCCTTATGAGGTAAATTGCAAAATAAACTTTTTCCACAGGCTAATAATACATTTGAAAATAAAATAACGATAATGAATGAATCAAACATTCAAGCCTTGAAGTAGCAAGAGAAAGTGCATGAATAAAACGTTAATTATTGCTCAGTTTGCTACACCGATTTGCTTTAACACTGAATATGAAACAAGCAATACTTATATAACTTAATAGTGCAAAATCAAATTTCAAAAAACAAACAAATACAATTTAAATAAAACATTTAATGCCTCTTTTCTATATTTGCAGCTTTCTGAGGTAAATATCAACATTACATTTTTCCACAGACTAATAAATCTTAAAATAAAATAACAATGCGATGGGTGGGGTTGGGGGTGGGGGGTGGGGGAAGTGGGGCTTGCTTATTGTAGTGTCCCAGTACTGCAAGGGGTTGTGGGTATTTGTCCCGTTGTGTCTATGTTGTGTTACGGTGCGGATGTTCTCCCGAAATGTGTTTGTCATTCTTGTTTGGTGTGGGTTCACAGTGTGGCGCATATTTGTAACAGTGTTAAAGTTGTTTATACCGCCACCCTCAGTCTGACCTGTATGGCTGTTGAGCAAGTATGCTAGGCATTCACTTAGGTGTGTGTATAAGTCGCATATATTATATGACTTGTCCGGCACGCTGTTTGTATTGAGGAAAAGCGGACGTGAGAACATATTGTAGACAACGCTAAAGGCAGTGCCTTTTAGGCACGCCCCCAATATTGTTTTCCGGGAGGAAATCTGGAGAAATTTGGGAGAATGGTTGAAAAATCGGTAGGGTTGGCAAGTATGAGTATTAGCGGCGAATGCAGTGTTACAGCGGACCAGCTCTAATGTTAATTTGATATTGCCTCAAGGGCCAAATTAAATGCACGGCGGGCCAAACCCGCGGGCCAGAGTTTGACACCCATGTGCTAGACCATGTCAACACTTAAATACACCCACATCCACAGAAAACGGTTGTGTACAGTATTTGCAAAATTAAAGTCAAATAAATTATAAAATATTACTATACCCCTGAAACACATGTAAGGTTTCACTCAAAAAACTATCAAAGAAAAACAGTCTCCAAGTATTGACCGCTGTATTTATTACTGCAAATTGCGGCCTCAGATAGACTTAGATTTAGACTTCCTATTTATTGTCATTCAAATTTGAACTTTACAGTACAGATAAGAAAGCAAATAAGGTGCAGATATAAATAAATAGATTACTGTACTTATTGCACTTTTGCATATGCATCCAGGTTTATGGATGTGTGTTATATAGTCTTTATATTCCAGCGAGTTAATACATTTTTGGGGGAGGAATTGAGAGGATTATTTTGATGCGTTCAAGTGTCTCACGGCCTGAGGGAAGAAGCTTTTACAGAACCTGGAGGTTCTTCTTCGGAGGCTGCGGAACGTCTTTCTAGAGTCCTGCAGTGAAAACAGTCCTTGGTGGGGGTAAAGGGAGTCTCTGCAGATTTTCTGAGAAATAACTCATTTCAGGGGGTGCTTTGCTCACGACTAGAAAGCTAACGGCCATTTCCATAGTCGACTCGTCATTGACTATCTTAACGAGTGGTCGATATAGTCGACTAATTGGACGATAAGGCGAACACAAATTCCGTGGCTTGAGATATTTTTGGCATGTGCTTACTAGCAACAAATATGACTCATTTGTTTATAATTATTTATACATAGTGTAACTATGCTTTTCATTTGGCGGTTAAAAAAATAAAACTATGAAACTTGTGTCCATTTCAAAGCAAGGACAGGCAAAGTGCAAAAAAAAAAAAAAAAATGTTTTAATGTAAAAACTTAAAATGACACAAAAACATAAAACACTAAGACTAACTTGCTCAAAAAGAAACAAGCAATGTGTGATGATGTGTTTAAAAAGCTGCAAACACAGCAGAGATGTCCGATAATGGCCTTTTTGCCGATATTCCGATATTGTCCAACTCTTAATTACCGATTCCGATACCAACCGATACAGACATATATATAGTCGTGGAATCAACACATTATTATGCTTAATTTTGTTGTGATGCCCCGCTGGATGCATTAAACAATGTCACGAGGTTTTCCAAAATAAATTAACTAGAGGTTATGGAAAAAAATGCCATATTTATTATTGAAGTCACAAATTGCATTTTTTTTTTTCATGCCTCAAAACAGCAGCTTGGAATTTGGGACATGCTCTCTCAGGGAGATCATGAGGAGGTTGAGGTGGGCGGGGTCGGGGGCGAGGGGGTGCGAAGCAAGTGTGTATATGGTAGCGTCCCGGAAGAGTTAGTGCTGCAAGGGGGTTCTGGGCATTTGTTCTGTTGTGTTTATGTTGTGTTACGGTGCGGATGTTCTCCCGAAATGTGTTTGTCATTCTTGTTTGGTGTGGGTTCACCGTGTGGCGCATATTTAACTTTAACAGTTAAAGTTGTTTATACGGCCACCCTCAGTGTGACCTGTACGGCTGTTGACCAAGTATGCTTTGCATTCACTTGTATGCGTGAAAAGCCATAGGTATTATGTGATTGGGCCGACACGCAAAGGCAGCGCCATTAAGGTTTATTGGCACTATGTACTTCTCCCTACGTCCGTGTACAGAGCAGCGTTTTAAATAGTCATACATTTTACTTTTTGAAACCGATACCGATAATTTCCGATATTACATTTTAAAGCATTTATCGGCAGAAAATATCAGCAGTCTGATATTATCGGACATCCCTAACACACAGGTATATAATTGATTATTGATTAACTCCTGGCAGTTTTATCAATCTGATAGACTCGGGGCCTGATTTACTGAAGGTTTGTGTGCACTAAAAACACGTGCAAACTTGATAGCACATGCAAAGCTGATCAAAGAAGTGTGCGCAAAGTGGACATACTTGGAAATGAAAGTATAGCCGAGGCTGAGGCGTGATTCCTTTTTGCAATCTGGGAACGTCTCCATAAACGAACATCTTGCAGACATACGCAGAAAATATGTTAGTCATGTGACTGTGAAGCAACTAACATTCATGCAACTAAGCATATCCAACGCATTATCTGTATCAGTGTTTTTC
The DNA here is from genome assembly GCF_033978795.1 of Nerophis ophidion. Lineage (NCBI taxonomy): Eukaryota > Metazoa > Chordata > Actinopteri > Syngnathiformes > Syngnathidae > Nerophis > Nerophis ophidion. The sequence continues at coordinate 9,948,784 of NC_084630.1, read as the reverse complement.
TACCACTAAGCCGTGAGATAGTCTGGTGTGCCGTGGGAGATTATCTAATTTCACCTGTTAGGGTTAAAACATTTTTTTTGCAAACCAGTAATTACAGTCTGCAAAATATGTGTTGTTGTTGAGTGGTCGGTGCTGTCTAGAGCTCGGCAGAGTAACCGTGTAATACTCTTCCATATCAGTAGGTGGTAGCCAGTAGCTAATTGCTTTGTAGATGTCGAAAACAGCGGGAGGCAGTGTGCATGTAAAAAGGTTTCTAATGCTTAAACCAAAAATAAACAAAAGGTGAGTGCCCCTAAGAAAAGGCATTGAAGCTTAGGGAAGGCTATGCAGAATTAAACTAAAACTGAACTGGCTACAATGTAAACAAAAACTGAATGCTGGACGACAGCAAAGACTTACTGTGGAGCAAAGACGGTGTCCAAAATGTACATCTGAACATTACATGACAATTAACAACGTGCCCACAAAGAAGGATAAAAACAACTAAAATTATAAAGACTTTGCGGCATAGCGATGCCGGGTTCGTTCTTCCAAGGATGCGTCGGCATGAAACACAGCGTAAGGTAAGATAAAAGATTACTTAATAAAGGGAGCTAGGAACAAAAATACTGGTGCTAAGCAGAAAAGGCAAACAAAGGGAGCTAGCGTGGGAGCTAGGGAAAACGAACAAAAACAACTAAAACTTGGCACAAAGGCACACAGAGGGAAAACAAAACCATTAGCATGAGAGCTAGAAAAGAACAAAGGCGTAGCATGTAAGCTAGTGAGAATAAACATACCAAGCGAGTCTTCAACTGTTGCATGCGAGCAAATTAGAGTCCGACAATGAGTGAACAGAAAAGGCTGGCTTATAAAGGATGGTGATTAGTAGAACAGGTGTGCGTCTTGAAACCACGGCAGGTGGAAATAATACGTAGCTATGGAAACAGACTAAAAACAGGAACTAAGGAGTCAAACTACCAAAATGTGATACAGAAAAGAATCAAAACTACAACATAGAACGATCCAAGCAGCGGATCAAAACAGAACTATTCTTGATTGCTAAAACAAAGTAGATGTGGGAAATATCGCTCAAAGGAAGACATGAAACTGCTACAGGAAAACACCAAAAAAAGAGAAAAGGCCACCAAAATAGGAGCGCAAGACCCAAACTAAAATACTACACACAGGAAAACAGGAAAAACGCAAAATAAGTCACAGCTCATGTGAAATGTGGTGACAGTACACCTACTTTGAGACAAGAGCTATATTGATCCATGGTTGGTTATGGTGTAAATCAGGGGTCACCAATGCGTTGCCCGCGGGCACCAAGTCGCCCGTAAGGACCAGATGAGTCGCCCGCTAGCCTGTTCTAAAAATAGCTCAAATAGCAGCACTTACCAGTGAGCTGCCGACATTTTTTAAAATTTTATTCATTTACTAGCAAGCTGGTCTCACTTTGCTCGACATTTTTAATTCTAAGAGAGACAAAACTCAAATAGAATTTGAAAATCCAAGAAAATATTTTAAAGACTTGGTCTTTATTTGTTTGAATAAATTCATTTATTTTTTAACTTTGCTTCTTATAACTTTCAGAAAGACAATTTTAGAGGAAAAAATACAACCTTAAAAGTAATTTCAAGATGTTTAAACACATATACCTTTTTACCTTTTAAATGCCTTCCTCTTCTTTCCTGACAATTTAAATCAATGTTCAAGTAAATGTTTTTTTTTATTGTAAAGAATAATACATACATTTTTATTAAATTTTTCATTTTGGCTTCTGTTTTTTCAACGAAGAATATTTGTGAAATAATTCTTCAAATTTATGATTAAATTCAAAAAATTATTCTGGCAAATCTAGAAAATCCGTAGAATCAAATTTAAATCTTATTTCAAAGTCAATTGAATTTCTTTTAAAATTTTTGTTCCGGAAAATCTAGAAAAAATAATGATTTGTCTTTGTCTTTGTTAAAAAATATAGCTTGGTCTAATTTGTTATATATTCTAACAAAGTGCAGATTGGATTTTAACCTATTTTAACCATGTCATCAAAATTCTAAAATGAATCTTAATCAGGAAAAATTACTGATGATGTTCCATAAATTCTTTTTAACATTTTTTTAAAAAGGTTCGAATTAGCTAGTTTTTCTCTTCTTTTTTTCGGTTGAATTTTGAATTTTAAAGAGTCGAAAATGAAGATAAACTATGTTTCAAAATTAAATTTTCATTTTTTTTCCTGTTTTTCTCCTCTTTTAAACCGTTCAATTAAGTGTTTTTTTCATCATTTATTCTCGACAAAAAACCTTCCGTAGAAGGAAAAAAAATGTACGACGGAATGACGGACAGAAATACCAATTTTTTTAAATATTTATCTCTTTCTATATATATATTTATTGTGATAAATCATTAAGAGGATCAGTGTTTCCACAAAGATAAATATCATTAATTATTAATATTAACATAGAGTTAAAGGTAAATTGGGCAAATTGGCTATTTCTGGCAATTTATTTAAGTGTGTATCAAACTGGTAGCCCTTCGCATTAATCAGTACCCAAGAAGTAGCTTTTGGTTTCAAAAGGGTTGCTGACCCCTGATTTAAAGTCATATCCAACAAATGCGACAACGACTTTTTTCCTGTCAACTGAGTTTTGTTTTTTAATGATTTCTGCTAGTAGTGTGCCTCCGCATTTTTTCAACCCCAAAAAATGTGCCTCGACTCAAAAAAAGGTTGAAAAACACTGATCTAGACCACGAGGAAGTGGTTTAAATCTACAACTTCTTGTGCATGTGTCGGATTCCGCACATGCGTTTTGTTACAAGCGACTCACCGATTCAATTCAGAGAAAGACTCCCAAGAACTTGAAGCGTTCAAAAGCAATCGAGTGTCCTATCGCGGGGTTTGTTTTTCTCCTTGCACTTGTTTTGTGTACAAGCCAGTTTAATTTGAAAGTGTCAAGGTTATTGTGAGGCTGCGTACATCCCCTTCCAGCATTCTAATTCAGCCGCTGCTCTAATTTACCTGCAGGCTATGGACAAACCACCGGAGCCAAACCAAAACACAACCTCGTCTCATTCCAATATCAGCTTCGAGCTACAGAGTCTTATTAAGCCTTGTCACTGTTCCAACACACCCGATCGTAACCCAAATCAACGTGTTTGCTGATGACTTCATTTTACCTCACTATTACCAGCATTGGGTCAACATTTCATCCTTAAAACCGAATGCGCGGCACTTAATTAATAAAAATAATGCTTTTGTTTACTCAGGAATGGCGCTTAATCATAATACCAGTGTGCGATACCACTGATTGTCTTTCCGGTCCAATACAGAGTAGAATTCAGGCTAGTATCGGTGATACCGATCCGATACTTAGTGCAAATGTACCTAATGTGTCCGGTAAAATTGAAAAAGTAGTGTATTTCAAATGTTGCTTGTCTTGGGAATCATCTTCAAACGATATAAAATCACAGAGTGAAACAAATGATGGCGTTATCCTGCATCGACTGTGCTATTTTATTTATATCTAACTCTCTATGTAGTGTATCCAAATAGCCTTCGATCAAAGGATACGTACATTTGCTGTTTTATAATACCCAGTGACTCCTTTTATTTGCCAGTCATTTTCTTAAATAAACAGTTTATAATGGTTGTTTTAAGGTTAGTCATATATACATGCATATACCGTATACATACACACCCATTATATAGATACATATATATATACACACACACATATATAAATATGCAATTACAAACACCAAAAGGTTTTATTTTGGTTTCATCTGACCACATGACATTCTCCCAATCCTCTGCCGTATCATCCATGTATCCATTTTGGTATAAACTCAACTCGTCGTGTTTGGAGGAAGAAGAATACCGAGTTGCATCCCAAGAACACCACACCTACTGTGAAGCATGGTGGTGGAAACGTCATGCTTTGGGGCTGTTTTTCTGCTAAGTGGACAAGACGATTGATCCGTGATAAGGAAAGAATGAATGGGGCCATGTATCGTGATATTTTGAGCCAAAACCTCCTTCCATCAGTGAGAGCTTTGAATGGTTGACCAAATACTTATTTTCCACCCTAATTTACAAATAAATTCTTTAAAATTCCTACAATGTGAATTCCTGGATTTTTTTTCACATTCTGTCTCTCACAGTTGAAGTGTACAATCGGTAGCTGACTAAATACTTTTTTGTGACGTGCTGTCAGGGGAGGCAAGTGAGGCAGTGCCTCACCTTGCCACCAGGAGGGGTAAAAGGCTTAACTATGAGCTGTTCAAAACACAGAGTGATAAAATAAGTTTGAATATTTCTTTTTTGGTCAATGGTTTCTACTGTATGTGATTTTGGTGTGGTTCCTGTATATTTAGATAATTTCCATGGTCAAAATCAAAGAAACTCTGTCTTTCCTGATCAAAATAACGCAGCAGACCAAAACTGAGGCAGACACAGGTGGTGCCTCCACGGCTACACACAAAGTGTATTGAGCGTGTGCGTGAGAGGGGGCGCGTGCTTGATGCCACGGGGAAAAGGCAGGCTATGAGGCAGCAAGTACCTCTGCCTCAAAGTAGGGGGCGATATATTGTTCAATGCCTCAGCAGTAATCTGACTCACCAGACTGGGAGAAATGGGGGCGCTAAAGCTTGCAGACACATGTCTCTCCAGCGGAAGCCAGCCTTTTTTTTTTTTTTTTTAAACTGTATTTTTCACAAACATGGCATTTTTATTTGAGTAAGCCAGCGTTTGTGGGTGTTATTGCTGCTTCAGGTTAAATACAGAAAGGTAAGATACACACAATATTTGATTTATTTTGTTAAAAGAAAATGGGACCAACAAGTATTTTTAATAACAACTTTGTAAAATACTTTTTGGAACAATTTGTCAAAGCATAATGTCATTATGATAACGTTTTTATGAAAGCAAATGACTCCATTCGTTTTCCTGTTGTTCTAATGTGCAACCTAAATCAACAATGGTTAGAACTGCTCGTATGAATTTAAGTGAAAAAAGAAAAAAAAAGAAGAAGAAAAATTCCAAAAGTATCTATGCCTCACCTGGTGTATAGTTCACTGCACGTCACTGATATACATGCATACATACATATATACATATACAAATGCACATACTGTATATATGCACACACACACACACACACACACATATATATATAGTTTTTTGTTTTTTTTCCCCCACCACAGTATATATATATATATATATATATATATATATATACATATATATATATATATATATATATATATATATATATACATATATATATATATATATATATATATACATATATATATATATATATATATATATATATACATATATATATATATATATATATATATATATATATATATATATATATATATGGGCTTCACGGTGGAAGAGGGGTTATATATATATATATCCATCCATCCATCCATCCATTTCCTACCGCTTATTCCCTTTCGGGGTCGCGGGGGGCGCTGGCGCCTATCTCAGCTACAATCGGGCGGAAGGCGGGGTACACCCTGGACAAGTCGCCACCTCATCGCAGGGCCAACACAGATAGACAGACAACATTCACACTCACATTCACACACTAGGGCCAATTTAGTGTTGCCAATCAACCTATCCCCAGGTGCATGTCTTTGGAAGTGGGAGGAAGCCGGAGTACCCGGAGGGAACCCACGCATTCAAGGGGAGAACATGCAAACTCCACACAGAAAGATCCCGAGCCTGGATTTGAACCCAGGACTGCAGGACCTTCGTATTGTGAGGCAGACGCACTAACCCCTCTGCCACCGTGAAGCCATATATATATATATATATATATATATATATATATATATATATATAAATATGTTTTTTTTGTTTTTTTTCCCCCACCAATCAAGTGAAGTGAAGTGAATTATATTTATATAGCGCTTTTCTCTAGTGACTCAAAGCGCTTTACATAGTGAAACCCAATATCTAAGTTACATTTAAACCAGTGTGGGTGGCACTGGGAGCACGTGGGTAAAGTGTCTTGCCCAAGGACACAACGGCAGTGACTAGGATGGCACAAGCGGGAATCGAACCTGCAACCCTCAAGTTGCTGACACGGCCACTCTACCAACCGAGCTATGCCGCCCCATCAAATTTTATTTGGTTATTAAGATCTCACTGATTTAGTTCCTGTGTTTCTGTTAATAATAAACATGATCTGAAATGACTAAAGTGTCAATATTTTGATTTGTTTATCATTATTAAAACATAAATATTTGGTATCGGCGGTATCAATATTTCAGAATCAACCCACACATGACTATCATAAGAGGTTATCAAAAAACACAACATTTTTTGTAATTGTGATTGTCAATGTCACACCGCGGTGAGGGATGTCTTGTCTTGGGTTTTTTCTGTCTTATGGTTTGCATGTTTTAATTTGAAAAGTAACTCTCCTCTCGTTTCAGGTCACTTGCCTTTCCTTTTGTGTCATCAGTCTGACGTCATCCCTGTTCTCTGATTGTTTCCAGCTGTTCCCTATGACCTTCATGTGTTTTATAAGCTCACTCCTTCCTTTGTTCTGTGCCAGATTGTCTCGTTTGTTCGTGCTCTCTAGCGTCCATGTTCTTGTCCATGCCTTGCCTTGTCTCGTGCTTATGTCCCTTGATCCTGAACCCCTTTTGTGGATATTTTGAGATTTCCTTTCTTCCTCCTCAGCAGAGTGATTTTGATTATTTTGTTATTCAGCCGCAGTGGTAAGTTTCTGTTAAAATGTTTTCATTTATTCCTCAACTTTTTGAGTGACTATTTTTGCTAAAACTTTATGAAATTAGGTAGTGTAGAAATTTTCATAGCTGTTGTTTTGGTCCTCCTGTTGGAGCGTTTTTTGTCAATTATAGTTCGTCTTTACTTTTTTGTTTTCCTCCGTTCGGAGTGATTTTCGGTTGTTCCTTGTTTTTCCGGAACCTTTTCGCCGAGTAGTTTTTTTTTTGTGATTATAGATGTTATTTCTTGACTTTGGAGGTAAAAGGAAGTTGTCAAAATAAAAGCCTGTCTAAAGTCCCAACTCTGCATCTGAGTCCAATCCTTTTACCAAGCGTGACAGTCAATGCTAAATACAAATGTAAATAAATAAGAAGTGATCAAAACAGTGAATCTGCAGCTCTTTCGAATAGTGAAATAAAATAATATTTTTGCTGTGACAAATGGAACATTGTTCAATCAACAAAGAGATTGTCAGATGCCAATTTTTTTCCTTGTTGTACCGTCAGTTCTTGAAATAAACATTGAGTTCATTTTAGTGTTTTGCAAAGTACCAAAACGTGGGGGTGGGGATTGAATTTAAAAAGCCGTGCAGTTCCTGTCAGTAAGAGTAAAGGAGAATAAAAATATAAAACAACATAATTATAGGAATTATGAGCAAACCTGCCAGCTGTCAGCCCTGATTTTAATGGAAGCCATTGCTCTCCTGTCTCGACTCCATTTGGCCTTGATTCCAGGGCAGGGTTTCCAAACTTTCTAAACTTTAATGGTCCCTTTTTAAATGCCAGTTGCTGACAACATCGATTTGGCTCTAAGCCTCGTTGTCCCACATGCTTTTATATTGTCCCGCAAAATCGACAGAAACATCTATTTTCTGCCAACCTCCTCCACCTCCCACTCATTCCGTCCTCCCCTTACATTCTCCCTTCATCAGCTCGCCTCTGTTCATTTGACGGTGTCAGCAGTCAGGGAACGCCGGTATGGAAGCACGTGAGAAAGGAATGGCATCTGGTTAAGCTGTCCTGCAAGGGATCGGAGTACGCTTTTTTTTTTAGAAACGATGCCCATTGATTCCATTTTGGGTGAGATGATTCAACGCGTGCATGGCAACCACGTGGTCCTTCTGCCTTACGTAACACGACGTTGTCATAATGCAGGGTGTCCAAATGCAACTGATTTTTTAAATTGGTGGGTTCCCTCCGGGTACTCCGGCTTTCTCCCACCTCCAAAGACATGCACCTGGGGATAGGTTGATTGGCAACACTAAATTGGCTCTAGAATGTTGTCTATCTGTGTTGGCCCTGCGATGAGGTGGCGACTTGTCCATGCCCCGCCTTCTGCCCAATTGTAGCTGAGATAGGCTCCAGCGCCCCCCTGCGACCACGAATGGAATAAGCGGTAGAAAATGGATGGTGGGATATCGTAATATCTCCGTAATATCGCTAAAATTCGCTCCATTCTGTCCACTAAAGACGCTGAGATCATTATCCATGTGTTTGTTACGTCTCGCCTCGACTACTGTAACGTATTATTTTCGGGTCTCCCCATGTCTAGCATTAAAAGATTACAGTTGGTACAAAATGCGGCTGCTAAACTTTTGACAAGAACAAGAAAGTTTGATCACATTACGCCTGTACTGGCTCACCTGCACTGGCTTCCTGTGCACTTAAGATGTGACTTTAAGGTTTTACTACTTACGTATAAAATACTACACGGTCTAGCTCCATCCTATCTTGCCGATTGTATTGTACCATATGTCCCGGCAAGAAATCTGCGTTCAAAGGACTCCGGCTTGTTAGTGATTCCCAAAGCCCAAAAAAAGTCTGCGGGCTATAGAGCGTTTTCCGTTCGGGCTCCAGTACTCTGGAATGCCCTCCCGGTAACAGTTCGAGATGCTACCTCAGTAGAAGCATTTAAGTCTCACCTTAAAACTCATTTGTATACTCTAGCCTTTAAATAGACTCCCTTTTTAGACCAGTTGATCTGCCGTTTCTTTTCTTTTTCTTCTATGTCCCACTCTCCCTTGTGGAGGGGGTCCTGTCCGATCCGGTGGCCATGTACTGCTCGCCTGTGTATCAGCTGGGGACATCTCTGCGCTGCTGATCCGCCTCCGCTTGGGATGGTTTCCTGCTGGCTCCGCTGTGAACGGGACTCTCGCTGCTGTGTTGGATCCGCTTTGGACTGGACTCTCGCGACTGTGTTGGATCCATTGTGGATTGAACTTTCACAGTATCATGTTAGACCCGCTCGACATCCATTGCTTTCCTCCTCTCCAAGGTTCTCGTAGTCATCATTGTCACCGACGTCCCACTGGGTGTGAGTTTTCCTTGCCCTTATGTGGGCCTACCGAGGATGTCGTAGTGGTTTGTGCAGCCCTTTGAGACACTAGTGATTTAGGGCTATATAAGTAAACATTGATTGATTGATTGATAAAGAAGCTTTTAACCATCTTCCTGTCACGATCCGTGACTCGGATCGTTAATGGTTTTGCCCTATTTATGTCTTTGTTCATGTTTCGTTTCTGGACTCTGCCGATCCTTGTTTGAGCACTTCCTTGTTTGTGTTAGTCACCATGGCAACGTATTGTGTTCCTCCTCACGGGCTCCTGTCACACACCTGTTACTAATAATTATTTGTGTATTCAAGCCCACCTGGTTCCTTAGTTCGTCCTCGGTCCATTACTTGCTTTTCGCAACACGTCACGTTTTGTATCCTTGTGGCCTCGATTATTTTGTGCTAAGTTCCACCTTAGCTTCACGTGCGTGTGGCACGTCGTTTAATGTTTTCTGTTTCCTGCTACGTTTTTAGCATTAGCTTTCCGTGCATTGGCACGCGCTTTGTTTTTCCCCTTTTTTGCACCAGTGTTCTTTTGTTTTATTATATTTAAACGTATTCTTACCTGCAATCCTGCTGACTGGTAGTGTGTGCATCCACGAAGTGGAAACTCCGCGCAACAAGTGCGCCGAACGCGTGACACTTCCATTTCAAAGCATTTTATTTCTCTTTACGTGACCTTGACATTCAACCCGGGCTGCCTTAACCCAAACCTTAAAGGGGAACATTATCACAATTTCAAAAGGGTTAAAAACAATACAAATCAGTTCCCAGTGGCTTGTTGTATTTTTTGAAGTTTTTTTCAAAATTTTACCGGTCCCGGAATATCCCTAAATAAAGCTTTAAAGTGCCTGATTTTCACCATCGCTATATCCACCCGTCCATTTCCCTGTGACGTCATACAGGGCTGCCAATACAAACAACATGGCGGTTACCACAGCAAGATACAGCGACATTAGCTCGGATTCAGACTCGGATTTCAGCGGCTTAAGCGATTCAACAGATTACGCATGTATTGAAACAGATGGTCGGAATATGGAACCAGATAGCGAAAACGAAATTGAAGAAGAAATTGAAGCTATTGAGCGAATAGCTATTGACGCTATTCGGCCATAGGATGGGTGTACCTAATGAAGTGGCCCATAGCATGGCTGCCTTATTAGCATCGCCGGTAAAATGTGCGGACCAAACGATCAGGACTTTCTCATCTTGTGACACTGGAGCAACTTAAATCCGTCGATTGGTAAGTGTTTGTTTTGCATTAAATGTGGGTATCTAGTTTCAAATATACATACAGCTAGCGTAAATAGCATGTTAGCATTGATTAGCGTAGCATGTTAGCATCGATTAGCTGGCAGTCATGCCATGACCAAATATGTCTGATTAGCACATAAGTCAACAACATCAACAAAACTCACCTTTGGGATTTCGTTGACTTAATCGTTGCAAATGCATCTGCAGGTTATCCATACATCTCTGTGCCATGTCTGTCTTAGCATCGCCGGTCAAATGTGAAGACACTTTGGTACATTCAATGGGGGTCTGGCGGCAGATTTCTTGCCAGTGGTGCAACTTGAATCCCTCCCTGTTAGTGTTGTTACACCCTCCGACAACACACCGACGAGGCATGATGTCTCCAAAGTTCCAAAAAATAGTTAAAAAAAACGGAAAATAACAGAGCTGAGTCCCGGTGTTTGTAATGTGAAAATGGATATGGCGGGTGTATTACCTCGGTGACGTCACGTTCTGACGTCATCGCTAAAAGACCGATGAACAGAAAGGTGTTTAATTTGCCAAAATTCACCTATTTAGAGTTCGGAAATCAGTTTAAAAAATACATGGTCTTTTTTCTGCAACATCAAGGTATATATTGACGCTTGCATAGGTTTGGTGATAATGTTCTCCTTTAAAGGGCTACTGAAACCCACGACTACCGACCACGCAGTCTGATAGTTTTTATATCAATTATGAAATCCAAACATTGCAACACATTCCAATGCGGTCGGTTTAGTTTACTAAATTGCAATTTTAAATTTCCCGCGAAGGGTCTGTTGAAAACGTCACGGAATGTTTGACGTTTTTGGTTGGAGCGGACATTTTATCCCAGCACCACTCACGGCTAAAAGTCGTCTGCTTCAATCAAATAATTACACGGTATTTCGGACATCTGTTTTGCTGAATCTTTTGCAATTTGTTCAATTTATAATGGAGACTAAAAAGAAGAATGCTGTTGGGGGAAAGCGGTGGATTGCAGCCGGCTGTAGCAACCAAAACAGAGCCGGTGTTTCTTTGTTTGTTGTGAAGCTTTAATATGGAACAGAGCGGTCAAGCGAACATGTTTCTCTACCACATGTCAGGTTTCGGTGAGAAAATTGTGGTAATATGTCGGCTCTTACCGGAGACATGAGCGGAGCTTGCGTCCTCCTGCAGCTGGCAAAGAGGCAGCTGCGACTTTCTTGGCTCCTCCATCAGAGACACTGGCAGTCACCACACCCCTCCGACTTTCAGGTATGACTTTATAATCTCACTAAAACACTAGTAACACAATAAGCAGATAAGGGATTTTCCAGAATTATCGTAGTAAATGTGTCTCATAACATCTGAATCGCTCCAACTGCTGTCGGCTTTTTTTCTTCTTTGTTTTTTCTAGTGCGTCACTCTAACTTTCCTCATCCACGAATCTTTCAAATTAATCGGAAAATCGTCGCTTTCTCGGTCCAAATCGCTCTTGCTGCTGGTGGCTATGATTGTAAACAATGTGAGGAGCCCTACAACCCGTGACGTCACGCGCATATCGTCTGCTACTTCCGGTACAGGCAAGCCTTTTTTATTAGCGACCAAAAGTTGCGAACTTTATCGTCGATGTTCTCTACTAAATCCTTTCAGCAAAAAAATTGCAAAATCGCGAAATGATCAAGTATGACACATAGAACTGACCTGCTATCCCCATTTAAATAAGAACATCTCATTTCAGTAGGCCTTTAACACCCTTCACCCCTACGACTCGAAAACACAGTCCGCAAAAAATAAATACAGATTTCATTACAGAACAGCAAAAATGTCACCCATATTTTTATAACTTGTTTGTGCTTTTAGCCCAGTAGTCAGCACACTCGCCTCTAACACCAGCGTCCTAGAAAGAAAAACAAAAAAACAACGCGAGAGAGAGAATACACCATCCCTGCATGATTGACAGCCATGAACCAATCCTATCAGTCGTCAAAATTGGGGGCCCTTGGGATTCAGCTCAGGTAAGCCCATGCATTAATGCAACCACTGGTAGAAATAAAATAAATAAAAAAAAGTATTATATTTTGTCACTTCAACCGTGTAGTGTTAATCACAAAGCCGAGTTTCTGTCAGAAGGTCTGAGCAAGTGTGAGTCTGAGGAGATTCTTAGTCATCCAGGTCATGGTTTTCCTCAAAGGTTAAATTGAAGACCGTTGGACTTCTTGTTTGGGGTTGAAGTCTTTTCACCTTCAACCCAAAAGGCTTTTTCTTCTGATGAAACCTTTTGGATAACCTTCGACTTTTCTTCAAAAGGCTCTGCATACTGATTAAGACTTTTTTTTACCACCACGGGCTGGCAGAAGCTGCTACTTCTTAGGAAGTGTGTTGGGGATTTTTTTTTGTTTAAAACATAATTCATATCAGCTTAGAACAGTGCTTCTCAAATAGGAAGAACATATTTTGCCTCCCCCAACCCACTCCACGTGACATTAAATAATTATGTGTATTAATTTGTCTATAAAATGTTTATATCCACACCTCTCCATAAGAATGTAAGCTTAATAATATTAAAATAGGCTTCTACGGTAAAATACCACGATAATAATGAATCATATTCAGTACTATACCTAAAACTACACGTTTCCAGTGAGGGTTGGACTCCGCCAAGGCTGTCCTTTGTCACAGATTCTGTTCATAACTTTTATGGACGGAATTTCTAGGTGCTGTCAAGGCGTTGAGAGGATCCGGCTTGGTGACCGCAGGATTAGGTCTTTGCTTTTTGCAGATGATGTGGTCCTGATGGCTTCATCTGGCCAGGATCTTCAGCTCTCAGTGAATCGGTTCGCGACCGGGATGAGAATCAGCACCTCCAAGTCCGAGTCCTTGGTTCTCGCCCGGAAAAGGGTGGAGTGCCATCTCCGGGTTGGGGAGGAAACCCTGCCCCAAGTGGAGGAGTTCAAGTACCTTGGAGTCTTGTTCATGAGTGGGGGAAGAGTGGATCGTGAGATCGACGGGTGGATCGGTGCGGCGTCTTCAGTAATGCGGACGCTGTATCGATCAATTGTGGTGAAGAAGGAGCTGAGCTGGAAGGCAAAGCTCTCAACATACCGGTCAATCTATGTTCCCATCCTCACCTATGGTCATGAGCTTTGGGTCATGACCGAAAGGACAAGATCACGGTTACAAGCGGCCGAAATAAGTTTCATCCGCCGGATGGCGGTGATCTCCCTTACAGATAGGGTGAGAAGCTCTGCCATCCGGGGGGACCTCAAAGTAAAGCTACTGCTCCTCCACATGGAGAGGAGCCAGATTAGGTGGTTCGGGCACCTGGTCAGGATGCCACGTCGGACCGGTAAGAGGCCACGAGGAAGACCCAGGACACGTTGGGAAGACTATGTCTCCCGGCTGGCCTGGGAAAGCCTTGGGATCCCCCGGGAAGAGCTGGATGAAGTGACTGGGGAGAGGAAAGTCCGGGCTTCCCTGTTTAGGCTGCTGCCCCCGTGACCTGACCCCGGATAAGCGGAAGAAGATGGATGGATGGATGTTACTGCATACATTTTTTTTTTTAAATGACTGGTTTAGAAGAACATTGATATGCAGTATAAACTGCATATGCAGGCCTCTGTTGACAGTTAGGTTACCCTTAATAAAAAAAGGAAATCGCAAATTGCTTATGGAAGCGTTAAAGGGGAGCTGCACTTTTTGGGGAATCCTTCCATCATCCACAATTCTTAGAGTTGACACATGGCCTTCCTTTTAAATATGCATTATAAAGGTTGAAAACCTCTAGTACAAGGCGGCTAACAACACAGGTAATGGGTATACGATCTACTCCCCATATAAAGCCCTCTAAAAACATCCAAAATCTTCCCACACCGTGTTATATACCTGCTATAAGTGTGTATAGTTTGTAATGTACTAACATTCATGATAACATGTAATATTTGAAGTATTTTTGGGCATTTTAAGCATTACTTTTAGTTATTTCCTGGACGCATAGCAATTAAAGCTACCCTTGCTATGCGCTCTGTGAAATCCATGTCAACAACAACAGAGTGTACTTTTTGTGTTTGCTACCACTAATGGCAGACTTGGTGAGAGTCAAAAAGGCACAGCAGAGACTTCACTTCTTGTGTGTGCTGCGTAGGAACTAACTTGAGGAGAAACTGCAGGTATTTTTTTATCGGGCCACCATCTAGTCAGTCCTAATGTACTTTGTTCACTGTGTGGTTTGCTGTATGCTCTGCCGCAGACAGCAAGGCCCTGCAGAGCGTGACCGGGACAGCAGAGAAGATAGTCGGCCGCCCTCTGCTCTGCAGAGAAGAAATTGCCCGCTTTCACTAACTCGGCAGAGCAAAGGAAATCCTGGCAGCTCTCATCCTGGTCAGCATTTTTTTCAACCTGTTGCCATCAGGGAATAAGGTTTTTTTTTTAACACTAGAGCCGAGTAAATCAAATTAAAACTGCTTTTACCCATTGGCCATTAGGATATTGACTCTGTCCTAATAGCTTACACTGTTTTTCACTGTTAAACTGCTCTTTATACTGGTATTAATCTATTTATTTCTAACATGTTATTTGTGGTGTGTCAAGTATTTTAGTAGTAGCCACCTTTAATTGTGTCATGTTGTAACACGTTCTATTCTATTGTGTCATACTATTGCCAAACGTTTCAAATAAGATAATCTATCAATCAAATTTGACTAATATTGCCCCTTAATCACAAATGTCTCAAAGGGCTGCACAAGCCACAAAGACTTCCTCGGTTCAGATCCCAGTGACTTAAATTGCTTCTATTGTCCGCTAATGGGATGTTTGTATCTTTCAGAATTTGTACACTCCTTGAGCTGGTAAATTCAGAACAATCCTTCCTAGCTATGTTTTGATGGTCTTACGCTGCGTAAAATTTGCCGAAGGCTAAGTTGAGAAACATAATGTATCAAATTGGCAATGTGTGGATTATCAAAATTGACTGACTTCTCAGCTTGGTGCCACAACTTTCTACTAAACATCTGTAAAAACAGGATTTGTAACCTTACAATAACTTTTCCAAACTTGAAGGCTGAAGCTCATTCTTCTTTATTCAGTGGCAGGCTACAATTAACGTTGTTAGCAGTAGTTGATAACTCACTAGTAGTCAGAGAAGCAGGACTATTAGTGAGTAGTAGTCCTGCTTCTTAGCTCTTATAATAACAACGTTGCCGTAGTTTGTCAATATGCAGGTCATGTCGTGTAAATAGAGCATTGTTGGCAGTTTTTGGATTTTATTAAAACATTTTTACAGGGCTTTATCGGTGAAATGTTAGCCGCCTCGTGCTAGCAGTTTTTCAATATTTACAAAGTACAGAAAGGGGAATAATGTGTGTTTTTTTCTCACCTAAGGATTGTGGATGATGGACAAAATTCCCCAAAATGTTAAATTCCCTTTTAACAATATTTCTGTTGATTAACATTATTGTTGTTTGTTTAAGTCAGGGGTTGGCAACCCAAAATGTTAAGAGACAAACTGGACCCCCCCCAAAAAAAGCCTTCTATAAGTGTTATAATGAACACAACACATGAGGTAAGTGTCTATATTAGCCTACTATTGAAATTACTTTAAAAGTCCTATATAAATGATATAATGAAGACAACACATGATGTGTCTATATTAGCTATATTAGCCTACTATCAAAATGACGCAAATCTTTGTTGACAGATATTTTGTATTTACATTTTTATTCTACACGTTTTTGCAACATTGGAAATCATTAGTAAAATGGAGGCCTCTCACAGGATGAGATTACTCCTGGAAATTACTGGCTCAGAATGGCCAAAGGTATAGATGTGTGTGTCCAACTTAAATGAAACGGCAGGCTGTCTTCTTCTAATGGATTTATTACAATCTTTGCAAGCTGGATAACGTTTGCTGTGGTCTGGAACAACATGGCACACAACTATGAGAAATGCAGTCAATATTACACACAGATAATGTGTCATCAGACACCCAAATATAAATTAAATACACAGAGGACACAAGTAAGGGAAATTAAATGAGCTCAAATAATATACTTGCAGTCGTGGATTGACCAAATATGCCGGATTGGCACTCCAGCAAATCAATTAAAATCAACGCACGGTATAAAACGTTTGGTGGACAAAATGAGACAAAGAAGGAGTGACGTAAGACACGTCTTTTTGTGGCAGTATCAGAGAAAGTTGTACATGTAAACAAACTACGATGAGTTCAAGGATCGCTCTAATGAGTCGGACAAAATGGTGCTTGCCAAATACTCTCATCAGTGAAGCATGTATAATATAAACAGTGGGATGTCTAACAATTTGGAAGGTTTGTGTCATGTTTGTTCTCCTACAGAAAATGTATTAAAACAAAAAATATCGGTGTTTCTTCATCTTTTTCAAAGAGGTCCAGGGAGCCACAAGGGTGGCGCTAAAGACCGCTGACCTACGGTCTAAGTCAATGCATGTAATACATTTACAAAATATGGAATAAAATAAATTGATTTTTTTATGCATCCCCAGGGGGATTTTAGTTCATTTGCTTACAGGGGAATGTTGACACATTTGAGGGGAAACACGATACGCAATCTTTTCATGATATCAGGCCTTCCCACCTGGCACGTGCGCACATAGGGCCCTGTGGGTGCTTGAGCCTCTGCCCTTTTTTGCCTCATCTTAAAAAGTGCCCTCTGCCTGTGTGTGTGTGTGTGTTTGTTTTGTTTTGTTCTTTAAACAACATTAATAAATTCCTGTTAGGATGTAAAAAAACAAAACAAAACAAAAAAACAGCGGTACAAAAACTCCACGTTTTCTTGTAATACCGGGTTGTTTGAGCCTGCGCTCCCGCCAGAGAGAGAGAGAGAGGGCGAGTGAGTGAGTGAGTGAGAGAGAGGAGAGAGAGCCAACTGCGGCCTGAGGAGACGTGACAGTGGAGTAACTTGAACCTGTGAGTTATGGTGTAGTCGCCGTCCACTTATTCAGCATCTAATATGGGTAATATTTCAGAAAAACGCTGTATTATTGTATTATTCAATGTGTCAGCTTCTGTTTTTGCAGGATGTCGGAGCACAGCGCATCAATTGAGCACGGCACATCAACTCCGCACAGAGCAGAGCGGATCGTGCGGGACAGGAAGTAGTGTACAAAATACAAAATAAAACCCAGGGTTAATTTTCAAAATAAAATTCACTGTGTTTTTCGGCGGATCACATTTCTCTCCCAGTAGAGGTTTAGATATAAAGTTGTATTGCGTTTCAGTTGTTTGGTCTAAGCATTAAGTGAGAAAGACCATAAGTTACAACTTGATGGTGTTTTCATTAAGTTAAAGGAAGAAGGACCGATTTTCACATTGAAGTTTTTTTCATTTGGGTATTTATTTTTATTTTTTTCGAAGTTCATAATGCACTGTTCAATGTTCAATATTAAAGTGCTTATCTTTAACCATCAATCATCAATCAATCAATGTTTATTTATATAGCCCCAAATCACAAATGTCTCAAAGGACTGCACAAATCATTACGACTACGACATCCTCGGAAGAACCCACAAAAGGGCAAGGAAAACTCACACCCAGTGGGCAGGGAGAATTCACATCCAGTGGGACGCCAGTGACAATGCTGACTATGAGAAACCTTGGAGAGGACCTCAGAAGTGGGCAACCCCCCGCCCCCTCTAGGGGACCGAAAGCAATAGATGTCGAGCGGGTCTAACATGATACTGTGAAAGTTCAATCCATAGTGGCTCCAACACAGCCGCGAGAGTTCAGTTCAAAGCGGATCCAAGACAGCAGCGAGAGTCCCGTCCACAGGAAACCATCCCAAGCGGAGGCGGATCAGCAGCGTAGAGATGTCCCCAACCGAAATAACAATAAATAGCCTAATAATAAACCAGTGTTTTGTTGCTTTTCATGTCTTCCAAGCCTATGATAATGTGAATTAACTCATTATACAATAATTTGTTAACACAAAAGAAATGGCAATCGCTTTTACCTACAAAGTACACACAGCTAAGTAGCTAGCTTCCTATTAGCAAATTTAATTTTACATTAATTTCCAGGAACAAAAAAAAAAAAAAAAAAAATCCTGCCCTTTTCTGACTTTGAGCCCCTGCCCCTCTATAATCATGTGCACGTCCCTGCTTGCCACATTCAGTGTTCTGCGCTAGTTTGACGTTACTGTTCGCTTATGGGAGTCATCCAGTAATGTAGGGATTAGAGACAGAAAAGGGGGCGCGAGTCAAAGAAAGATAATGGATGCGACGGGAAAAGAGGACAAAGGAATACATGGAACGCAGTGACAGAGAAAAGTGACACAAAAGGGGGAAAAAAAAGTCTCCTTCCTTCTTTCTATGAAGTGGCAGTCATGTTGATGAATAACCCCGGTAGTGGAAAGTTAATTAGATGGGCCGGTTTATTCAAATATGACAGACTGAGGGGACTGGCGGAAGAGGAAATGGAGAAAACTGCTGCGAGCATGCCTGGTGGTGTACGGTATCTGTTGGTGCAAAACTGTAGCGTATCATAAATCATCAGTTTGAATTAGCTCAAATTCTTCTGTTTGATGCCTCTCACCAGACGTCAACCGGGATAGGCTCCCCTCCCCACCTTGTGACCGTCCACAGAACAAGTGATATAGAAAACACAAAACACAAAACCAGTGAAGTCGGCACGTTGTGTAAATGGGAAATAAAAACAGAATACGATGATTTGCAAATCCTTTTCAACTTATATTTGTCAGGCTTGGACTTGGTCTTGGGTTGTTTTCCCGAGGTGCGAAGCGAATGGAGTGGAAACGGCGTGAAGGTAGGTACATATTTAATTTATTTACTCATAAACTAAAAACAGGAACAAACAAAAGGCGTTCACAATGGAGGTACAAAACTTGGGCTATGAAACAAAAGACTGGCACAAAGGCTATAAACTATAAAGATGAAACAAAACACTTGTGCTATGGCATGAATGACAAACACTTACGTGGACAAAATGAACAGCATAGCAAGGCATGAAGCAGATAATCGAGGTCGTGAAGGAGGTGATGTTGCCAGACTGACTACCTGGTAACTGTGGCTTAAATAATGAACATGATAAGTGAAAACAGGTGTGAGAAAAGACAGGTGAACTGATTGGTCGTCATGGTAACAAAACAGGGAGTGACAAAAAAAAGGAATTTAGAGTCCAAAGGTCAAAAGCACCTGGTATTCCGAGGCAGTCTCCCATCCAAGTACTAACCAGGCCAGACACTGCTTTAGCTTTGAGAACAGATGAGATTGGGGATGCTCAGGGTCGTATGACCATACAAGTTTTATGATCAGACATGACAGAAAACAAAACATAATCTACAGGCGTGACACTATTCAATTGAATAGACTGCAGAGACAAGATATTTTTTATTTTAATTTATTTTATTTATTTTATTTATTTCGGCAATCTTCACATAAAACAAAGAACAACAACAAAAAAAGAAAAAAAAAACTCTCATTTGAGCAATGATTGAGCCGAAAGGGTGTAGGTTGAAGCAACGCTTATATAAACCTACCCCATCACAACAAGAACAAGGTTCAAAATATATAAAATCTAAAACATGCTTCACTTATATTACTTTTTTTTAAACAATATATAAGCAACATTTATGTAGCACACGTCTCATATACACAGTTTAACATTTAAATCAAA
The DNA here is from genome assembly GCF_033978795.1 of Nerophis ophidion. NCBI lineage: Eukaryota > Metazoa > Chordata > Actinopteri > Syngnathiformes > Syngnathidae > Nerophis > Nerophis ophidion. The sequence continues at coordinate 9,928,823 of NC_084630.1, read as the reverse complement.
CATATACATTTGTATATATATATATATATATATATATATATGTATATATATTATATATACACAATTTATTTAAATTCCATATAAAGTGGTAATATATACATTTTAATATAACCTATATGTATAATTATGAAATCATAAATTGTATTAATATACATATTATTTATTATTGTCTTTCTAATACAATTTTTGCTCTTCTTTCTTATATTTACTATTTAATATTCGAACTGGAAAAATGTGTTATTTCTGGCAAATATTAGCTCATTTGGAATTTGATGCTTGTAACATGTTTCAAAAAAAGCTGGCACAAGTGGCAAAAAAGACTGAGAAAGTTGAAGAATGCTCATCAAACACTTATTTGGAACATCCCACAGGTGAGCAAGCTAATTGGGAACAGGTGGGTGCCATGATTGGGTATAAAAGCAACTTCCATGGAATGCTCAGTCATTCACAAACAAGGATGGGGTGAACAAATGCCTGAGCAAATTGTCGAACAGTTTTTTTAAGAACAACATTTCTCAACGAGCTATTGCAAGCAATTTAGGGATTTCACCATCTACGGTCTGTAATGCCATCAAAAAGGTTCAGAGAATCTGGAGAAATCACTACACGTAAGGCAGGGGTGTCAAACTCAAATACAGAGTGGGCCAAAATTTGAAACGGAACAAAACTGCGGGCCAAGGTTGAACAAATTAACCTTTTAATAGGGACCCAAACAAGTTTTGCATTGAATATTGAACAAGCAAGGCTTATATAACTTTATAGTGACATGCAAAATCCAGTTTCAAATAATAATAATAATAATTAAAAGAATGGCATATCAAACAAAATTTAAATAAAAATTATGTCTTTTTTTCTATTTGCAATCTTCTGAGGTAAATATCACAGTTTTTCCACAGGCTAATAATACATTTGAAAATAAAATAACAATAATGAATGAACCAAACATTCAAGCCTTGAAGTAGCAAAAGAAAATGCATGAAAAAAACGTTAATTATTGGTCAGTTTGCTGGAAATTTCCCGGAAAAGTTAGTGCTGCAAGGGTTTCTGGGTATTTGTTGTGTTGTGTTACGGTGCGGATGTTCACCCGAAATGTGTTTGTCATTCTTGTTTGGTGTGGGTTCACAGCGTGGCGCATATTTGTAACAGTGCTAAAGTTGTTTATACGGCCACCCTCAGTGTGACCTGTATGGCAGTTGACCAAGTATGCCTTGTATTCACTTGTGCGTGTGTGTGTGTGTGTGTTAAAGCCACAACTATTATGTGACACGCTGTTAGTATGGACGAAAAGCGGACGTGACGACAGGTTGTAGAGAACGCTAAAGGCAGTGCCTTAAATTCACGCCCCCAATATAGTTGTCTAGGTGGAAATCGGTAGAAATACGGGAGAATGGTTGCCCTGGGAGATTTTTAGGAGGGACACTGAACTTCGGGAGTCTACCGGGAAAATTAGGAGGGTTGGCAAGTATGAGTATTAGTGGTGAATGTGGTGTTACTGCGGCACCAACGCTGTATAAGACCGGCGGGCCAGCTCTAATGCTAAATTGATATTGCCTCAAGGGCCAAATTAAATTACACGGCGGGCAAGATTCGACCCGCGGGCCAGAGTTTGACACCCATGACGTAAGCGATGATATTACGGACCTTCGATCCCTCAGGCGGTACTGCATCAAAAAGTGACATCAGTGTGTAAAGGACATCACCACTTGGGCTCAGGAACACTTCGGAAAATCCACTGTCAGTAACTACATTCCGTCGCTACATCTGTAAGTGCAAGTTAAAACTATAAAACTGTTACGGCTCAGACTCCTGCCAGCGCCGCTCATCCATCTGTGCGCACCTCGGGACACGCCCACGGGCGCGCTCAGCCAGGGATGAGCCGCGCGCGTCTCCGCCCTGCAGCAGCAATCAATCACCGGCAATCTTCACACCTGACGGTAATGACGGAGCTGCCTTCATAAACCTGGACAACCTGCCATCACTCGCCGGATTATAGTCTTCTGTTCCAGTACAGTAAGCCACGTCCTCGCTGTGTTTGCCCATCCGTATTTTCTTGTGTCATCCCCGCAGTACCCTCCGTCGTCTTTAAGGTGAACTGTGCGTCTCACCTTTTTCCCTGGATCTCCCCCTGGACTCTGACTGCCTCCTTAAATCCTTGACTCCCCCCGCTTGGACACGGATCTTGCCTCTTCGCTCCTGCCCTACGGACATCCGCGTTCCTTCACTCTCGTCAACACTTTGGTAACACACACCTCAGCTAATCACACACATAACCTCACATCACATACACTTTTGGATCTTGTCCACACTCCATTTCCTTAGTTTATTTTATATTGTTTGATTATCATATATATATATATGTATGGTTAATATATATATTAAATAATCTTTGTACACTACTGCCACCTGGTGTCAGTCTGCTGTCACCTCCACTTAGTAAAACATAACAAAAACTCTACAAAGCCATTTATCAACAACACCCAGAAACGCTGCCGGCTTTGCTGGGCCCGAGCTCATCCAAGACGGACTGATGCAAAGTGGAAAAGTGTTCTGTCGTCTGACGAGTCCACATTTCAAATTGTTTTTGGAAACTGTGGATGTTGTGTCCTTCTGGACCAAAGAAGAAAACAAACCTCCGTTATGGGCAAAAAGTTAAAAAGCCAGCATCTGTGATGGTATGGGGGTGTATTAGTGCCCGAGGCATGGGTAACTTACACATCTGTGAAGGCACCATTAATGCTGAAAGGTACATACAGGTTTTGGAGCAACATATGTCGCCATCCAAGCGACGTTATCATGGACGCCCCTGCTTATTTCAGCAAGACAATGACAAGCCACGTGTTGCAATAGTGTTGCTTCATAATAAAAGACTGGCCTGCCTGTAGTCCAGACCTGCCTCCCATTGAAAATGTGTCGCACGTTATGAAGCGTAAAATACCACAACGGAGACCCCGGACAGTTGAACAAGCAAGAATGGGAAATAATTCCATCTGAAAAGATTCAAAATTTGGTATCCTTAGTTCCCAAACATTTACTGAGTGTTGTTAAAAGGAAAGGCCATGTAACACAGTGGTAAAAATGCCCCTGTGCCAACTTTTTTGCAATGTTTTGCCTCCATTAAATTCTAAGTTAATGATTATTTGCAAAATCCAAAAATTATGTTTCTCAGTTCTAACATTAAATATCTTGTGTTTGCCGTCTATTCAATTGAACATAGGTTGAAAAGGATTTGCAAATCATTGTATTATGTTTATATTTACGAATTACACAAAGTGCCAACTTTCCTGCACTAGATTTTTCAGTGTGTGACTTTCGGGATGAAGTTGTGTACTTCACCTGATTAGGTTCCAGTGGACGGAAACAAGATAAGAAGGGTAAAAAAAAAAAAAAAAAGCGCGTATGAGGGTGGATATGAGAAGAATCTAAGAGTGTGGTGGAGAGGAGGAAATGAGAAATGTGTTTTGGGATGGATCATCTAACTTGTTTTGTGAGACTCCTGTCCTAGTGTGTGTGTGTGTGTGTGTGACAATGTGCAGTGAGCGGAGGACACTGACAGTGAGTCTAATAAAAGGGGGCATTCTTCTGTTAATTACAGAGTTAATGACACACTGTGCTCTCTTGGACTCACAACACACACACACACACACACACACACACATACTGGAAATGGACGAGCATGCACTGGCGTTCCAACATGACAGGCTGTTATTCAAAGAGCTTGACAGTAAGATAGCAGGCTAACAGAACACACACATGACAGGAGCCGCTGACAGGGAACCTCATCAAATCCGCTTTAATGAAGTCACTTTCCCCAAAACACAAGCAATGGGAGGAAGAAAAGAATGACAAGGTCGCCTGGATTGATGACGCTCATTAGCCCAATAAGGTACTTTAATGAAAGCGGCCTGACAATGTATTGTCTGTACTAGGGTTGTACGGTATACCGGTGTTAGTATAGTACCGCGATACTAATTAATCATTTTTGATACGATACCGTCACTGAAACGTACCAGTCCTGAACCCCCCTAGCCCTGGTTTACGAGCTGAAAAGCATGTTCGGCAGCGCACATACACAGAGTACTTGAAAGCAGACACAGTATGTGGACAGGAAAGGGAGAACGGCCGCATTTTGGCGTAAAAACTAGCGATAAACGTGAAGTTATAAAACTGAAACGCCCTCAGGAAGAGGTGCCTTGAATACCATGAATTGATTAACGTGGACCATGACTTAAAGGGGAAAATTATCACAATTTCAAAAGGGTTAAAAACAATAAAAGTCAGTTCCCAGTGGCTTGTTTTATTTTTCGAAGTTTTTTTTCAAAATTTTACACCTCCCGGAATATCCCGAAAAACTGCTTCAAAGTGCCTGATTTTCACCATCGCTATATCCACCCGTCCATTTCCCTGTGACGTCATACAGTGCTGCCAATTAAACAACATGGTGGTTACCACAGCAAGATATAGCGACATTAGCTCGGATTCAGACACGCATTTTAGCGGCTTAAGCGATTCAACAGATTACGCATTTGTATTGAAACAGATGGCCGGAGTATGGAGGCAGATAGCGAAAACGAAATTTAAGAAGAAATTGAAGCTATTGAGCGAATAGCTATTGACGCTATTCGGCGACAGCGTGGGTGTACCTAATGAAGTGGCCCATAGCATGGCTGCCTTATTAGCATCGCCGGTAAAATGTGCGGACCAAACGATCAGGGCTTACGCATCTTAAGACACTGGAGCAACTTAAATCTGTCAATTGGTGAGTGTTTGTTTCGCATTAAATGTGGGTATCTAGTTTCAAATGTACATACAGCTAGCGTAAATAGCATGTTAGCATCGATTAGCGTGGCATGTTAGCATCGATTAGCTGGCAGTCATGCTGCGACCAAATATGTCTGATTAGCACATAAGTCAACAACATCAACAAAACTCACCTTTGTGATTTCGTTGACTTAATCGTTGCAAATACATCTGCAGGTTATCCATACATCTCTGTGCCATGTCTGTCTTAGCATCGCCGGTCAAATGTGAAGACACTCTGGCACATTCAATGGGGGTCGGCGGCAGATTTCTTGCCAGTGGCGCAACTTGAATCCCTCCCTGTTAGTGTTGTTACACCCTCCGACGAGGCATGATGTCTCCAAGGTTCCAAAAAATAGTCGAAAATAACAGAGCTGAGTCCCGGTGTTTGTAATGTCAAAATGAAAAAGGCGGGTGTATTACCTCGGTGACGTCACGTTCTGACGTCATCGCTAAATGACCGATAAACAGAAAGGCGGTTAATTTGCCAAAATTCACCCATTTAGAGTTCGGAAATCGGTTAAAAAAAATACATGGTCTTTTTTCTGCAACATCCAGGTATATATTGACGCTTACATAGGTTTGGTGTTAATGTTCCCCTTTAAACAAGTTGAAAAACGTATTGGGGTGTTACCATTTAGTGGTCAATTGTACAGAATATGTACTGTACTGTGCAATCTACTAATAAAAGTTTTAATCAATCAATCAATCAATCAATCAATCAATGCCTTAATACATGGCTATCTAGGTAGCAGCTAACGTCCATCCACCGTTGGCAGTGTTTTAGCTACTTCTAAATCACTAATCCTGGTCTCCATGGCGACAAATAACGTACATTTCTTACAAGTATCATCCCTGCAGGACGAGGAATAGCTAAACATGCTTCACTACACACCGTAGTTCCAGGGCATCAAAATGTAAACAAACGTATGATATGTAATGATATCGAGTACAGGCACGTATGTAGTCAATACTACTATGATTACGTCGATAGTTTTTGGCATTCGTTTTTGTTAAATGTATATTATGTTTATAAACTCAGGAAATACGTCCCTGGACGCTTGAAGACTTTGAATATGACCAATGTATGATCCTGTAACTACTTTGGTATCGGATTGATGCCTAAATTTGTGGCATCATCCAAAAATAATGTAAAGTATCAAAACTACAGAAGAATGAGTGATTATTACATTTTAACAGAAGTGTAGATAGAACATGTTAAAAGAGAAAGTAAGCGGATATTAACAAGAAATGGACATGTAAATTACCGTATTTCCTTGAATTGCCGCCGGCAATAATATTGAATTTAAAACCTCTTCTCACTCCGGCGCTTACCAAAGGCATGCGGTAAATGTAGGCCTGCGCCTATACATTTGAGTGTGATGTAAAGATACCATCATGAAAAGCACATTTAATAAAAAAACTTTATTATGGTCTTACCTTTACTTATAAATGAAGTCCATGCGCAGCTCCTTCTGATCAAAAGTATCCAACTTGTTTATAGAAGTCTTCCTTATCTTTCTTCAGTTTTAAAAATCTCTCTGTCTCGATGGGGATCTTCTTTTCTTACCTCCTGCTTCGATTGAAAGTCCAGTTTAGAAAACGGTTTTATTTTGGATATGTAATCCTCCATTTTATAAGTGCAAACGAGAGGATAAAATAAACGATCGCTGCTCACTCTTGCTGCTTGTTGTCACTTCTTCTGCAGCCGAGTAGTCGCAAGAAGGATCACTAGCGGGAGTCATTTAATGACTCATATTTGACACACGCAGCTACGGTATATTAATAAAACATAGCTTTTTACTGTTCTTTTTAGCATATTCAATAGCTTGGACCTTAAATCCTACCGAATAGCTCTTAATCTTCTTTCCTTTGTGCAATTTAGAATTATTGAAATCAGTCTCCTCTATTTTGAAAATGATGACAGGTGAGGTGTCACTCGTGACGTGATGAGTTTGACCCGGCGGAAATTCTAGGCATATGCTAATTATTTTGCAAAACGAGTTTGACCCAGCAGTAATCCTAGGCAGGCGCATACTATTTACCCGGCGGATATTCAAGGAAATACGGTAATAATAAATTTTTTACCACTTGTCCTGAATAATTTTGACAAAATAATAGAATGATAAATGACACAATATGTTACTGCATATGTCAGCAGATTAATTAGGAGCCTTTGTTTGTTTACTTACTACTTATAGACAAACTGTCTATTGTGTTCACTATTTTATTTAAGGACTTCATTGCAATAAGAAACACATGTTTAATGTACCCTAAGATTTTTTGTTAAAATAAAGCCATTAATGGAATTTTTCTGTTGTTCCCTTTATTTAGAAAAGTACCGAAAAACATTTTGGTACCGGTACCAAAATAGTGGTATTGTTACTACTCTGTATACACACACAAACTAGACTGGATTGTAGTCTCTTTTAAATAGATAGAAAACACGCATGCATACCATTGACTTTGCATAGTAGAAACACAATCAATTCCAAAATAGAAACCACGGTCATGCTCTCACCTCTCCTTCCGAGGACTGTAGCAGGAGGTCCTTCCGACAAGATGCGGTGAAGTCCCCAACGCCGGCATTCAGCTCAACACCCCGGGGGGCCTCGAGGGTTAGCGTCCGAGTCGGAGATTCGAGCCTGAGGAACATAACCACTCATCAGTTCTGTGAGAAACAGTGGAGATGGAATATTGAGTAGATGATGGGGATATTATAGTGACATGCAGAGCGGTAAGTATGCAGGTTTTTTCAGTGGATATGTAACTGTGAGGTTTGAACGACTACTACCGGGTTATTCAACTAAAATTGTTTTCGGGCTATGTTTTAGACAGCTAAGGCCTGAGGGACTGGACTTATTTCTGTACTATATTTCTTTCTTTGTCTGATTACTGAGAACCAGCGTCCTCTGCAGTGAGCATTTGGATTCTGTCTTATTTATTTTACCTATACCAGGGGGGTCGGCAACCCAAAATGTTGAAAGAGCCATATTGGACCAAAAAATACAAAAAACAAATTGTCTGGAGCCACAAAAAATGATAAACCATATAAAAGTCTTAGTTTTTTTCATAACATGGTCACTACTCCCTAGTTTCTCTTGTTATTGTCACGGCCAGGGCGCATTCCAACGCGTCCTCATCTGTGCCTCATGACCAGCGCAGCGCGGGCCACGCCCACATGCGCTCTCTCAGCTGAGAGCGCGCTCAGAACACGCCCCTGCTCGCGCTGAAAGCAGCACGCCCACGCAGCTACAAGCCTGCAGACTATTGCCTTTCTACACACCTGGAATTGATGAGAGCGAGCTGCTTAAAAGACCAGTGAAACCCAGGGAACCTCGTGGGAACTTAGTTCTCATATGGTGAACCGTAAGCGAAGCTTTATGCTCTATTTTTGTTTCTTCTCCGTGGCTTGATGTTTCCTTTGTCTTCTTCCGTGTTTCAGCAGTGTTTTTCTCCCGTTGCCCTGGATTTCGACTGCCTCCCTCGTTCCTCGACTCCTCGCTCGGCCCTGGACTCTGACGCCTCTCTCTCGCCCCTGATCCTGCCTGGCCCATGGACTTCCTCGTTCCTTCGCTCTCGTCAAGACTTTTGTAAAACACACTTCAACTAATCTACACACATAGTCACACGCATACACTCTTGGATTTTGTCACACTCCATTATATAGTTCCTAAGTATTGTTTGTTATTATTATATATACATTCGCTATATATTTAATAAATTTATGAACATTGCTGCCCTCTGTGCCCGTTGCCGTCACTCCTCTAGGTAAACCATAACAGTTATATTCGTATTTTACTGTTATATTGTAATTCCCATTCTTGATTTTTTATTTTTATTCTTATTGTAATAATTTTCCATTTTGTTTCCATTTATACCCCATTATAATATTAATTTTCCTGAGGCAACTCTCCAGAAGGAATCAATAAAGTACTATCTATCTATCTATCTATCTATATATATAGTGAAGGCAACACATGAGATAAGTGTCTATATTAGCTATAATAGACTACTATCAACATGACTGAAGCAAATCTTTGTTGACAGAAATGTTGAAATGTAATATTTGTTCTAAACATTAAAAACAATTAGTAAAATCAGAGGCTACTCAGAAGGTGAGATAACTCTGGGAAATTACTGGCTTTAATGGCCAAACGGTATATACGTGTATCCAAGTTAAAAGAAATGTCAGGTTGTATTATTTTAATAGATTTATTACAATATTTGGCAAGCTAGGCAGTGTTTGCTGTGGTCTGGAACAACATGGCACACAACTATCAGAAATGCAGCCAATATTACATACAGATAGTGTGTCATGAGACATTATTGATCCCCGCTTCCACCATCCTAGTCACTGCCGTTGTGTCCTTGGGCAAGACACTTTACCCACCTGCTCCCAGTGCCACCCCCCTGGTTTAAATATAACTCAGATATTGGGTTTCACTATGTAAAAGTGCTTTGAGTCACTAGAGAAAAGCGCTATATATATGTATATAATTCACTTCTCTTCATTTTTATACCCAAATCACAGCACCCGCCCGTTCCCAATAAGCCTATTCACCTGTGTGATGTTCCAAATAAGTGTTTGATGAGCGTTTCTTAACTTTCTCAGTCTTTTTTCGTCACTTTTGCCAGCTTTTTTGAAACATGTCGGAGGCATCGAATTCCAAATGAGCTGATTGCAACACAAAAAAAAAAAAAGTTTTCCAGTTCGAACGTTAAGTATCTTGTCTTTGCAGTCTATTCAATTGAATATAGATTGAAAATTATTTGCTCATTTTTTTGCAAATAATAATTGACTTAGAATTTCATGGTTGCAACACGTACCAAAGTAGTTGGGAAAGGGCATGTTCACCACTGTGTTACATCACCTTTTCTTTTAACAACACTCAATAAATGTTTGGGAACTGAAGAAACTAATTGCTGAAGCTTTGAAAGTGGAATTCTTTCCCATTCTTGTTTTTATGTAGAGCTTCAGTCGTTCAACAGTCCGGGGTCTCCGCTGTCGTATTTTGCGCTTCATAATGCGCCACACATTTTCGATGGGAGACGGGTCTGGACTGCAGGTGGGCCATGAAAGTACCCACACTCTTTTTTTTTACGAAGCCACGCTGTTGTAACACGTGCTGAAGTGGCTTGGCATTGTCTTGCTGAAATAAGCAGGGGCGTCCATGAAAAAGACGGCGCTTAGATGGCAGCATATGTTGTTCCAAAACCTGTATATGCCTTTCAGCATTAATGGTGCCTTCACAGGTGTGTAAGTTACCCATGCCTTGGGCACTAATACACCCCCATACCATCACAGATGCTGGCCTTTGAACTTTGCGTCGATAACAGTCTGGATAGTTCGCTTCCCCTTTGGTCCGGATGACACGATGTCGAATATTTCCAAAAACAATTTGAAATGTCAGACCACAGAACATTTTTCCACTTTGCATCAGTCCATCTTAGATGATCTCAGGCCCAGAGAAGCCGGCGGCGTTTCTGGATGTTGTTGATAAATGGCTTTCGCTTTGCATAGTAGAGCTTTAACTTGCACTTACAGATGTAGTGACAAACTGTAATCCAATCCAATCCAATCCACTTTATTTATATAGCACATTTAAACAACAATAAAGTTTCCAAAGTGCTGCACAGCCATGTTAAAAACAATATTATGCTCCACCAATGACTGAATAAAACAAAAAATGAATAAAAATAAAACCAATAAAAACAATATAAAAACAAATATGATTAAAAACTATTTTAAAAGGTAAAATCAATTAAAACAGTAAAATAAAAATCAAAGTGTATAAAAAACACAGAGGACAACAGAGGACAGAGGACCACACAACTCACGTAGTGTTAAAAGCCAAAGAATAAAAGTGGGTCTTAAGACGAGACTTAAAACACTCCACTGTGGAAGCAGTTTAAACACGGAGCGGCAGAGTGTTCCAGAGCTTAGGGCCGACCACAGAGAAGGCCCTGTCTCCCCTGGTCTTAAGTCTGGTTTTGGGCACCACGAGCTGGAGCTGGCTCTCGGACCTCAGAGCGCGTGCAGGAGTGTAAATTTGGATGAGGTCCGAGATATATTGAGGTGCCGGTCCATGTAAAGATTTAAAAACAAACAGCAATGTTTTAAAATCAATTCTAAAATGAACAGGGAGCCAGTGCAAACTCTGAAGAATTGGGGTTATATGCTGGCGTTTCCTGGCCCCTCTTAAAAGTCGTGCTGCCGCGTTCTGGACTAACTGTAACCGGGAGAGAGCTTTTTGGCTAATGCCAGCATAAAGTGCATTGCAGTAGTCCAGGCCACTTGAAATAAAAGCATGCACGACTTGTTCAAAAAGGTTAAAAGATAAAAACGGTTTACCCTTTACTAAAAGACGAAGGTGATAAAAACACCATTTTAAAACGCCATTGACTTGTTTGTCAAGTTAAAATCGCTGTCTATAGTGACGCCAAGGCTGGTGACTTTGGGACGCACATCATTTTGCAATGGTCCCAAGTCAGTAAGGGCCGGACCAAAAACTAAAATTTCCGTTTTTCCCTCATTCATTATTAAAAAATTCTGGGCTAACCAAGCCTTGACGTCACATAGACAGTTAAGAAGGAGTGAAAGGGGGCCGTGGCTTTTTGAAACCGGCATATAAATTTGGCAGTCATCTGCATAAAAGTGATTAAACACTCCATGTTTCTTAAAAATCTCTCCAAGAGGGAGGAGATAAAGAGCGAACAGGATGGGGCCTAAAATAGATCCCTGGAGGACACCACAGTAAAGCGGGGCAGAAGAGGAGGTGGCGTCCCCCCAGCCTGACAGAGAAGGACCTCTCAGACAGGTAGGATCTGAACCACTCTAACGCAGTCCCCCTGACACCCACACAGTCTCTCAGGCGGTCTAAAAGAATTGTGTGGTCGACTGTGTCAAAGGCAGCTGTAAGATCTAAAAGCACTAAAATGGCAGAGCTGCCAGAATCAGACATTAAAAGCAAGTCATTAAAAACCTTTAAAAGTGCAGATTCAGTACTGTGCAAAGCTTTGTATCCAGACTGAAATGGATCTAAAGTGCTATTTTCATCTAAAAAAGGCTGTATTTAGTGATAGTGCTTTTCTGAAGTGTTCCTGAGCCTGCCTAACACACTTTCCCAACTCATATGGAAAAGGAGTTTGTAAGAAGTTACACAGGAACAACACAACAAAAACACAAATATAAGCCCCTTGTTGTTTGTTATTAGCCGTTTTGCATAGGCTGTGGTAGGTCTCTTGAGTTGATAAAAAAAAAAAAAAAATCAATAACATCTTTGATTTAAGTTGCTCTAAAATATTCTGAATTACTCAAAAAGAGCATCGACTGTGGTTGGTGTTTCTCCCCTTGAAGCTTGCGAGGTCAGTAGCTCCACCCTCAAAGTTGAAAACAATATGAGAAGATTAAACAGCATGGCGGCATTAGATAAAGCGCTACTGTTTCCCTCAAGGGTAAGCTGGCAAGTCAAATTGAATAAAAGGCACTTTCTGCAAAGCGGAGGGGATTGCAATTGATGAAGAAGGACTATAATAAATTAAACAGCACACTCGCAATAAAATCAAATTAGAAAAACCTTTTGCCGCCGGGACACTTTTTTTTTTTTTTTTTTCTCTTCCAGATATGTTCGGCTGTGGGAGAATTTCTAAGACAGATTGCCTGACTTCTACTCAGAGGCTACAACAAAAATGAAACAAGTATACCGACAGATGATCCAAATTCCTCATGATCAGCCTGAGGCCAAAAGCAGGATTGTTCCTTGTTTCTTCCTCATGCCCCAAAAGTGCCCGGTGTGGACAAACAGTATTTTCCTCGGGCTTGCCGCAAAGGAAAATTTAGTAACGAGTTTGTGCCAAGCAATTTACTTTTCCATTTGAATTGCAAAACCAAAAAAACTAATGTACTTAAGGTTTGCTTGTGTTTTGTATTATAATAAGATGTGTTGTTACTTCCGTATTTTCCGGACCATAGGGCGCACCGGAGTATAAGGCGCACTGCCGACCAATGGTGTATTTTTTTCATATATAAAGCGCCCCAGATTATAGGTCGGATTACAGGAGTAGAATTTTGTATTATTTTTTTCTAAATTGAAAACACTTCCTTGTGGTTTACATAACATGTAATGGTGGTTCTAGGGCCAAAATGTTGCAGAGATTTTTTTTACAGATCATCTTCAAGCCGCTTTCAGACAGTCTCTTCTAGTTGCGCCGTTTTGTGGGCGATCTTATTTACGTGGTTCACCTTCGACAGCGTCTTCTCCCCGTCATACTTGTTGTAGCGGTGTAGCGTGCAAGGATGGGAGGGGAAGAAGTGTCAAAAGATGGAGCTAACTGTTTTTATGACATTCAGACTTTACTTAAATAAATAACGGAGCAGCATCTTCTCATCTGGAAACAACACAGGAAATGTGTCCCGTGAAAAACCGTCCGACCGGAACTCTCCAATTTCCTTGGGTGAACTCACTATGCCAGTATGTTTTAGTGCTTTCATGGCGAGTTTACTGACGGATATAAGTATAACTTTACACTACTTAATATTAGAAATGGCAGTAACAAAGGATGAATGTCCCATACCAAGAAGATAGAGAAAAATAAGAAGCTTATCGACTATGGTGGCTTATGCAGATCCCAAATACAGGTCAGCAGCTACCAGAAGGTCAGAAAAGTTGCTTTTATATAATATTGCGGAACAAAACGCCAGATAATGTCTTACCTTAAACATACCATAATAATGTGTAATGTTCTGTATTTTCAATGGAATATGTACACATTTGTAACAAGAAGATAACACTTGAAGATAGAGGAAAAAAGAAGCACGCAATTTTTCAGAACTTATGCAGATCCCAAATACAGATTAGCAGGTACCAGGAGGTAAGAAAAGTTGCTTTTGCATGATATTGCAAAAACAAAACAGCAGATAATATATCTTACCTTATACACACACTATAATAAGACTCTTAAGTTTAATGCGACAACAATCCTTCAAGCGGTGTATTCATAGCTTACAAAAGTCGTACTAAAACATTTTGATGTATTTTTGAGGGCCGTGTCTAACGTTCTATATTTTCAATGCAACACTTAAAATGTTGGTGTTGTTTACTTGGGACATATTATATAGCTGTATACACTTATCTCTTGTTTGACTGGTCAAACTTATCTCCACTATGTATCAAATAAAAAAGCTTTGAGGTAAGTAAGCTCAACCAAACTTATTCCTTACATTAGGAGCACCGGGTTATAAGGCGCACTGTTGAGTTTTGAGGGAGAAAAAAAGGATTTTAAGTGCGCCCCATAGTCCGGAAAATACGATACTCATGACTAGTGACTTGAAAGTAAGTTGCATTACAATATTGTTGTCTCTGAATTTAGTTACACTCACCTAAACAAAAGCATACTTCTCGAACAGGGATTCTCATACGTTGGTACTTTTAAATATACTTTTTGAATAAAACATCTGCCTTGTTTTTAATGAATACTTAGGCCTACTACGTTCTTTAAAAAATAAGTACTGAAGAAGTACGAGGAGGAAAGAGAGTGATGTCTTCAGCACAGAACGATGGGAGTGAGGTGTATGGTCAGAGAATGTTTGGGCCCGTGTGTGTCTTTTGTCTCGTCTTGTCTTGTCTCATAGTATTTTGTTAGTGTATAGGAGTTTTTCATGTTTTTGTTTATAGAGTATTCTTCTTGTATTATATCGCGTATGTTAAATGTGGAATGAGTGAGAGGGGTTGGGCTATTATAAGCATCGGCTTCATCCAACCCCTTTTCAAGCCTTGCATAAATATATTTTTGTAAATAAAAAACTGTGTTTAGTTGTACTGTGCAGGTTTGAAATAAATGTTTCAATCATACTTGCCAACCCTCCCGGATTTTCAGGGAGACTCCCGAAATTCAGCGCCTCTCCCGAAAACCTCCCGGGACAAATTTTCTCCCGAAAATCTCCCGAAATTCAGGCGCAGCTGGAGGCCACGCCCCCCTCCAGTTCCATGAGATTGGTGTCTGAAAGCGTGTCTGCCCAATGTCGTTATAACTGCAGAATGATCGAGGGCGAGTTCTTGGTTTCTTATGTGGGTTTATTGTTAGGCAGTTTCATTAACGTCCTCCCAGCGCAGTAACAACACACAACAACAGCAGTCACATTTACGTCTACCACTCTAAAGTAAGGCAGTTTGTCTGCCGTGAACAGCATGTGACACTCTTAAATATGACAATACTGCCATCTATTGTACATGCACCAGCACAACACTTCCAGGCAACTTCAAACCTTTATCCTACTACATTCACATCCCATCTCCCCGGATTGTAAATAACCTAATGTAAATAACCGAATGTATTTCTAATGTATATACTTGATCTTATGCTATGTGAACTCACTATGTTCTCTGCTGGCTGTACTTATCCTACAAAGTCACACCTACACTGTTTCAATTGTTGATGCAACTGTTGATGACTGAAGTACTGATATCAACCAAAGCTCCTCCTCCCACCCCCCGGATTGTAAATAATTCAATGTACATACTATGATGATTAACTTGTGTGATGACTGTATTATGTTGATAGTATATATTTGTACCATGAATTGATTAACGTGGACCCCGACTTAAACAAGATGAAAAACTTATTGCGGTATTACCATTTAGTGGTCGATTGTACGGAATATGAGATAGGCGCCAGCGCCCCTCACGACCCCAAAAGGGAATAAGCGGTAGAAAATGGATGGATCGATGTACTGTACTGTGCAATCTACTAATAAAAGTTTCAATCAATCAATCAATCATGCATATGTGACAATAACATCTACTTTAGAAAGTGCAGTGCACAACTGCGAACACAAAAGCTGAAAATAACCACGCCCCCGCCCCACCCCCGACCACACCACCCCACCTCCCAAAATCGGAGGTCTCAAGGTTGGCAAGTATGATTTCAATTCAATTCGATATTATTTGTAATGTTGGTCATTGTGTCAGTACCAAATAAGGAGGACAATCCATTTAGCGTGTAGATCATGGGTGTCAAACTCTGGCCCGCGGGCCAAATTCGGCCTGCCATGTAATTTATTTTGGCCCTTGAGGCAATATTAAAGTAGCATTAGAGCTGGCCCGCCGGTATTATACAGCGGCGGTGCATTCACCGCTAATTCTAATACTTCCCAACCCTAACGATTTTCCCAGGAGACTCCCAAATTTCAGTGCCCAACCCCCCCGGGAAAATCTACCGGGACTACCAGTCTCCCGAATTTCTCCCGATTTCCACTCGGACAACAATATCGGCGTCGTGCCTGAAAGGTACTGCTTTTAGCGTCCTTGTCACGTCCGCTTTTCCGTCATACAATCAGCGTGTCGGCCCAGTCACGTACTATATGCGGATTCTACACACACACACACAGGTGAATGCAAAGCATACTTGGTAAACAGTCATACAGATCACACTGAGGGTGGCCTTGTAAACAACTTTAAGACTGTTACAAATATGCACCACACTGTGAACCCACACCAAACAAGAATGACAAACACATTTTGGGAGAACATCCGCACTGTAACACAACATACCCAGAACCCCTTGCAGCACTAACTCTTCCGGGACACTATAATATACACCCCCGCTAGCAACAAACCTCGATTTTGCATGTCACTCTGAAGTTATATAAGCCTTGTTTGTTCAATATTCAATGCAAAACTTGTTTGGGTCCCTATTAAAAGGTTAAGTTGTTAAACTTTGGCCCGCGGCTTTGTTCCGTTTAGAATTTTGGCCCACTTTGGTGTAGATTTTCATAAATATGCAGAATACATGCTGATCATCAAAACACCAGCAGTACTGGGAGGTGAAAATTCAAATATGATTATCTGGCAAAATCATGGTGATTTATCCATCCATCCATCCATTTTCTACCGCTTGTCCCTTTTGGAGCCTATCTTATGAAGATTAAAGCTGTTCTGCAGCCGCTGTTTTGCCTTCATATTTAGTAAAAGAAAAAAAAATCTGGCAGTTCGCAGAGATGGCTGTGAGAAAGGAGTGATCGGTCACGCTGCTTGTCCAATTTTTATGGACTGTCCGAAAAAAAAAAAAAAAGGTAGGGCTGCGTGGTATATTTTAGAAAGCGGTATATATTTTGTGTAACCACAAAGTAGCTGAAGTGCACAAGGAACACGCAACATCAGGAAAAGGCAAAACAAGAGCCGAGGCTCGAGCGCTGGTTTATGAAGGTGCCTGATTGGCAACGTGGATCAGGTGAGTCCAGATTGCCAATCAGAGACAGGTGAGGGTAACAGCGCTCAAGCCAGAAGTAAAATGAAAAAAAAAAAAAAAAAAAAAAAAAAAAAAAAAGCACCAGAAAGGAACTTAATACAAAAATAGGGAACTTTACAAAATAAAGTCAGGCCAGACAATAGAGATCCTGACAAAACTATCATTTATCAACTATATAGTCATGGTGTAATTGATTTTGAACACATATACAACATGGTACATCATATAATCTGCATATTTTCATTTCTCTTTACAACATGTTTGAAAAGGAGTAGAAAGAAGCAAGGCTGATTCGATCCTTCCCCTTTTCCAATTCATACCAACACATTTCTTCAGTTTCTCTTAAGCCCGTCATGATTTGCAACATGAGATAAATATCTCATTTGAAACATAAAGTTACAAGTTAAAGTACCACTGATAGTCACACACACACACTAGGTGTGGTGAAATTAACCTCTGCATTGGACCCATACCCTTGTTCACCCCCTGGGAGGTGAGGGGAGCAGTGAGCAGCAGTGGTGGCCACGCCCGGGAATAATATTTGATGATTTAACCCCCAATTCCAACCTCTGATGCTGAGTGCCAAGCAGGGAGGTAACAGGTCCCATTTTTATAGTCTTTGGTAGGACTCGGCCGGGGTTTGAACTCACAACCTACCACTCCAACCACAAGGCCACTGAGCAGGTTTTGTCTTTTTTTTTCCTGCAAAGTTGAAGATATTTATCAATATTCTGCTTCCTTGTTCTTTGTAAACACCTGAAGTTTGATCAGCCTCTTAAATTGGACCCTATCAGGACATTGTTTGACATGCGTCCATCCATTTTCTACCGCTTGTCCCTTTTTTTGGGGTGGCTTGACATTTAATTATACATATTGATATGCCAAAGGTCTTAAGTGTTCTACGTGCATAAGCTACCTTCTCCTCCGAGGTTATATTTTTTCTTGGGGCGGTATAGCTCGGTTGGTAGAGTGGCCGTGCCAGCAACTTGAGGGTTGCAGGTTCAATTCCCGCTTCCGCCATCCTAGTCACTGCCGTTGTGTCCTTGGGCAAGACACTTTACCCACCTGCTCCCAGTGCCAGCCACACTGGTTTAAATGTAACTTAGATATTGGGTTTCACTATGTAAAGCGCTTTGAGTCACTAGAGAAAAGCGCTATATAAATATAATTCACTTCACTTCTTTTTTTTGAGAATAATTTTTGTACATTCTTGGGTAGCAGGTTATAATTTGCTCTGTGCATAATTTTAGCTGTTTGTAAACGTGCTAAAAAAATTATTGAGAGGGTTTTCTTGTTTTTTAATTTCCTCTTAAAATGTAAAGCAAAACTATTAACCTTGTTTTTAATACATTTACTTTTAACAGTGGTTTAACTTTTTACACATGATTGTTTTTTTTTCTCCAACTTTTAAAACAGGGGTCACCAACGCGGTGCCCGCGGGCACCAGGTAGCCCGTAAGGACCAGATGAGTCGCCCGCTGGCCTGTTCTAAAAATAGCTCAAATAGCAGCATTTACCAGTGAGCTGCCTCTATTTTTTTTTATTGTATTTATTTACTAGCAAGCTGGTCTCACTTTGCTCGACATTTTTAATTCTAAGAAAGACAAAACTCAAATAGAATTTGAAAATGCAAGAAAATATTTCAGACTTGGTCTTCACTTGTTTAAATAAATTCATTTATTTTTTTACTTTGCTTCTTATAACTTTCAGACGGATAATTTAAGAGAAAAAAAATCTTATACATTTTTTTTACCTTTTAAATTCCTTCCTCTTCTTTCCTGACAATTTAATTTAATTTTAAAGTAAATTATTTTTTTTTATTGTAAAGAATAATAAACACATTTTAATTTAATTCTTAATTATAGCTTCTGTTTTTTCGACGAGGAATATTTGTGAGATATTTCTTCAAACTTATTATGATTAAAATTCCCCAAAAAATATTCTGGTAAATCTAGATAATCTGTAAAATCAAATTTAAATCTTATTTCAAAGTCTTTTGAATTTCTTTAAAATTGTTTGTCCTGGAAAATCTAGAAGAATTAATGATTTGTCTTTGTTAGAAATATAGCTTGGTCCAATTTGTTATATATTCTAACAAAATGCAGATTGGATTTTAACCTATTTAAAACATGTCATCAAAATTCTCTAAAATCAATCTTAATCAGGAAAAATGACTAATGATGTTCCATAAATTATTTTTTTATTTATTTCAAAAAGATTCGAATTAGGTAATTTTTCTCTTCTTTTTTTTCGGTTGAATTTTGAATTTTAAAGAGTCGAAATTGAAGATAAAGTATGTTTCAAAATTTAATTTTCTTTTTCTTTTTTTTCCTGTTTTCTCCTCTTTTAAAGCGTTCAATTAAGTGTTTTTTTCATAATTTATTCTCTACAAAAAACCTTCCGTAAAAGGAAAAAAAATGTACGACGGAAAGAACCATTTTTTTAATATATATATAGATTTATTTATTAAAGGTAAATTGAGCAAATTGGCTATTTCTGGGTCTAGGGTGTACCCCGCCTTCCGCCCGATTGTAGCTGAGATAGGCGCCAGCGCCCCCCGCGACCCCGAAAGGGAATAAGCGGTAGAAAATGGATGGATGGATGGGCTATTTCTGGCAATTTATTTAAGTGTGTATCAAACTGGTAGCCCTTCACATTAATCAGTACCCAAGAAGTAGCTCTTGGTTTCAAAAAGGTTGGTGACCCCATATGGATACATGACATGTAATGTATCCATCCATCCATTGTCTACCACTTATTTCCTTTTGGGGTCGCCGCCGCCTATCTCAGCTACAATCGGGCGGAAGGCGGGGTACACCCTGCACAAGTGGCCCCTCATCGCTGGGCCAGCACAGATAGACAGACAACATTCACACACTAGGGCACCTGGGGATAGATAGGTTGATTGGCAACACATGTAATGTAATTTTGTCAAATTTTAGCATATATCTTGTTTTATCTTTATCTTACTTAGACTTCAGTTTTTGCAGTGTACCGGTATACCGTACAACCCTAGCTGTCATGTTAGTTTATTTACAATAATTCACAAAAAAACAATTCCTATTTGAACAAATAACTCGTAACGATTGCTTTACGGACTGAAAAAGAGCCTGGTTGTTAACAGAAAGGTTTTTGCCTTGTCGGCAGATTTCACAGCTCAGCCAATTACAGCCAAACTGATGGGCAGACACGCACGCTTACTGACTAACGAACTGTCACTCCACGTTCCTCCGGCGCCATCTTGACACCTAAAACCCCCCAGTGAGCCATCACCTCTGTTTTAAGTCCCCGGTCGGTTTTCCTCACATGCTGCGTTTCACTTCAGCTTTACATCCACCAGGTGAGGAAAAGAAGCACGTTCCCCCTCTTGTGTCGGTTCCTAATTCCAGATTATAAATTATTCATGGGACAACAGCCTGACGGTCACAAACTTTGACGAACAATGCACGCCATAAAGCAAGGGTGTCGAACTCAAATACAGAGTGGGCCAACATTTGAAACGGAACAAAGCTGCGGGCCAAGGTTGAACAAATTAACCTTTTAATAGGGACCCAAACAAGTTTTGCAATGAATATTGAACAAGCAAGGCTTTTATAACTTTATAGTGACAAGCAAAATCAAGTTTCAAATATAATAATAATGATTAAAAAAATATCAATGGCATATGAAACAAAATTTAAATAAAATTGTTATGCCTTTTTTTATATTTGCAATCTTCTGAGGTAAATATCAATTTTTTTCCACAGGCTAATAATACATTTGAAAATAAAATAACAATAATGAATGAACCAAACATTCAAGCTTTGAACTAGCAAGAGAAAATGCATGAATAAAACGTTAATTATTGGTCAGTTTGCTGGAAGTTTGGTGCTGCAAGGGGTTCTGGGTATTTGTTGTGTTCACCCGAAATGTGTTTGTCATTCTTGTTTGGTGTGGGTTCACAGTGTGGCGCATATTTGTAACAGTGCTAAAGTTGTTTATACGGCCACCCTCAGTGTGACCTGTATGGCTGCTGACCAAGTATGCCTTGCATTCACTTGTGAGTGTGTGTGTGTGTGTGTGTTAAAGCCACAAATATTATGTGACACGCTAGTTAGTATGGACGAAAAGCGGACGTGACGACAGGTTGTAGAGAACGCTAAAGGCAGTGCCTTAAATACACGCCCCCAATATACTTGTCCAGGTGGAAATCGGTAGAAATTCGGGAGAATGGTTGCCCCGGGAGATTTTCGGCAGGGGCACTGAACTTCGGGAGTCTACCGGGAAAATTAGGAGGGTTGGCAAGTATGAGTATTAGCGGTGAATGTGGTGTTACAGCGGCACCGACGCTCTATAACACCGGCGGGCCAGCTCTAATGCTAAATTGATATTGCCTCAAGGGCCAAATTAAATTACACGGCGGGCAAGATTTGGCCCGCGGGCCAGAGTTTGACACACATGCCATAAAGATTCCTTTGGACAGTAAAGATGTGAAAAAAAGGGGTAAATGTATGCTGAATGGAGCACTGCTCTAAACATATTTTAAAGGGGAACATTATCACCAGACCTATGTAAGCGTCAATATATACCTTGATGTTGCAGAAAAAAGACCATATGTTTTTTGATCCAATTTACGAACTCTAAAAGGGTGAATTTGGCGATTGAAACGCCTCTCAATTGTTCGCTGTCGGAGCAATGACCTTTCACCCGTGACGTTACAAAGGGAAGCATTCCGACATTTTCTCAAACACATTACACACACAAGTCGAATCAGCTTTGTTATTTTCCGTTTTTTGGACTGTTTTCCGTACCTCGGAGACATCATGCCTCGTCGGTGTGTTGTCGGAGGGTGTAACAACACGAACAGAGAAGGTTTCAAGTTTACTTACGTGGAGTGTGCTAATCAGACATATCAATGGTCACGGCATGCTAATCGATGCTCACATGCTATTTAGGCTAGTACAGATTGCATAATTTTGCCTCATTTGTAGCTATATTTGCATCCAGCCACATTTAATGCCAAACAAACACATACCAATCGACGGATTCAAGTACACCAGTGGTCAAAAGATGCGAAAGTCCCTTGTTTGTTCTGCACATTTTACCGACGATAGCTATGCTACGACAGATGGCACAGAGATGTGTGGATATCCTGCGACACTCAAAGCAGATGCATTTCTAACAATAAAGTCAACAAAATCACAAAGGTGAGTTTTGTTGATGTTGTTGACTTATGTGCTAATCAGACATATTTGGTCACGGCATGACTGCCAGCTAATCGGTGCTAACATGCTATTTAGGCTAGCTGTATGTACATTTGTAGCTATATTTGCATCCAGCCTTTCCCTCAACACACGTTTAATGCCAAACAAACACTTACCAATCGATGTATTTAAGTTGCTCCAGTGGTCAAAAGATGCAATCGTTGGTTGGAAGATGATCGCCCAATTCGTCTTCATTGGCTCAATAGCTTCAGTTTTTTCTTCAATTTCGTTTTCGCTATCTGCTTCCACACTCCAACCATTCGTTTCAATACATGCGTAATCTGTTGAATCGCTTAAGCCGCTGAAATCCGAGTCTGAATCCGAGCTAATATCGCTATATCTGCCATGTTTGTTTGTATTTGCGTCGCTGCGTGATGTCACAGGAAAATGGACAGGTGGATTTACAAATAGCGAAAATAAGGCACTTTAAAGCCTTTTTTCTGGATATTCCATGATGGGTAAAATTTTGAAAAAAACTTCGAAAAATAACATAAGCCGCTGGGAACTAATTTTTATTGGTTTTAACCCTTCTGAAATTGTGATAATGTTCCCCTTTAAAGTGGTCAAGCTTGAGCTGTTTTTGCTTCATTAAAAGTTTACGTGGTAAACACTGAGGAACTTTGTCACACACAGAACATACCAGAAATAAGGAGCTGTACAATGCACAATCACAGTAGGAAGGGAATAGAGTTGTAGGAAATACCAGTATTAGTATTAGTATAGTACCGCGATACTAATGAATCATATTCGGTACTATACCGCCTCTAAAAAATACCGGTCCACCACCCCCTGGTCCCTCCGTCTTAATGACATTGCTGGTTTGAAAAGCAGAGGAGCATGTTCGGCAGCACACAATCACAGAGTACTTACAAGCAGACACAGTGTGTAGACAGAAAAGGGAGAACAGACGCATTTTGGCTTAAAAAATAATGATAAAGGTGAAGTTACAACACTGAAACGCCCTCAGGAAGAGGGTCTTTAAGACATGGCTAGCTAGCTAACTAGCAGCTAACGTCCATCCGCCGTCTGCAGTTTTAGCTACTTCTAAATCACTAATCCTGGTCTCCATGGCGACAAATAAAGTACGTTTCTTACAAGTATCATCCCTGCAGGATGAGGAATAGCTAAACATGCTTCACTACTAGGGATGTCCGATAATATCGGACTGCCGTAATATTGGTATCGGTTTCAAAAAGTAAAATGTATGACTTTTTAAAATGCCGCTGTGTACACG
Source organism: Nerophis ophidion (assembly GCF_033978795.1). Classification (NCBI taxonomy): domain Eukaryota; kingdom Metazoa; phylum Chordata; class Actinopteri; order Syngnathiformes; family Syngnathidae; genus Nerophis; species Nerophis ophidion. The sequence goes on along the minus strand of NC_084630.1, from coordinate 9,905,301 downwards.
GATATAGGGAGAAGTACACACCGCCAATAAACCTTAAAGGCACTGTCTTTGCGTGCCGGCCCAGTCATTTAATAACTACGACTTTTCACACATACACTTGAATGCAAGCATACTTGATCAACAGCCATACAGGTCACACTGAGGGTGGCCGTATAACTAGCTTTAACGCTGTTACAAATATGTGCCACACTGTGAACCCACACCAAACAAGAATGACAAACACCTGCACCGTAACACAAGATAAACACAACAGAACAAATACCCAGGACCCTTTGCAGCACTAACTCTTCCGGGACCTACAATATACACCCCCCCCCCCCGCCCCCCCCAACCCGCCCACCTCATCCTCCCCATGCTCTCTCAGGGAGAGCATGTCCCAAATTCCAAGTTGCTGTTTTGAGGCATGTTAAAAAAAATAATGCACTTTGGAATTTTTTTCCCTAACCTGAGTTGATTTATTTTGGAAAACCTTGTAAATTAATTAGCATAATAATGGGTTAATTCCACGACTGTATCTATTAGTATCGGTTGGTATCAGAATCGGTAATTAAAAGTTGGACAATATCGGAATATCGGATGTCGGAAAAAAAGCCATTATCGGACATCTCTATTCATGACTACTGTAGCTCACCGGCGTCAAAATGTAAACAAACACCATTGGTGGATCCACACCTGACATCCACTGTAATGATACCAAGTGCAGGAGCGTATCTAGTCGGTACTATTATGATTATGTCGGTTTGTTTTTAGCATCACAAAATATTTTTTGTTTTCTTAAAGTTTATACGACGTTTATAAAATCAGGAAATACGTCTCTGGACACATGAGGACTTTGATTATGACCAATGTATGATCCTGTAACCACTTGGTATCGGACTGATACTTACATTTGTGGTATAAACCAAAACAGAAGAGTCATATTGGTACAACACTGGAAGGGAATTCACATAGCCCCATTCGTCGCGGTTTACCTGACACATGAAACGTGACGAATGGGGTAGGGTTCAATATCCACTTTCACCACCAGCGGGCAGTAGAGTGTTGAATATCTTTTAAATGTGTTTTTTTGCAATTCCAACCATGACCTCAGCGCCAGTTGCTATATAAGAGGATACTTTTCCATCTTTTTTCAGCAGACTACGTTGCAAAATGATACTTTTTTTGGTTTTAGTATGCTTTTTGTTTGAGGACAAACAAGCCCACTGTTTAATATGTGTGTGGGTATGCTTCACTGATGAGAGTATTTTGTGGAACATCGTTTTGTCCTACTAATTTCGGCGGTTCTTGAACTCACCATAGTGTGGACTGTGACGCAACTGTTTGTTTACATGTACAATCTTCCACTCCTCCTTTGTCTCATTTTGTCCACCAAATGTTGTATGCTGTGCGTGAATGCACAAAGGTGCGCTTTGTTGATGTTACTGACTTGTTGGAGTGCTAATCAGGCATATGATTGCAAGATAATCAATGCTAACATGCTATTTAGGCTAGCTGTATGTGCATATTCCCTCATTATGCGTCACTTGTAGCTAAATTTGAGCTCATTTAATATCCCTTACTTTTATCCTCTCTGTATATAATTTTGTTTTGCATGTCTCATGACACATTATCAGTATGTAATATTGGTTGCATTTCAGATAGTTGTTTAGTCTTTAATTGAAGGGACAATGCACGGAAACATTCAGCTCAAAAACAGATATGTTATGTACCAGATTATAGCTAAATAGCTCATTTCCACCTGCAGTCCCTGGCTACCTAAATTAATTAGGGATACAAAAATCATGCAATAAAATTATGACGATAAAATCATACCATATCAGGTAATCAATTTAAGAAAAGTCATAAAATGCTCTTTCATGGACACATACTTAATATACAATACAACCACATGTAATGTACTTCATCACACAAAGAAAATATACATGTTCCTGCTCACATCTGTCATCATTTCTAAAAACAAGCATGATTTTAACAGACACACCTCACAATTCACAACAAAATGCTCTCATGGATAAATATAATACACATAGTGGCCACCTTAGTGAGCAGCTTTGATTGCTCCAAAGCCACTTTTTAACTTCAATTGTAAATGAAGAGAAATCTGTTAAACTTTTCAAGTTTGTTGTTAGGTCGCTCCATTCCTTTATGGGTTTTTATGAAAAGGCAGATTGTGCAAAATACGTTTTACATCTGGGTACGCTACACTGCCTCCTGGTGGAGGCTTGTGTGTGTCTAGTTGTCACAGCAGATGTAAACTGGACAAAGTGCTTAAGTGGCGCTGGTGCGGCGTTATTTAGGATTCGATGGGCCATTCGTATCGATGCTAATCCTTGAATGTTAGCTAAGTTTAACAATCTATATTTTTGGAGAACCAAACAGTGATGGTGATGTGGTTTTCGGTCGAGGATTTTGAGCGATTGTTTGTGCAAAGTTTCCAATGGCCTCGGTGTCATTTTGCTTGCCTGCGATCAACATGTCACACAAAAAACGAGACATTTGTTGTGATCCGCTACTTGGATCACCACATATTATTCTTTATACTCCCAGTTGTTGTATCACTCCGTCGTTCTACACTCTTACTTCCTGTTTAGTCAGTCACCATGGTTGCTCATTGATCCCACCTGCTAATCACGGTTTCTGCACACCTGTCACTTTTGATTACTTCCCTAGTTAAGCCCGTCTCTTTTCATTATTCTTTCTGGGTTCATAATTTGCTTTCACGCAACGAGTTACGCCTGCACTCTGCCACGTATGTACATTCTCGCTAGCTTTTCACGCTAAGCCATTTGTTCATTCCAGCTCTCATGCTGTATGTTTTGTTTTACTCTTTTATGTGCCTACGTGCCAGTTTTAGTTCTCATTTTTGTATATCCTAGCTTTTACGCTAGCGTCTTTGGTTTTGCCTTTTTATTAGCACCAGTGTTTTGTTTCATAGATCATTTTCGTTAAATAAATTGTTCATATCTTACCTTTGCTGTGTTCACTTGTTGACGCATCCACGAGGGAATCAAACCCGGCACCACGATGCCAAACAGGCGTAACAACATGAACATAAGTTTGAGCTGCCTCCAGTGTTAACGAATTCCTGATACATTTGAACGTTTTTATGTTTGTGTGCCTTGTTGTTCCATATCACAGCAAACATTACCTAGTTTGCCAAAGATTATACTAAATCTATTAAAATAATCAGCCTGACATTTATTTTAACTTGGACACACACATCTATACCTTTGGCCATTAAAAGCTAGTAATTTCCGGGAGTTATTTCACCCCCTGAGTAGCCTCTGATTTACTAATGGTTTCTAATGTGGTAAAAATGTGTGGAATAAATATCACATTTTAACATTTCTGTCAATAAAGATTCGCTTCAGCCTGTGACACATTGTCATTTTGATAGTAGGCTATTTGTTACGCTTGCGTGGCATTGTAATGCCGGATTCGGTCCTCCGTGGATGCGTCAGCAAGAACACAGCAAAAAGGTAAGAACTAAGGGATTTATTAAACAAAAGGAGCTATGAACAAAAACACTGATACAAATAGAAAAGGCAAATAAAAGCGCTAGCATGGAAAGCTAGGACAAACAAACCGAAGCACAAAGGCACACAAAAGGAAACACAAAACAACTAGCGTGAAAGCTAGGAATAAAATAAAGCTTAGCGTGAGAGCTAGCGAAAACGAGAGGGAGAGACAAGTCGTAAACAGATGTATGTGAACAAACTAAGATCCGACAATCAGTGAACAGAAAACGCTGGCTTATAAACAGGTGGTGATTAGTAAAGACAGGTGTGCTGGAAAAGAGAGTAGCAGCTGAAACTAATGAGTGACCATGGAAACGAACAAAACAGGAACTAAGTATGTCAAACCGCAGAGTGATATGAAAATGGAACAAAAATAACAATATGGTGATGATCCGACCATCGGATCACAACAGTATCCCCCCCAAAAGAGACAGATACCAGATGTCCCCAAAAAAAAAATACAACAAAGAATGCAAAGAAAAACTAGAACCCCCTCCCCACAACAAGAAAATCCGCAGAAGAAGGGAGGGCGGAGGGAGGTCACGGTGGAGGGTCGCCAGGTCGCGTGTCCCCGAATCCACCGAGGAATAGCAATGTGGCGGCGGCGGATGGAACGCCGCTGCCGAAAAAGTTTTGGCGGCCGACCTTGAAAAGGCCACATCAGTGGCCGACTTGCAGGATGAGGTGCACGGCGAGGCGGACGACCTCGCAGAGGCCACACCTGTGGCAGACGTGGAGGAGGCTTGGCAGCAGCGGACGAAGGTGCGGGGGCTGCAGCCCAAGCAGGTGCAGAGGCCGGCGGAGGATCACAACACTATTATAGCTAATATAGACACTTACATCATTTGTTGCTTTCATTATAAGACTTGTATATGTCTTAACTTGGCTTGGACGTGGATTGTTTCTTCGATGCAGATGAGGATCAACACGAGCGAGGCGTGGATGTGAGTACATGGTTTATTAAAAAAACAAACACTGTAATCAAAAATTATCAAACTAAGGGCGCTCACAAGGAGGTATAAAACTTGGCTAGAAAATATAAACAGGAAACAAAAACACTTGCTCGATTGGCATGAATGAACTAAGAACATACAAAACAAAAATAGCACTGTGGCATAAATACATAAACTTACTCGGCATGAAACTGTGGGGGAGGACGTGGAGGTTTGAACAGCATGGGTAGGGTGCGTGCGAGTGTGAGGATCCCAGGACGAAGACAAGAAAAAGAGTGACTTAAAGGTATTATCTTCCACCCAACTCTCTCCTTTGAGTCACACATTAAAAGCGTTACCAAAACGGCCTTCTTTCATCTCCGTAATATCGCTAAAATTCGCTCCATTCTGTCCACTAAAGACGCTGAGATCATTATCCATGCGTTTGTTACGTCTCGCCTCGACTACTGTAACGTATTATTTTCGGGTCTCCCCATGTCTAGCATTAAAAGATTACAGTTGGTACAAAATGCGGCTGCTAGACTTTTGACAAGAACAAGAAAGTTTGATCACATTACGCCTGTACTGGCTCACCTGCACTGGCTTCCTGTGCACTTAAGATGTGACTTTAAGGTTTTACTACTTACGTATAAAATACTACACGGTCTAGCTCCATCCTATCTTGCCGATTGTATTGTACCATATGTCCCGGCAAGAAATCTGCGTTCAAAAGACTCCGGCTTGTTAGTGATTCCCAAAGCCCAAAAAAAGTCTGCGGGCTATAGAGCGTTTTCATTTCGGGCTCCAGTACTCTGGAATGCCCTCCCGGTAACAGTTCGAGATGCTACCTCAGTAGAAGCATTTAAGTCTCACCTTAAAACTCATTTGTATACTCTAGCCTTTAAATAGACTCCCTTTTTAGACCAGTTGATCTGCCGTTTCTTTTCTTTTTCTTCTATGTCCCACTCTCCCTTGTGGAGGGGGTCCGGTCCAATCCGGTGGCCATGTACTGCTTGCCTGTGTATCGGCTGGGGACATCTCTGCGCTGCTGATCCGCCTCCGCTTGGGATGGTTTCCTGCTGGCTCCGCTGTGAACGGGACTCTCGCTGCTGTGTTGGATCCGCTTTGGACTGGACTCTCGCGACTATGTTGGATCCACTATGGATTGAACTTTCACAGTATCATGTTAGACCCGCTCGACATCCATTGCTTTCCTCCTCTCCAAGGTTCTCATAGTCATCATTGTCACCGACGTCCCACTGGGTGTGAGTTTTCCTTGCCCTTATGTGGGCCTACCGAGGATGTCGTAGTGGTTTGTGCAGCCCTTTGAGACACTAGTGATTTAGGGCTATATAAGTAAACATTGATTGACTGATGATTTATTGAAAACAGGTGAGGCTGAGAACAGGGACGTGACAGGTGAAAACTAATGAGGTTGGCATGGAAACAAACAAAACCAGGAAGTGCAAAAACAGAACGAGAGTCCAGAAAACAAAAACATAACATGACAAAACAAAACATGATCCATAGGTGTGACAGTATATGGCTTTTCATATTTTCAGGATTTTTTTTCATTTAATTTTTGGTTGCCGACCCCTGTTTTAAAGAAAGTGTGCAGCGTCAACCTGAAAACTAAAAAAAGACAAGACATTTTTGATGCAGCACAAGTACTGGCCCTCATTAGATGATCCAGGTGCACATAATGATGCAGCCAATGAGTGTATAACAGAGGCTGCACCTAATGTCATTTTTATTGCTGTTAAATGGATTTTTGTGACTGAGTTCTCCGTTGCTTAATGTGCATTATTAATGCAGCATGTGCACCTGAGGGCTATGACTTTTATTCCAAGTACTTTTTAATTTGAAGTGAAATGGATGACCCTGATCTTTACATAGATCAGCATGAATGGCAATGAGATATTGACTTCAGGAGTACTTAGGCCAGGGCCGTTCAACTCAATTTCCGGAAAGCTTAGAATTTGGGGGGCTGAACTTTTTGCTGCACCTTTCTCTCTCGGGCCAATACGAAGGTGCTTTTGCTTTTTTATGCTTTTATTTTTTCTGACATTGAGGCTAGTGTAATGCCTCGCTGTCTGGTCTTCCCAAAAAAGAATATTAGGGCTCTAAAATGATTACAAAATGAAATTCCACGCGTGCTGACGAGGACCAGAGGTCGGGAGCGGGTCGAATTTAAAGTTCTGTTTTTATTTATTTTTTTATTCTTAATCTTTTTCCACCTTCTTATCCATATGACCTGCTTTTACCGTAGCAACCCTGGCAGATTCATAGGAATTCTATCACCGGCATTTTATCTTTACCAAATATTAGAACAAAGACTTACCGTTGAAATTTTCTTTAAAAAAAAGTTAAAGGCACAATTTTTTAAATTAGGCTTTTTACTGATCATGTTAAACCTACTTTCTGTTTTTTTTTTATTATGTTCATTGTTATTACTATTATTTCCATGCTAGGTTTGTATTATTTTAATAATGCATCATTTTTTTTTTATTTTATTTTATTACTATATAATGATAATTAGGGACCGAATGTCCCTTTGGAACAGAGGACCCTATTGTATTTCTAAGGTTTTATTATTATTATTGTACCGCCGCCTCTTTGAGCTGTAATTTGACCCTTTTAACATGGTTCAAAACTCACCAAATTTAACACACACATCAGGACTCGCTAATAAAAAACCAAACCCCAACACCCCAAAGTACACTCTAGCGCCCCCTAGGAAAAAACACAGACAAAACTGCGTGTAACTCTTGTCGTAGAGACATGAAACACAAACCTCTATGTAGGTCTGACTTAGACCTACATTTAAAACGGACACTTACATTCTTCAGCAAAAATCAACAGGAAGTTGGCAAAAAACCCTTCAAAACAAAAGTTTCCTAAAAAATGTCATTTTTGCCTCTTTGTGCTGTAATTGGACCCCCTTAAAATGCTTCAAAACTCATCAAACTCGACACACACATCAGGACTGGTGAAAATTTGGATCTAATAAAAACCAAACACCAAAATTCAAAATTGCGCTCTAGCGCCCCCTAGGAATAAAACACTGACAAAACTGCTCTTGGGAAGAAAACACAGACAAAACTGCTTGTAACCTCCGGTAGGAATGTTGTAGAGACATGAAATAAAAACCTCTATGTAGGTGTCACTTAGACCTACATTTCATTAATTGACATCCTTCAGCAAAAATCAACAGGAAATTGGCAATTATCCCTTTAAAAAAAAAGTTTTGTAAAAACCTGTCACCTTTTTTGAAACATTATCTCCTCTGAGCGCGTTTGTTGTGTCGGCTTCAAACTTGCACAGGAAAGAGATTGAACCCTTCTGATTAAAAGTTGCGCAAAAAGTTTTTCTAACTGCTGCGGTTTTGATTTTAGGAGCCTTCAAAGAACCCCTGCGCTGATGCTGCTGCGCTGCTGCCGTCTCAAGATGGCCGCGTAAAAGCAGGAAGCACCAGCCTGACCACACAATGCAGAGAATGTAGGTACTGTGCGGGTAAAGATATGTTAACTGGGTGAAAGAAGGAGGCACCAGTTTGACTCCGGGATACAGAGAAGGTAGGTAATGTGCAGGTAAAGATATGTTGTCTGGGTGATGGCAGAAAGCACCAGCGTGTATGGGTGAAAGAAAGAAGCACCAGTGTGACCCCAGGATGCAGGGAAGGTAGGTAAAGTGCAGGTAAAGACATGTTGAATAGGTAAAGGCAGGAAACACCAGCAAAAGTCGGTCCAGTCCATCGCTGCTTGCAGCTTTAATTATTATTATTTTTTTTAAATTATTATTATTATTTTTTTTTTAGCTAGATGTAATTTTAGTTATTGTCCATTGTTTCACTGCTGGACTCTAGAAAAAGGTTCCGCAGCTTCCGTAGCAGAACCCCCAGGTTCTGTAACAGCTTCATCCCTCAGGCCATCGCATTCTTGCCAACCTAGAGAACTCCGATTTCGGGACGTGGGGGGTGGTCGAAATACTTGAATTTCAGTGAATTCTAAAATAAATACTTGAATTTCAGTGTTCATTTATTTACACATTTACACACATAACACTCATCTACTCATTGTTGAGTTAAGGGTTGAATTGTCCATCCTTGTTCTTCTAACCATATGCATGTAGTTGATGGCAGTATTGTCCTGTTTAAGAGTGTCACAACATTGCTGTTTACGGCAGACGAACTGCTTTACGGTAGACGAAAACGGACTGCTGTTGTTGTGTGTTGTTTTACCGGCCTGGGAGGACATTAATGAAACTGCCTAACAATAAACCCACATAAGAAACCAAGAACTCGCCCTCAATTATTCTACAATTATAACATCTCAGTCTGCACCTCCTCTCCAGGGCCCCAGGCTAAGACCGATTTTTTTATTTTATTTTAATCTTCTATTCCCCCCCCTCCCCCTCACCCCCACCCCCCTTCTTTGTTTACCTTTATCTCATCTTTTTTGTAAGGGGCGCTGGAAGCCGGCAGACCCGTCAGCGATCCTGTTCTGTCTCCCTGTAATGTTTGTCTAAACTTGAATGGGATTGTGCTGAAAATTTTAATTTTCCTGAAGGAACTCTCCTGACGGAATAAATAAAGTACTATCTAATCTAATCATTGGGCAGACACGCTCTTTATACACATGCATGGAGCTGGAGGGGGCGTGGCCTCCAGCTCCGCCTGAATTTCGGGAGATTTTCAGAAGAAAATTTGTCCTGGGAGGTTTTCGGGAGAGGCGCTGAATTTCGGGAGTCTCCCGGAAAATCCGGCAGGGTTGGCAAGTACGGGCCATCAGACTCTTGAACGCATCATAATAATCCCCTCAATTCCCCCCAAAAATGTATTAACTCGCTGGAATATAAAGACAATATAACATACATCCATAAACCTGGAGGCATATGAAAACGTGCAATATATTTATCCGTACAGTAATCTATTTTTTTATATCTGCACCTTATTGCTCTTCTATCCTGCACAACAACGAGCTAATGCAACAAAATTGCGTTTTTATCTGCACTGTAAAGTTGAAATTTGAATGACAAATAATAAGGAAGTCTAAGTCTAAAAAAAATAATACAATTGCCTTGCTATTTTCCTTAACTAAATGTATTTTATTGGCAAATAAGTAAACAACACTTTACTTTTAGCATGCTCAATTGTTAGTTTGTTGTGACCTTCAGATGCAATAGCCCCCCTAAAAAAAAATAAAAAAATGAAAAAAACACTCTTCAAACTCACGTGATAAGACGCACACAAAAAAAAAAAACACTACAAAATGAAATGCCTTTTATCTTAATTCGTTTTTGGGGGGAGAATACAGGAGCGGAGGGTGGGCAGGAGATATTGAGCAAATATGAGACAATAACGTTTGAAGCCGTTGATTGCGCTGGTGGAATGTAATGCGAACTCAACAACTGCGATGCGGCTGCCACTCATTCTGTCCGTCACTCACTGACCAGAGGAAAAGGGCGATAAATATGTGTCTGCGGGCCTGCTGTCTGCAGACAGCTTTGCACAAAAACTCATAATAATAACAAAACCGTTTTTGGTGAAAAAAACAGCAGAGTTGGGTTTGCTACCTGGCTGAGGTGTTTTTGATTTTATTTTGTAAGTTACTAGGCTTGGACACAATTCTCCCTCACTGCTATACAGGACTCAGACTTAAAAAATGTTGAATCACCGCATGTCTTCATGCGATTCTTTTTTATTTTGATTCTAAATTAAGTTTTGAAGTTATAAGTACCACTGATAGTCACACAAACGATATGAGTGGTGAAATTACCCTCTGTATTTGACCCACCCCCTTGTTCCACCCCCTGGGAGGTGAGGGGAGCAGTGAGCAGCAGCGGTGTCCGCGCTCGGGAAACATTTTGGTGATTTAATCCCCAATTCCAACCCGTGATGCTGAGTGCCAAGCAGGGAGGTAATGGGTCCCATTTTTATAGTCTTTGGTATGACTCAGAATCTTTTGAGTTTTTTTGGAACATGCATACATACAACATCATACAACAATGAACACATTATTATGCCTAATCTTGTTGTGATGCCCCGCTGGATGCATTTAACAATTTAACAAGGTTTTCCAAAATAGGTCAACTCAAGTTATGAAAAAAAAAAAATGACATATTTATTACTGAAGTCAAAAAGTGCATTATTTTTTAACATGCCTCAAAACAGCAGCTTGAAAGTTTGGGACATGCTCTCCCTGGGAGAGCATGAGGAGGTTGAAGTGGGTGGGGGGGTGTAGCGGTGGGCGTATATTTTAGTAGTGTCCCGGAAGTGTTAGTGCTGCAAAGGGTTCTGGGTATTTCTTCTGTTGTGTTTATGTTGTGTTACGGTGCGGATGTTCTGCCGAAATGTGTTTGTCATTGTTTTTTGGTGTGGGTTCACAGTGTGGCGCATATTTGTAACAAAGTTGTTTATACGGCCACCCTCAGTGTGACCTGTATGGCTGTTGACCAAGTATGCGTTGCATTCACTTGTGTGTGCGAAAAGCCGTATTGGCCATCTGTACTTCTACCTACGTCCGTGTAACAATCCGTTCAGCGGCATTTTAAAAAGTCATACATTTTACTTTTTGAAACCCATACTGATAATTTCTGATATTACATTTTAAAGCATTTATCAGCAGTCCGATATTATCGGACATTTTAAATGATAATATAATATTTTGATTTTGATAATAATGAATTTTAAAAAGATATGCAATTGCATGCAGTACACTTTTTTAAGTCAAAAGGGAAAGAAGAAACATATTTAGTAAGAAAAGATTAAGCATTCTATTAAAGGCCTACTGAAAGCCACTACTAGCGACCACGCAGTCTGATAGTTTATATATCAATGATGAAATATTAACATTACAACACATGCCGATACGGCCTTTTTAGTTTACTAAATTGCAATTTTAAATTTCCCGACAAGTGTCCTGTTGAAAACATCACGGTATGATGACCCATGCGTTTGACGTCTCGGGTTGTAGCGGACATTATTTTCCAGCCCGATCCAAGCTATAAGTATTCTGCTTTAATCGCATAATTACACAGTATTCTGGACATCTGTGTTGCTGAATTTTTTGCAATTTGTTCAATTAATAATGGAGAAGTCAAAGTAGAAAGATGGAGGTTGGAAGCTTTTAACCTTTAGCCACACAAACACAGCCGGTGTTTCCTTGTTTAAAATTCCCAAAGGTGAAGCTTTACTGTGGAACAGGGCGGTCAAGTGAACATGGATCCCGACCACATGTCAACCGGCAGGTTTCGGTGAGAAAATTGTGGTAATAAGTCAGCTCGTACCGTAGTTATGAGCGGAGCTCATGTCCTCCTGCAGCTGCGGTCACCACACCCGTGGCCACACCCCTCCGACTTTCAGGTACTATATAATCCCACTAAAACACTAGTAACACAATAGGCCGATAAGGGATTTTCCAGAATTATCCTAGTAAATGTGTCTAAAAACATCTGAATCGCTCTCACCGCCCTCGCCTTTTTTTTTCTAGTCCTTCACTCTCAATATCCTCATCCACGAATCTTTCATCCTCGCTCAAATTAATTGTCGCTTTCTCGGTCCGAATCGCTCTAGCTGCGGGTGGCTATGATTGTAAACAATGTGAGGATGTGAGGAGCTCTACAACCAGTGACGTCACGCGCACATCATCTGCTACTTCCGCTAAAAGCAAGGCTTTTTTAATAGTGACCAAAAGTTGCGAACTTTATCGTCGATGTTAAAATTAAAGTTAAAGTACCAATGATTGTTACACACATACTAGATGTGGCAAAATTATTCTCTGCATTTGACCCATCACCCTTGATCACCCCCTGGGAGGTGAGGGGAGCAGTGAGCAGCAGCGGTGTCCGCGCCCGGGAATCATTTATGGTGGTTTAACCCCCAATTCCAACCCTTAATGCTGAGTGCCAAGCAGGGAGGGAATGGGTCCCACTTTTTACAGTCTTTGGTATGACTCGGCCGGGATTTGAACTCACGACCTACTGATCTCGGGGCGGATACTCTAACCACTAGGCCACTGAGTAGGTTCTCGACTAAATCCTTTCAGCAAAAATATGGCAATATGGCGAAATGATCAAGTATGACACATAGCACGGACCTGCTATCCCTGTTTAAATAAAAAAAACTCATTTCAGTAGGCCTTTAACGCATTTTATTTCCAGGCTTTCGCGGGCCTTATAAAATAACGTAGCCAAATAATGGGCACATTTGGCCCCCGGGCCTTGAGTTTGACACCTGTGATGTAGTGGATTTTTGTCAACAAGTAAAATGTTGTGCAAGAAATTTTGTTGGCCAAAATATCCTTTAACTTTTAAGTGTGATTTATATTTCCCATCAGACTTTCCTCCTGCCCTTTCGTCTTCAGAGCCATGGAAGGCGGCATCCCCTTGCCATTTGGGACACAAACCTATATAACCTTTCCCGACTAAATGTGCTGCTGTCTGCCTCAGTGCCCCCGTCACTGCTATCCTGTCACATCCGAAAAAATGCTGTAAAACACATTTTAATTTCCTAAGAACAAAAAGAGCGAAGCACTGAGACCGGAGACTGGCAACAGGAAGATCCTCATTCACATAGATCAGGACGGAATGGCCAACAGCCTGATGATTTCCTGTTGGGCTGAAGCACAGGGGAAAGGGTGGTGCAATTCCCTAGGAAATTCCCACGCGTAAAAGAAGAGAGAATAGGAAGCCGCCACTGAGTTCCAGAAGTGGCTCAGAAATGAGTCAAGATGTCAGCATGTATTCATGTTTATGTGTACACATTTCATACAAAAGGGAAGGAATTCATTTGGCGCCATTGATGGGTGGAGTTTGCATGAGAGGAAGAGGGCTGGTTCATAATTTTGCAATGCAGTTTACTGAGAATGATGGTGTGGTTCGTTTTCCATCCATCCATCTTCTTCCGCTTATCCGAGGTCGGGTCGCGGGGGCAACAGCCTAAGCAGGGAAACCCAGACTTCCCTCTCCCCAGCCACTTCGTCTAGCTCTTCCCGGGGGGATCCCGAGGTGTTCCCAGGCCAGCCGGGAGACATAGTCTTCCCAACGTGTCCTGGGTCTTCCCCGTGGCCTCCTACCGGTTGGACATGCTCTAAACACCTCCCTAGGGAGGCGTTCGGGTGGCATCCTGACCAGATGCCCGAACCACCTCATCTGGCTCCTCTCGATGTGAAGGAGCAGCGGCTTTACTTTGAGTTCCTCCCAGATGGCAGAGTTTCTCACCCTATCTCTAAGGGAGAGCCCCGCCATTAGTGGAGGAAACTCATTTTGGCCGCTTCTACCCGTGATCTTATCCTTTCGGTCATGACCCAAAGCTCATGACCATAGTTGAGGATGGGAACGTAGATCGACCGGTAAATTGAGAGCTTAGCCTTCCGGCTCAACTCCTTCTTCACCACAACGGATCGGTACAACGTCCGCATTACTGAAGACGCCGCACCGATCCGCCTGTCGATCTCACGATCCACTCTTCCCCCACTCGTGAACAAGACTCCGAGGTACTTGAAGTCCTCCACTTGGGGCAGGGTCTCCTCCCCAACCCGGAGATGGCATGGTGGTTCGTTTTATCAGGTACAATTTTCTTATATGATTGGAAGTAGCATGTGTTTGCATTTGGTCACAACAAATTAAAAAAAGCAGTCTTCTACTAAGGTCAAAGGACACGTGTCCAACCTCAGTGCTGCAGTTCCCAAGATAGTGGGAATCCCACAAGGAAATACAGTGGGGCAAAAAAAGTATTTAGTCAGCCACGGATTGTGCAAGTTCACCCAATTAAAATGATGACAGAGGTCTGTAATTTTCATCATAGGTACACTTCAACTGTGAGAGACAGAATGTGAAAAAAAAATTCCTGGGATTTACCTTGTAGGAATTTTAAAGAATTTATTTGTAAATTATGGTGGAAAATAAGTATTTGGTCAACCATTCAAAGCTCTCACTGATGGAAGGAGGTTTTGGCTCAAAATCTCAAGATACATGGCCCCATTCATTCTTTCCTTATCACGGATCAATCGTCCTGTCCCCTTAGCAGAAAAAACAGCCCCAAAGCATGATGTTTCCACCCCAATGCTTCACAGTAGGTATGGTGTTCTTGGGATGCAACTCAGTATTCTTCTTCCTCCAAACACGATGTGTGGAGTTTTTACCAAAATGGATACATGGATGATACAGCAGAGGATTCGGAGAATATAATGTGGTCAGATGAAACCAAAATAGAACTTTTTGGTATAAAATCAACTCGTCGTGTTTGGAATACTGAGTTGCATCCCAAGAACACCATACCTACTGTGAAGCATGGGGGTGGAAACATCATGCTTTGGGGCTGTTTTTTTCTGCTAAGGGGACAGGACGATTGATCCGTGTTAAGGAAAGAATGAATGGGGCCATGTATCTTGAGATTTTGAGCCAAAACCTCCTTCCATCAGTGAGAGCTTTGAATGGTTGACCAAATACTTATTTCCCACCTCAATTTACAAATAAATTCTTTAAAATTCCTACAATGTGAATGCCTGGATTTTTTTTTCACATTCTGTCTCTCACAGTTAAATTAAATTACAGACCTCTGTCATCATTTTAAGTGGGAGAACTTGCACAATCGGTGGCTGACTAAATACTTTTTTGCCCCACTGTAGGTGTCTGGTTAAGAAGGAAGATTAAAGACCTTAGCAACACCTGGTAGAAGGTTGCCACAAAGGGACAGAGGATAGGGGTCGTAGGTCACTGGACCCAAATCATCCAAGAATGACTCTCAAATAAACTGGGTGTTGGCCAGACTGATCGGCATCAAGGTTTGATCCATGAGTAGAGGAGGTTCTTCAGGAAAGGTATTTAAACACAATGTTCCGACAAGGCAGCAGAATGAAGAGATCTGGCACTTCTTCTCCTCGATTTGCAACTCGAGTCCGAGGCTCGCTGGAACAAAATGAAGTTTTTTGTTCGACGATTCCTCTTGGCGTCTCCTTGGGTCATCACCCATCACACGACCATCAAATATACAATAATGCGAAACACCACTTTACATAGCCACTGACGCTGTGGTCAAAGTTGCAATTGCCACAAAACCCACGTTAAGATATTTACCACTCTATTGCCATCTGGCGGCTAAAGTGCAAAGTGTCACATTGAGTTTGTGATGAACCCCAAGATGCAGAGAAGGCGGCAGGCATCGTGCAGGTAAACATGATTTAATTTAACCCTAAAACAAGAAGAAACAAAAGGGTAAAAACAAAAGGCGCGCACAGGGCGGAGAACAAACTTGGCTATGAACAAAAACGGGGCGGCGTGGCGCAGTCGGGAGAGTGGCCGTGCGCAACCCGAGCGTCCCTGGTTCAATTCCCACCTAGTACCAACCTCGTCACGTCCGTTGTGTCCTGAGCAAGACACTTCACCCTTGCTCCTGATGGGTGCTGGTTGGCGCCTTGCATGGCAGCTCCCTCCATCAGTGTGTGAATGGGTAAATGTGGAAATAGTATCAAAGCGCTTTGAGTACCTTGAAGGTAGAAAAGCGCTATACAAGTACAACCCATTCATCTTTTATTTATCATTTAAAACTAGCACAAAGACTTACTGTGGACTAGACACAAAAACACTTACTGTAACACGAAGGAACTATGACATGACAGGTAGTGGTGACATCGACACGACAATAATTCAGCACTGACTGAAGGAGAAAGCAAGTCTAAATAGTGGCTGGCTGATTGACACCAGGTGTGGCCAGGTGCCAGTTAGCCACAGCTGAGGGGACACAGCACTCAGGGGGACAAACAGGAAACAGAACCAAAATAAGAGCGCCGACAGGAACTTAAGACAGGAAACAAAGACAAATGCAGAGGAAAAACTAAGACATGGATCAAACTGTTAGGTACAAACCTGACACAAGGCCCCCAGTTCGCTCGAGTATACGTCGCACCAGCTGAAAATGCATAATAAAGAAGGAAAAAAACATATATACGTCGCACTGAAGTATAAGTCGCATTTTTGGGGGAAATTTATTTGATAAAATCCAACGCCAAAATAGAGATTTCAAAGGCAATTTAAAATAAACAAAGAATAGTGAACAACAGGCTGAATAAGTGTACCTTATATGACGCATAAAAAAACCAACAAAGAAGGTGCCTGGTATGTTAACTTAACATATTATGGTAAGAGTAATTCAAATAACTATAACATATAGAACATGCTATACGTTTACCAAACAATCTGTCACTCCTAATCAAATAAATCAAATTAAATCTTCTTCCTCGATGTCGCATCTAAACAACTCTGCCAACTCCAAAGGTATGCGCCGCTTCCTCTTGTCGTTTTCTGCTGCATATTTTACTACATCCAGCTTGTAATCTGCAGTACATGATTTCCTTTTCGGGCGCCATTTTTATCAGCCCTTCTCAGTTTTTATAAGTTCTCGCCAACGATGAAATGATCCATTTATAATAGCTACGGCATTAGCATATAGCATATAGCAGTTAGCATTCCATGACCCACAATGCACTTCTGCCATGTCCCTCCCCTGCCGAATTCTTACTGGTTGACGTGTATGTGACGATTGCTGACATTTTCTTCGTCTCTTCCGCGAATGAGATAAACAATATTATTTAATATTTTACGGTAATGTGTTAATAGTTTCACACATAAGTCGCTCCGGAGAATATGTCGCACACAATGAAAAAAACTGCGACTTATAGTCCGAAAAACACGGAAGTCACGTTTCATGTGTCGGGTAAACCGCGACGAATGGGGCCTGATGAATCCCCTTCCTGAGTGAATTAATTAACTCATACTATGTTTTGCATATGGTGAGTGTTTATATTCATCTTGGAGGAAGCAAACCACCTGTTTAACTAGTAGGGATTTCAATTTGGGGACATAATAACATAGGACCCTTGATTATTGACATTCGTGTGTGGATTGGATTAGGTCTCGCGGAAGAAAAGGCAATAAAGGCGATGCTTAGCTTGATGTCAACGACCTGCAGCTGTTGTCTTTCCAAAGACTATCTCCTTTTATGGTTAGGGGGTGCTGTCCTGACTTAGCACACACCCAGAGACAGGAAAGAGAAATATAAAACTGATGGTTTGGCTTATCCAAGATAGGAGTGCCTCGTTTTTGACTTGACCTCCTCCAGGCACTGCAGTCCTGTATAATGACACTCACTCGTAACAAAGCAACTTTTGATTCAGTAAAGAGTCTCCGACGTCTCGTTTAATCCAGCCGCACTAATATTTCAATTGTATCCATCCATCTCTATTTACAGTATGTGAACAAATCCAGTTTCTAAACTACTGAATGGAAGGTTGATGCCATAACAACTGCGTGGTGCTTTTTGGACTACTTTGATGCCACAAATGTCAACTTTAAAAGGTTCCCGTGCTGCGAAAAGGCTAACAGTAAAGTCTGCAAGACAAGAAGAAAAGAATGAAGGCAATTTCATGCCTTTGCTTCTGATGGGGCACCAAGCTGATAATTTAATCAGTAGTGAAAGACTAGCCGCACTGCTCTGCAGGTTCAACCGATATAACTGTGGTTCATTTAGTTCATATATTCATTTATTGGTAAAACAGTAAAGGGATATAAAGGGGCCGGTTATACAAAAGTTGATCCCTGGGAGGTATACAATACGTGAAAAAAATAATACTGCGTTTGGAGTGAAGATGTGTGGAGAGCATCCATCAGTGTTTGTTGACTAAACATTTTGGTCGTAGTTATCGTCAAAGACACCTGTCCAAAATAGGACAATAACAAATCAAAACAAATGCAAAAACAATGACAAAACTAATTTACAGTTTAGTCGAGGAATAAAAACGAGACGAAAATAATTGACAAATCCAATCTTATTTATTTTCGTCTTTAGATGGGCGAGAGAAGTTGGGAATCCATCCAATCACAGTAGCATGCAGGAATGGGGCGGGGTTAAATCACTGCGGGGATCCAATCAGAACCACAACTACGAAACCACGGTGTTCGGGAAAACA
Source organism: Nerophis ophidion (assembly GCF_033978795.1). Lineage (NCBI taxonomy): Eukaryota > Metazoa > Chordata > Actinopteri > Syngnathiformes > Syngnathidae > Nerophis > Nerophis ophidion. Next base: position 9,886,887 of record NC_084630.1, on the reverse strand, counting down.
AGACTATATTGTTGGGATGTAACGATGACGGCGACGACACTCATCCATCCATCCATTTTTCTACCGCTTATTCCCCTTTCGGGGTCGCAGGGGGCGCTGGCGCCTATCTCAGCTACAATCGGGCGGAAGGCGGGGTACACCCTGGACAAGTCGCCACCTCATCGCAGGGCCAACACAGATAGACAACTTTCACACTCACATTCACACACTAGGGCCAATTTAGTGTTGCCAATCAACCTATCCCCAGGTGCATGTCTTTGGAAGTGGGAGGAAGCCGGAGTACCCGGAGGGAACCCACGCATTCACGGGGAGAACATGCAAACTCCACACAGAAAGATCCCGAGCCTGGATTTGAACCCAGGACTGCAGGAACTTTGTATTGTGAGGCAGACGCACTAACCCCTCTGCCACCGTGAAGCCCACGGTTAGTATTACCTTTTTTAAATCAAAATGATCTGAAAACCGCTAACTGCACTCTTATAAACTCACAGGATTTGGCGGACTTACTAGCGCCAGCTCGCTGGTTTAAATGTTAACATAAAAACTAGAGACACACGACACAACGGTAGTGGGCCTCATCCGTGACGACAACAACATGGACTACATATTTTTTCTTTTTGGGTGTTGTGTATAATGTTATTTATTTTCAATGGAACGTTTAAAGTTTTGGTGTTGTTTACTGGCGTCATATTGTATCTCCTACGGGTGACTACCATCTACTGGTCACACTTATAATTACACCATGTACCAAATAAAATTGCTATGAGGTCGGTAAGCATAACTAGAATAATTCCGTACATTAGGAGTACCGGGTTATAAGGTGCAATGTCGATCTTTGAGAAAATGAAAGGATTTTAGTGCGCCTTATAGTCCGAAAAATACGGTAAATGTGGTCGTCGGTGTGGGAGCATTGTGCAGGTTTTAGGCATGTCCAGGGGTTAAAATGGGTGCCTGTTGGCAGACAAAATTGGTGATTATGTATAAAATGTGATTAATTGTGCAGCCCTATCTGTCATAGATTCTTTGACCGGAGGTTTTTTTAGCAGTAAAACTTTGAAAACACCAAAGCACTCCTGCGTTTTGGATCTTGTACCAGTCTAAACTAGGGTTGTACGGTATTAGTATAGTACCGTGATACTAATGAATCATATTCGGTACTAAACCGCCTGAAAAGTACTGGTAATGCACTGTAATGATACCAAGTACAGTAACGTATCTAGTCAGTACAACTATAATTATGTCGATATTTTTTTGCATCACAACATCCTCGTTTGTTTTTTTGTTTTTAATTTATATTATGTCTGTAAACACAGGAAATACGTCCCTGAACACATCAGGACTTTGAATGTGACCAATGTATGATCCTGTAATGACTTGGTATCGGATTGATACCCAAATTTGTGGCATCATTCAAAACTAATGTAAAGTATCAAACAACAGAAGAACCACAATGGGGGGGGTAGCCTGTGGACTTGCAGCGAAAGGGGGTGTGCCAGGACCGGCTTCGAGATCAGCGACAGGTGCGTAGATGGCCCACCTGGGCCTGATTATCTAATCACCTGTCGCTATGTTAAAAGGCAGCAGCCAGGGAGGAGAGGTGGTGGAGCATGAGCGAGACAAATGGTAAACTGCAGAGAAACCATTCATGTGCTTAGTTTGTTAGTGAACGATTGCTGAAAACACACGAAAGACAATTTATTGGAAAATAAAACATTATTGTCAACATGGAGGCCCTGCGATGAGGTGGCGACCTGTCCAGGGTGTACCCTGCTTACCGCCCGAATGCAGCTGAGATAGGCGCCAGAGACCCCCTGCCACCCCAAAAGGGACAAGCGGTAGGAAATGAATGGATGGATGTCAACATGGAAGAGCCTGCCATGTCGGTGATTGGTGGGCCGAAGAACCCGGAAGAGAGAGCCGTCAGGGTGTCATCCTTCCCCGCCTCAGGTGTTCCGGCCATGTTGGGCGCCAAATTGTGGAAGACTCTCGATTCCGGGTTCTTCGGTCCACTAATCACCGACATGCCAGGCTCTTCCATGTTAACAATAATGTTTTTTTTTCTAAATAAATTGTCTTTTGTGAACTTTTCAGCAATCGTTCAATAACAAACTAAGCACATGAATGGTTTCTCTCCACTGTATAGTTTGTCTCGCTCTCACTCATGCTCTACCACCAACTCTTCTCTCCTCTCCGGCTGCTGCCTTTTAACAGAAAGACAGGTGATAATCAGGCCCAGGTGGGCCATCTAGGCACCTATCGCTGATCTCGTAACCGGTCATGGCACAACCCGTTTCGCTGAAGGTCCGCAGGCCACGCCCCCCGCACACATAAGGTATTACATTTTAACAGAAGTGTAGTTAGAACATGTTAAAATAGAAAATAACCATATAGTAACAGTAACTGAACAAGTAGATTAATAATTCATGTTCTACCACTTGTCCTTAATAATGTTGACAAAATAATACAATGATAAATGACACAATATGTTATTGCATATGTCAGCATGACTAAATTAGGAGTGTTTGTTTGTTTACTTACTAATGAAAGACAAGTTGTCTTGTATGTTCACTATTTTATTTAAGGACACACTTGTAATAAGAAACATATTTTGATGTACCGTAAGATTTTTTTTGTTTAAAAAAAAGCCAATAACGCAATTTTTTGTGGTCCCCTTTATTTAGAAAAGTACCGAAAGTTATCGAAATATTTTTGCACAGGAACAGAAATATTGGTAGTTTGTGTTTTGATTGATGGCATGACGAGCCATTTGGTGGAGTGAAACTTTTAAGGTAAAGCAGATCCTTGCCTTGACATTTGATCATCCTTTTTTTTTTATAACTGACAAAAGAAACAGACCAAACCAAATGACAGCTTTGAAAATGATAATAATAGTGATGGGAAAAGTCTGGCCCCCTGGTCCTTAGCTTTCTGAAAATGTAGCCCCCCCCCGTCGCCCGGAACAATTTAGTGGCACAGCCCTGGTGTATAAAGTAACAAATGTGTTTCCTGGGATTGACTGGCGACCAGTTCAGGATTTTTTAAGGTTTGGCTGGGATGTGCTCTAGCTCCCGAGATCCATGGACATACACACACAGAAAGTAACCTTGCAACCTATCTTGGATCATTTTCAATGTCACATAGACATCTTGCTAAGCCTCAATCTTTTACAAACAAGGGTGACAAGACACAAAATGGCACTAAAGGCGCAGAATAGAAATGGTTGTCAGTTGTTCAAGTCACTTTTAGCATGACAATTTTTTGGACGTTACACATTTGAGCAGGAACTGGTATTGTTTCCATTTAAGTTGGGATATTGTCCTAGATGTAAATAAAAACGGAATGCGATGATTTGCAAATGATTTTCAACCCATATTCAGTTGAATATGCTACAAAGACAACATATTTGATGTTCAAACTAATAACATTTTTTTTTTTTTGCAAATAATCATTACATTTAGAATTTGATGCCAGCAACACGTGGCAAAGAAGTTGGGAAAGGTGGCAATAAATACTGACAAAGTTGAGGAATGCTCATCAAACACTTATTTGGCACATCCCACAGGTGTGCAGGCTAATTGGGAACAGGTGGGTGCCATGATTGGGTATAAAAACAGCTTCCCAAAAAATGCTCAGTCATTCACAAGAAAGGATGGGGTGAGGTACACCCCTTTGTCCACAAGTAGTTTAAGAACAACGTTTCTCAAAGTGCAATTGCAAGAAATTTACGGATTTCAACATCTACAGTCCATAATATCATCAAAATGTTCAGATAATCTGGAGAAATCACTCCATGTAAGCAGCATAGCCGGAAACCAACATTGAATGACTGTGACCTTCGATCCCTCAGACGGCACTGTATCAAAAACCGACATCAATCTCTAAAGGATATCACCACATGGGCTCAGGAACACTTCAGAAAACCACTGTCACTAAATACAGTTCCCAAACGTTTATTGAGTGTTGTTAAAAGAAAAGGTGATGTAACACAGTGGTGAACTGTTAGAATAATTATGTATATATTATCATCATAACTATATGCTTAAGGGCCGTCACTATAAAGTATTGTCAATTTGTGCTGAAGCGTTTTTTCTGTATTCGTGCAGAGCTAGCAATCTGAGAGATTGCTTGCCTTTCTTTCCTATGAGTGTTCTGTCCAGATTCCGCATGCTGACTGCCAAGGCCAAACTTTGTGTTCTGGGACCAGCACAAGAACAGACTGGGCGATAGCACCGAGTGTCAATGATGTAATAGGGATTTCCCTAATAAATACAGGAGGCACGCAGGCTGTTCTTTAGAACGTTGTTTGGATCTGTAACTAGAGTACAGCCCAAAACACGTGTCTCCTCATGAGCTCTATTTAACCCTGTCTCTGCTTGGTTCCTTGGTTCTTGTCTGATTAATAGATGTCACCAGTGTTTGAACCTGACAGAACATGCCCTTTCCCAACTACTTTGGCATGTGCTGCAGCCATGAAATTCTAAATTGATTATTATTTGCAAAAAAAATAAAGTTGATGAGTTTGAACATCAAATATGTTGTCTTTGTAGTGCATTCAATTGAATATGGGTTGAAAAGGATTTGCAAATCATTGTATTCCGTTTATATTTACATCAAACACAATTTCCCGACTCATATGGAAACAGGGTTTGTACATGCCCTGCGATTGACTGATGTCAAGTCCAGAGTGTACCACACTTTCCACCCCAAAGTCAGCTGGGAAGCACTTCATCTCACACATGAGGCTTAGAAGAATGAATGAACGCTATTGTACATCATACTGTTTAGTGAAGTGTTGACATTTTGGAACAGATTTAGCAGAAAAACAGCTGTAGGGTATAAATTATTCCTGCTGTTTCTTACACTGTTAACTTCTTCTTTAGTATGTCCCAGAAGACTTGCCGACAAACAGTTTGTCAAAGTGACAGAACTGCCTGTTGTCTGAAGGCACAATAGTAAGTGGTGCCCCGCTATGGAATAGCTTTATGAGTAGAGACTAGTGTTGTCTCGATACCAATATTTTGGTACCGGTGTCGGCACCAACATTTTTTCGATAGTTTTCAGTACTTTTCGATACTTTTCTATATAAAGGAGACCACAAAAACATTGCATTATTGGCTTTATTTTAACAAAAAATTCCTACGGTACATTAAAGGTATGTTTCCCATTGCTAGTTTGTCCTTAAATAAAACAGTGAACACACAAGACAAAATGTATTTTATTAGTAAGTAAGCAAACAAAGGCTCATATTTTAGTCCACTGACATATGCAGTAACATATTGTGTCATTGATCATTCCACTATTTTGTCAAAATTATTAATTATTGTTTATTTACTGTTAATATCTTTCTATTTTAACATGTTCTATCTACACTTCTGCTAAAATGTAATAATCATTTATTCTTCTGATGTTTTGATACTTTACATTAGTTTTGGATGATACCACAGATTTGGGTATCAATCCAATACCAAGTAGTTACAGGATCATACTTTGGTTGTATTCAAATTCCGCATGTGTACAGGGACATATTTCCTGATTTTATAAACATAATATACATTTTTTTTAAAAACGAAAGAAAATATTGTGATGCCACACAATATCAACATATTCACAGTAGTATCGACTAGATACACTCTTATACTTGATATCATCACAGTGGATGGCGTTTGTGTACATTTTGACACCGCTGAGCTACGGTGTGTAGTGAAACCGGTTTAGCTATTCCTTGTCCTGCAGGGATGATATTTGTAAGAAACGTATTTTATTTGTCGTCATGGAGGCAAGGATTAGTGATTTAGAAGTCGCAAAAAACGCCTCATTGTTATAACTTCACCTTTATCTTTAGTTTTTAAGCCATAATGCGTCCGTTCTCCCTTTTCTGTCTACACACTGTCTCTGCTTGTAAGTACTCTGTGACTGTGCGCTGCCGAACATGCTCGTCTGCTCGTAAACCAGCAATGTCACGACATGACGACAACGACGGGGGCGCGGGGAACCGGCACTTTTCAGAAGCTGTATAGTACCGGATATGATTTATTAGTATCGCGGTACTATACTAATACCGGTATACCGTACAACCCTAGTGAAGTGAAGTGAATTATATTTATATAGCGCTTTTCTCTAGTGACTCAAAGCGCTTTACATAGTGATACCCAATATCTAAGTTACATTTAAACCAGTGTGGGTGGCACCGGGAGCAGGTGGGTAAAGTGTCTTGCCCAAGGACACAACGGCAGTGACTAGGATGGCGGAGGCGGGAATCGAACCTGCAACCCTCAAGTTGCGAGCACGGCCACTCTACCAACCGAGCTATACCGCCTAGTAGAGACTAAGGCCTATATGACATCATACACACCAGATTTGTACTAGACTTTTGTGTTTAAACAGTATATCTCACATTACCTAAACCTATGCCTCAATATCTCAGTTCAGAAATGATCAAATAATTCACTTTTTCACTGACTTTTTTGCCGCATTTACTACAAGAGTAACAGCCTCACAAAAGTGTGTCCGGAAAAGTACATGAGAAGAGAAAGTTGATACAGCAGAAGTTACACAAATAGGTTAAAGTTAAATAAAGTTTCTGGGATATAAAGAAGTCCTGACCTACTCTAGAACAACTAGACACAACTGAAACATGTGGGATCTGAACCGAGGATGTCGTTGTGGCTCGTGCAACCCTTTGAGACACTTGTGATTTAGTGCTATATAAATAAATATTGATTGATTGACTGAAGCAACAATTGTCATGACGTGGATTTCGGTGCGGTTTGTTTTCCCATGGTGCAAAGCGACTGAACCGGACACGACGTGAAGGTAATGACATCTTTTAATTAATTTATCAAAAGGTGAAACAGAAAGGCTCACAGCGGAGGTACAAAACTTGGCTAAGAAAACAAAAACTATTACTATTACGTAAACTATGGACATGAAAACATGAACTAAAAAACTCACTAAACCGTGTCTTGAATAAACAAAAAAAATGTGGCAAGAAAAGAGTAGCATGAAGTGTCAAGAGTGCAGAGCATGAACGTGGTGTCGCCAGGCTGACTGCCTGGCAACTACAGGCTTAAATAGTGGTGACGTGATTAACAATTTGATTGATTGATTGATTGATTGATTTTTCGTCCTGGTCGTGGAACTGTGGACCAGCTCTATACTCTCCGCAGGGTTTATGAGGGTGCATGGGAGTTTGCCCAACCAGTCTACATGTGCTTTGTGGACTTGGAGAAGGCATTCGACCGTGTCCCTCGGGAAGTCCTGTGGGGAGTGCTCAGAGAGTATGGGGTATCGGACTGTCTTATTGTGGCGGTCCGATCCCTGTACGATCAGTGCCAGAGCTTGGTCCGCATTGCTGGCAGTATGTCGGACACATTTCCAGTAAGGGTTGGACTCCGCCAAGGCTGTCCTTTGTCACCGATTCTGTTCATAACTTTTATGGACAGAATTTCTAGGCGCAGTCAAGGCGTTGAGGGGTTCCGGTTTGGTGACCGCAGGATTAGGTCTCTGCTTTTTGCAGATGATGTGGTCCTGATGGCTTCATCTGGCCGGGATCTTCAGCTCTCACTGGATCGGTTTGCAGCCGAGTGTGAAGCGACCGGAATGAGAATCAGCACCTCCAAGTCCGAGTCCATGGTTCTCGCCTGGAAAAGGGTGGAATGCCATCTCCGGGTTGGGGAGGAGACCCTGCCCCAAGTGGAGGAGTTCAAGTACCTAGGAGTCTTGTTCACGAGTGAGGGAAGAGTGGATCGTGAGATCGACAGGCGGATCGGTGCGGCGTTTTCAGTAGTGCGGACGTTGTACCGATCCGTTGTGGTGAAGAAGGAACTGAGCCGGAAGGCAAAGCTCTCAATTTACCAGTCGATCTACGTTCCCATCCTCACCTATGGTCATGAGCTTTGGGTCATGACCCAAAGGATAAGATCACGGGTACAAGCGGCCGAAATAAGTTTCCTCCGCCGTGTGGCGGGGCTCTCCCTTAGAGATAGGGTGAGAAGCTCTGCCATCCGGGAGGAACTCAAAGTAAAGCCGCTGCTCCTTCACATCGAGAGGAGCCAGATAAGGTGGTTCGGGCATCTGGTCAGGATGCCACCCGAACGCCTCCCTAGGGAGGTGTTTAGGGCACGTCCAACCGGTAGGAGGCCACGAGGAAGACCCAGGACACGTTGGGAAGACTATGTCTCCCGGTTGGCCTGGGAACGCCTCGGGATCCCCCGGGAAGAGCTAGACGAAGTGGCTGGGGAGAGGGAAGTCTGGGCTTCCCTGCTTAGGCTGTTGCCCCCGCGACCCAACCTCGGATAAGCGGAAGAAGATGGATGGATGGATGGATTGATTGATACTTTTATTAGTAGATTGCACAGTTCAGTACAAATTCCGTACAATTGAGCACTAAATGGTAACACCCGAATAAGTTTTTCAACTTGTTTAAGTCGGGGTCCACATTAATCAATTCATGGTACAAATATATTCTGTCAGCGTAATACAGTCATCACACAGGTTAATGATCATAGTATATACATTGAATTATTTACATTATTTACAATCCAGGAGGTGGGATGGGGAGCTTTGGTTGATATCAGTACTTCAGTCATCAACAATTGCATCAACAGAGAAATGGTCATTGAAACAGTGTAGGTCTTAGTATGATATGTACAGCCAGCAGAGAAGACCTTTGTTAGATCGGAATCTGGGTTTAACGTGGTTTTTGGAGCTCCATCTTGTGTTTTGGTTATGGCGGTCATTTACGTTAAGGAAGTAGTTTGACATGTACTTCGGTATCAGGGAGGTGTAGCGGATTTTATAGACTAGGCTCGGTGCAAGTTGTTTTACTCTCTCCTCCACCCTGAGCCAGCCTACTTTGGAGAAGTGGGTTGGAGTGAAGTGGGATCTGGGGTGGAGGTCTAAAAGTAACCGGACTAGCTTGTTCTGGGATGTTTGGAGTCTAGATTTGAGGGTTTTGGAGGCACCGGGTTACCAGGAGGTGCAAGCGTAATCGGAAAAGGGTTGAATGAGAGTTCCCCGCTAGAATCTCCAAGGCGCTTTTGTTGACCAGAGAGGAGATTCTGTAGAGTAATCCCGTTCTTTGGTTGACCTTTTTGATTACCTTGGTTGCCATTTTATCACAGGAAAGATTAGTCTCTAGAATGGAACCTAGGTAGGTGATCTCATCTTTCCTGGTGATAACAATGTCACCCACTTTTAGAATGAAGTCACTGACTTTCTTAAGGTTGATATGGGAGACAACAGGTACATGAGTCCAACTGAATCAGGTGCGTGAGATGATGATGATGACAGGTGAAAACTAATGGGTTGTCATGGAAACAAAACAGGGAGTGAAAAAACAGGAACTGACAAAATCCAAAAACCAAACAGAACATAGCCAAACTAAACATGATCACCAAGACATGACAATATGATCTTAATTGTGTACCTACGTGTCCTTCTTTGAGTTTTTTGTTACATTCAGAGTCTACTCTCTCTTGTGGTCTGCCCGAAGGCAGGTTTCAGTCCTCAAAGCATCCCCTTCACTACTCGCCTCTTGACGTGTTTGTAAGAGTCGCTATCCTTTACCTTATCTAACATCCCAGATCTTCTTCTCGCTGGAGGCCTCTTGCCCTCTACTCTACTTTAAATCATGACCACAAGCAGGTCTCCGTGACGTAGCGCCTGCCGATCCCGGCTCTGTGCCTTCTGCGGACGATGTAGACCAGTGGTGTCAAAGTCAAGGTCCAAGGGCCGGATCTGGCTGAATAAATTATCTACAACCCACCGGGATGATATTGATTAGCATTAGAACCAGCCCGCAGGCCACAGCTGCCTGCTACTGTTTTGCATGCACCAAAACTCCATCAGTTTTGGTGTTGGGAAGTTTCAAATCTCAAGTCATAAAAATGGGGCCCCACAGAAAATCTTTGGGGTGCCACTTTTTTTGGTAAATGTTTTGAAAACAAATGATACATGTATCCATTTTCCTGTTATATTTCACTGTGGAGAGGCAGAGCCAGCCGTGTCAGGCATGGCATACCGTAGCCCCGACCAAGATGGCGGCGAGGGGGCGTGGACTGCGAGCAAGCAGCGAGGCAAGCGCGCCGGAATCAACCCCGCAAATATTATCAGGTGCGTGTGTCGCCCACCTGGGCACAATTTAAATCTCTCGCACTGTATAAAAGGGCAGCAGCTGTTAACGCCGAGGGAAGAGACCGAGAGAAGAAGGAAGCAGATGCTGAACGAGAGCGAGAGAGAGCCAAAGGAAGACGAAGACACACGCGACTGAAAAGGTGGAGCGGCAGAAGAAGCAGGACACGGCAAGGCTGAAAAGCAACCCTTAGAGACATTGTACTATTGAAAAATAAAATAAAGTCTAATCTGTGCAACAATGTCCTTCCTTGGTGGTCCTGAGAACCCGCACGACAGCAAGAGACTGTCACACTCACATTCTCTATTGTGTTTTGGAAAAATGTTGTCATAAACGTTACTCAATGCAAAAGAAAACACATTTTTCATGCATATGTAAAATGATTCAGTTGTAAACATTAATTCACTTTCCTTTATGGATCTAAACAAGTTGGACTTGGGGGTTAAATCACCAAAAATGATTTCCGGGCGTGACCACCACTGCTGCTCACTGCTCCCCTCACCTCCCTGGGGGTGATCAAGGGTGATGGGTCGAATGCAAAGAATAATTTCACCCCTCCTAGTGTGTGTGTGTGTGTGTGAGACAATCATTGGTACTTTAACTTTTTTAACTTTAAACTTTATCGCCGCTGGTGTTTTTTTCTATGTTTTTATTGTAGTATTTTCAGAATGTTTTTTTGTTCCATTTAAGGTCCAAATAAAACCATCTGAAGTTGTCTTTACTTTTTAGTTTTAATGCCATGATTTTAATAGTCCGGCCCGCCTGTGCACAGATTTTCCTCCATGCGGCCCCTGAGCTAGAATGAGTTTGACACCCCTGATGTACACAAAAATCCCTTTTTTCTCCGATCTGCTTTAGCAATTCCTCATTACTTATCCTCTCCAACCACTGGGTCTTCGTCATCTTCATAATCTCCACCCACATCCACATCTCGCAGCTTTCCAGTCCACTATTCTCTTTTTCCCAAGGACGGATTGAAAAGAAAACACATCTTTCGCCTTTGCGATCCTTGACTTCATCTCTTTGTCATTGTACCCATTTTCTGCAATTATACTGCCAAGGTACTATAAGTGTCCACAGACCACACAAACATGTCTTCTTTTGATTAGTTTTGACAGTCAACAACAGAAACATACGCTACTTACATGTACAAGTCTGTGGTGGAACAACAATGACCCGGATGAACTGTTTGAGTATTGCATTTTTGTAGGATCGTGTTGACTGCACAACATTTACGCAAGAAACAAAATTAGGAGACAGCTTGTCCGTAGTTGCCTTTTGTCCGTCTTGTTGCTCATGTTTGCGTCTACCATGAATTGATTTACATGGACACCGACTTCAACAAGTCGGTGTAAACTTATTTGGGTGTTATCATTTAGTGGTCAATTGTACTGAATATGTACTGTACTGTGCAATCTATTAATACAAGTTTCAATCAATCAATAGTCTTTTCATACGACTATTTCCCAGATGAACTCGTAAAGAGCAAAAATCCCAGAACCACACGGGGGGACCTGGTGAATGACCTGAAGAGAGCTGGGACCAAAGTAACAAAGGTTACCATCAGTAACACACTACGCCGACAGGGAATCATAAATGATAAATGAGTTGTACTTGTATAGCGCTTTTCTACCTTCAAGGTACTCAAAGCGCTTTGACACTACTTCCACATTTACCCATTCACACACACATTCACACACTGATGGAGGGAGCTGCCATGCAAGGCGCTAACCAGCACCCATCAGGAGCAAGGGTGAAGTGTCTTGCTCAGGACACAACGGACGTGACGAGGTTGGTACTAGATGGGGATTGAACCAGGTACTCTCGGGTTGCGCACGGCCACTCTCCCACTGTGCCACGCCGTCCCTTTAAATCAAATCCTGGAGTTCCAGATGTGTCCCCCTGCTTAAGCCAGTGCATGTCCAGGCCCGTCTGAAGTTTGCCAGAGAGCACATGGGAGAATGTCATGTTGTCAGATGACACCAAAATAGAACTTTTTGGTAAAAACTCAACTCGTCGTGTTTGGAGGAAAAAGAATACTGAGTTGCATCCCAAGAACACCATACCTACTGTAAAGCATGGGGGTGGAAACATCATGCTTTGGGGCTGTTTTTCTGCTAAAGGGACAGGACGATTGATCCGTGTTAAGGAAAGAATGAATGGGGCCATGTATCGTGAGATTTTGAGCCAAAACCTCCTTCCATCAGTGAGAGCTTTGAATGGTTGACCAAATACTTATTTTCCACCATAATTTACAAATAAATGCTTTAAAATTCCTACAATGTGAATTCCTGGATTTTTTTTAAAGTGTACCTATGATTAAGATTACAGACCTCCGTCATCATTTTAAGTGGGAGAACTTGCACAATCGGTGGCTGACTAAATACTTGTTTGCCCCACTGTGTGTGTATATATATATATATATATATATATGTATATATATATATATATATATATATATATATATATATATATATATAGTTCCAAGATGGCGGCGCCCGGACGGGCTGCGCTCTCGAGGAGCTCCTGCTAAAGATGGAACATTTGGCAGAAATACCGGACAATTCCACAAACTTTATGGCTGGCTCACATCGTGGTCACTCCGTGATCACGTACGACCGCCAGACACTTCTGGATGTGGACGAATCGGGCCGTTTTGGACTGATAGACACTTGCGTGCTAGACTTGCTAACTAGCATGGGAATACATCGGCGGCTACATCCAGCGGCCTGTGAAGCAGGGGAGTCTAGTAGCAGCGGGGGCCGTCTACGGAGCAGACGCCAGCGGTGTGATCGGAAACGCGGATGTCGAGCGGGGCTAAAAACAAAGCAGAAGGCTAATCCCCACAGAACACCACTTTCCTCCATCCCGAAGACGGATTTAGATGGAAAATGCGAGACTACTGGTCTGGGTAAGGAGTCAGTTAAATTAGAACAAGTTTTTTCTGCTTTGAGTGTTTCAGAGTTGGACATGTGTTTTACTGAGGTGGCTAACTATGATGCGTGCAGTTTATCAAAGCAACAAACAAACAATCGGAAAATCCCCGTTACTGAGATGGCTAACCATGATGTGTGCAGTTTATCAAAGCAACAAACAAACAATCGGAAAATCCCTGTTACTGAGGTGGCTAACCATGATGCGTGCAGTTTATCAAAGCAACAATCAAACAATCGGAAAATTCCTGTCGTATCAATTCCTAGATATGGTCGTAACTATACTAAATGCACTGGGCATAATAAACACAACATTATTAATATTGCTACTACGGATAATTTGATCAAAAACTCCCTAAAACAGCCCACTACCTATAATATAGGTTTTTTAAACATAAGATCATTGTCTCCTAAAACGTTGTTAGTTAATGATATCATCAGAGACAACAATCTTAACGTCATCGGTCTCAGCGAAACCTGGCTTAAACCAAACGACTTTTTGCGCTAAATGAGGCATGTCCTCCTAACTTTACACATGCGCATATTGCCCGTCCGCTCAAAAGGGGTGGGGGGGTCGCACTAATATACAACGAAAACTTTAACCTTAGTCCTAACATAAATAATAAATATAAATCGTTTGAGGTGCTTACTATGAGGTCTGTCACACCGCTGCCTCTACACCTGGCTGTTATCTACCGCCCCCCAGGGCCCTATTCGGACTTTATTAATGAATTCTCAGAGTTCGTTGCTGATCTAGTGACACACGCCGATAATATAATCATAATGGGGGACTTTAATATCCATATGAATACCCCATCGGACCCACCGTGCGTAGCGCTCCAGACTATAATTGATAGCTGTGGTCTCACACAAATAATAAATGAACCCACGCATCGCAACGGTAATACGATAGACCTAGTGCTTGTCAGGGGCATCACCGTTTCCAAAGTTACGATACTCCCGTATACTTAAGTATTGTCCGATCATTACCTTATAAAATTCGAGGTTCAGACGCATGTTCGTCAAACTAATAATAATAATACCTGCTATAGCAGCCGCAACATTAATACGGCCACAACGACAACTCTTGCTGACCTACTGCCCTCGGTAATGGCACCATTCCCAAAGTATGTGGGCTCTATTGATAACCTCACTAACAACTTTAACGATGCCCTGCGCGAAACCATTGATAACATAGCACCGCTAAAGTTAAAAAAGGCTCCAAAAAAGCGCACCCCGTGGTTTACAGAAGAAACTAGAGCTCAGAAATTATTATGTAGAAAGCTGGAACGCAAATGGCGCACGACTAAACTTGAGGTGCACCATCAAGCATGGAGTGATGGTTTAATAACTTATAAACGCATGCTTACTTTAGCTAAAGCTAAATATTACTCAAATCTCATCCACCGTAATAAAAACGATCCTAAATTTTTGTTTAGTACGGTAGCATCGCTAACCCAACAAGGGATTCCTTCCAGTAGCTCAACCCACTCAGCTGATGACTTTATGCAATTCTTTAGTAAGAAAATTGAAGTCATTAGAAAGGAGATTAAAGACAATGCGTCCCAGCTACAACGGGGTTCTTTTAACACTGACACGATTGTATATACGGCGGATACTGCCCTCCAAAATAGTTTCTCTCGTTTTGAGGAAATAACATTAGAGGAATTGTTACAACGTGTAAATGGAATAAAACAGACAACATGTTTACTTGACCCTCTTCCTGGGAAACTGATCAAGGAGCTCTTTGAATTATTAGGTCCATCAGTGCTAAATATTATAAACTTATCACTCTCCTCGGGCAGTGTTACCCTAGCATTCAAAAAAGCGGTTATTCATCCTCTTCTTAAAAGACCTAACCTCGATCCTGACCTCATGGTAAATTACCGACCGGTGTCTCACCTTCCCTTTATTTCAAAAATCCTTGAAAAAATTGTTGCGGAGCAGTTAAATGAATACTTAGCGTCTAACAATCTATGTGAAACCTTTCAATCCGGTTTCAGGGCAAATCACTCCACGGAGACAGCCCTCGCAAAAATGACTAATGATCTATTGCTAACGATGGATTCTGATGCGTCATCTATGTTAATGCTCCTCGATCTTAGCGCTGCTTTCGATACCGTCGATCATAATATTTTATTAGAACGTATAAAAACACGAATTGGTATGTCAGACTCAGCCCTGTCTTGGTTTAACTCTTATCTTACTGATAGGATGCAGTGTGTCTCCCATAACAATGTGACCTCGGACTACGTTAAGGTAACGTGTGGAGTTCCCCAGGGTTCGGTCCTTGGCCCTGCACTCTTCAGCATCTACATGCTGCCGCTAGGTGACATCATACGCAAATACGGTATTAGCTTTCACTGTTATGCTGATGACACCCAACTCTACATGCCCCTAAAGCTGACCAACACGCCGGATTGTAGTCAGCTGGAGGAGTGTCTTAATGAAATTAAACAATGGATGTCCGCTAACTTTTTGCAACTCAACGCCAAAAAAACGGAAATGCTGATTATCGGTCCTGCTAGACACCAAACTCTATTTAATAATACAACTCTAACATTTGACAACCAAACAATTAAACAAGGCGACACGGTAAAGAATCTGGGTATTATCTTCGACCCAACTCTCTCCTTTGAGGCACACATTAAAAGCGTTACTAAAACGGCCTTCTTTCATCTCCGTAACATCGCTAAAATTCGCTCCACTCTGTCCACTAAAGACGCTGAGATCATTATCCATGCGTTTGTTACGTCTCGCCTCGACTACTGTAACGTATTATTTTCGGGTCTCCCCATGTCTAGCATTAAAAGATTACAGTTGGTACAAAATGCGGCTGCTAGACTTTTGACAAGAACAAGAAAGTTTGATCACATTACGCCTGTACTGGCTCACCTGCACTGGCTTCCTGTGCACTTAAGATGTGACTTTAAGGTTTTACTACTTACGTATAAAATACTACACGGTCTAGCTCCATCCTATCTTGCCGATTGTATTGTACCATATGTCCCGGCAAGAAATCTGCGTTCAAAGGACTCCGGCTTATTAGTGATTCCCAAAGCCCAAAAAAAGTCTGCGGGCTATAGAGCATTTTCCGTTCGGGCTCCAGTACTCTGGAATACCCTCCCGGTAACAGTTCGCGATGCCACCTCAGTAGAAGCATTTAAGTCTCACCTTAAAACTCATTTGTATACTCTAGCCTTTAAATAGACTCCCTTTTTAGACCAGTTGATCTGCTGTTTCTTTTCTTTTTCTTCTATGTCCCACTCTCCCGTGTGGAGGGGGTCCGGTCCGATCCGGTGGCCATGTACTGCTCGCCTGTGTATCGGCTGGGGACATCTCTGCGCTGCTGGTCCGCCTACGCTTGGGATGGTTTCCTGCTGGCTCCGCTGTGAACGGGACTCTCGCTGCTGTGTCTTGGATCCTCTTTGGACTGGACTCTCGCGACTGTGTTGTATCCATTGTGGATTGAACTTTCACAGTATCATGTTAGACCCGCTCGACATCCATTGCTTTCCTCCTCTCTAAGGTTCTCATAGTCATCATTGTCACCAATGTCCCACTGGGTGTGAGTTTTCCTTGCCCTTATGTGGGCCTACCGAGGATGTCGTGGTGGTTTGTGCAGCCCTTTGAGACACTAGTGATTTAGGGCTATATAAGTAAACATTGATTGATTGATTGATGTATATATATATATATATATATATATATATATATATATATATATATATATATATATATATATATACAATCAGTGGCCCCACTGTGTGTATATATATATATATATATATATATATATATATATATATATATATATATATATATATATATATATATATATATGTCTTGATTAGATTATCCAGAGAATAGAGCTCGATACCGTGGTAGAGCGCAATATGTAGGTGTGGAAAAAATCACAAGACTACTTCATCTCTACAGAACTGTTTCATGAGGGGTTCCCTCAATCATCAGGAGATTTTCTCCTGATGTATATATATATATATATATATATATATATTTCAGATGACTTCTTGCTAGGAATGCACTGCCCACCGTGAGCTTGAGTCTGAGGCGCCAGCACAAGGATACGACATAGTGTGAGACCCAGCAAGAGCAGAAATCATCCGAAAACCATCAAGCGAAAGGTTTCCTTAAACCACAACTCTAGTGCAAAAAGAAGTTTCCCCCCAAAGCACGGTTCAAAGACAAAGGGGCTTTTTCGAAAATTTAATGATATCCAATTACTTTGACACGAACCACACTTTTTAATCAAAAAACAGCCAAAGGCGGCTTTATTCTCCAAGTTCTTCAGAGCTAATTAGGCGATGCACTTTGCCATCCCACAATGCATTCTTCCATCAACCTTTTCATAGAGAAACCTGGTTAAACGAGAGCCTCTCTGATTGTGAGGATAATACTACCAAACACATCCTCCTGTTTAAATAAAAGAAATGCAAAGGCTCAAGACACAATTTGGACATATTAAGTGTTAGCGCTATAAGTTTGGCCCATTCCAACGTTCCAAACCACTTGCTGATAATCTCATTAAACACTACTCATCTCACTTGGTCCGCACTGTTTAAAGCTATAAACTATGTATTAATTGGATATATACCAACCTTGAAATTAGCTTTTTGTCGTTTAGAATCCAGAGGTTGAAAGAGGAAAGGAGGATGCAGTTTAAATAATTATTATAATAATAATAGATTTTATTTGTAAAAGCACTTTACATTGAACAAACAATCTCAAAGTGCTACAGTGCATTTAAAAAAAACAATAACAAAAAAACAAGGCTAGAACAACAAATAGCTGATCCCAATGAGTAAGATAAATCGTGAAAAAAAAAAAAAAACTACAATAGCTTAATGCAGTAGCTAGTACTAGCACACATAGTGTCCACCCTGAGATCGGTAGGTTGGGAGTTCAAACCCCGGCCGAGTCATACCAATGAATAAAAAAATGGGACCCATTGCCTCCCTGCTTGCACTCAGCATCAAGGGTTGGAAATGGGGGGTTAAATCACCACAAATGATTCCCGGGCATGGCACCGCTGCTGCCCACTGCTCCCTTCACCTTCCAGGGGGTGAACAAGGGGATGGGTCAAATGCAGAGGACAAATTTCGCCACACCTAGTGTGTGTGTGACAATCATTGGTACTTTACTTTACTTACAAATCTAACAAAATGCTGTTTCTAAAAAGATGTTTTTTTAAGCCTTTTTAAAAAGCATTCACCATCTGTGGTACCCTCAGGTGGTCAGGGAGGACATTCCACAGACTGCGACTGGCAAGTTTGAAACTTTGCCCTCGGAAGTTCGAGGTTAGCCTTTCCGGAGCGGAGGTGTCGTGTGGAGGATTTGGGGGTGAGCAGTTCTTAGAGGCAGAGGGGGGCATTTTCATGGAGGCACTGGTGAACTAGTAGGGATACTTAGTATTCAATCCTGAGCGGAACAGGAAGCCAGTGAAGGGATTTGAGAACCGGTGTGATGTGGTCCTGTTTCCGCACTCTCATCCGGATCCTAGCAGCACTATTTTGTATTTACTGCAGCTTCTGTGAGTTTTAGTAGTCGAGTGTGATGAATGATGAATCATCCTGGCAATCCCTCATTTATAGACTGTTGAAATGGTATATTTCCTAATTGGGCTGATTTGGAAAGTCCCCTCCCGTGGAACCTAGGGCCGTTAATCCTATCATTCTTGTCATTCCGAGACCTACAACAAAGTAACAACTTCCAACTGTTAAAAGCACAGAAGTATATGTATGACTAAGCACAGAGCGCCAGGCTGAAGGACCAACTGTAGGTGGGATATGACAGAAATGAGGTCAGTCCCAGGTGCCCTCAATTTGGTTGAACATTATCTCTCTCCTTTGCTAAGGACATTGAGCCTCACTGACGGTTTGCTATCTACTAGCCGAATGCTGCACAAATGTGACAGCCGGTGGCAGCAATTAGCAATAATTACTCGTGAATATAGCACCACTATGACTGGAAATTTTGAGGAATGAAACATGACCATTTTTTTTTTCTGTTATTCTTTTCCGAAAGAATAACTGAAAATAATGGAGAAAAAACGTAAGTGTTTTGAAGTGATCAACCGTTGTTTTTTTTCAGTGCAGATACCGATTTTTAGTACCATATTTTCCGGACCATAGGGCGCACTGCCGATGAATGGTCTATTTTTTTAAATCTTTTTTCATATATTAGGTGCTGTGGAGGGGGCGTGGCCTGCGGAACAAGGTCTGCCAGGACCGGCCTTAAAGACAGCGACATGAGCATAGATGGCCCAGGCGGGCCTTGTTATCTATTCACCTGTCGCCTTTATTAGCAGCAGCCGTGGTGAGACGAGTTAGTCGGAGTTGGAGAAGCAAAAGCCTCTGCATCTGTTATGAAAATAAAACAGTGTTATACCCTGAAATTCCTGGCTCTCCTGGAAGTGTGTGGTGGTCCGAAGAACCCACTAGAGGGCGACTTCTACAGGTGCCCATAGGGCGCATTAAAGTAAAAGTGAACGTGTATTATATTTGTATAGCGCTTTTTCTCTAGTGACTCAAAGCGCTTTACATCAGTGGTCCCCAACCTTTTTGTATCCGAGGACCGGTCAATGCTTAATAATTTGTCCCGCGGCCTGGGGGGGGGGGGGGGGGGCTTTTTTTTTCTTTTCTTCTTTGTCATGAAAAAGGGACATTTTTGTCATGAAAAAGGGAGTTTTTTGTGGTTGGTGCACTATTTGTAAGTGTATATTGTGTTTTTATGTTGATTTAATAACAAAAAAAAATAAATACAATTTTTTTTATTTTTTTTTGAAAAAATTATTCTGCAGCCCGGTACTAATCGGGCCGCAGCCGGTGGTTGGGGACAACTGCTTTACATAGTGAAACCCCCTATCTAATTGGAGTCATATAATGTTTTATTATTTCTAAATTGAAAACACTTCCTTGTGGTCTACATAACATGTAATGGTAGTTCTTTGGTCAAAATGTTGCATGGATTGTGTTTTAAAAATCGTCTTCAAGCTGCTTTCTGACAGTCACTTCCGGATGCGCCGTTTTTGGGCGGTCTAACCTTCGGCAGCGTCTTTTCTCTGTCATCTTTGTTGTACTGGTGTAGCACACAAGGGCGGGAGTGGAACCATGTGTCCCGTGAAAAAAACGTCTGACCGGAACTCTCTAATAACTGAAGTTCCTTGGGTGATTAATGTACACTCACTACACCGGTATGTTTTAGTGCTTTCATGGCGGGTTTACTGACAGATATAA
Organism: Nerophis ophidion; assembly: GCF_033978795.1. NCBI lineage: Eukaryota > Metazoa > Chordata > Actinopteri > Syngnathiformes > Syngnathidae > Nerophis > Nerophis ophidion. The sequence goes on along the minus strand of NC_084630.1, from coordinate 9,866,566 downwards.
GTAAAAACTTTATACTACTTTGAATTAGAAACGGCAACAGCGCAGAATGATAGAGAAAAAGAAGAAGCTTATCAACTACGGAGTCAACACAAACTACAAAGGCGGAGGCGCACAATTTTTCAGGATTAATGCAGATCGCAAATACGGATCAGCAGGTACCAGATGGTAAGAAAAGTTGCTTTTGCGTTATATTGCGAAACAAAACACCAGATAATATTTCATACCTCATACACACACCGTAATAATACTCGTATGTTGAAGCACATCAAGCGGTGCGGCTTCATAGCTTACCAAAGTCGTACTAAAACATGTTGATAGATTTTTGAGCGCCATGTGTAATGTTCGGTATTTTCAATGGAACATATCAAATGGAGTTATTTACTTGAGTCATAGTGCCATCATAGTGCGGTCTACAAGTATCTCTTATGTTTGACTGCCATCTACTGGTCACATTTATCATTACACCATGTAGCAAATAAAAATTGCTTCGAGGTCAGTAAGCAAAACCAAAATTATGCCGTACATAAGACGCACCGGGTATAAGGCGCACAGTCGAGTTTTGAGAAAAAAGAAAAGGATTTTAAGTGCGCTTTATAGTCCGGAAAAGATGGTAGTTCTATTTTAGTCCAATTTTTTTATTATTTTTTTACAGGCTGATACTAATATGTGTCGAATACCAAATATCGTCGCCTATAATCTGCTGCGCCGATCTCTAGGTTTTTTTTTTTGTATCCTCCTGGTGATTATATGCAATGAAATGTTTGCTGATTCCATTTACTCATATGTTCATGTCGTCACAATCCATGCTTTTTGTGTTAGAGACCACAGCCCCATTTTTTTGTTGGGTCATGTTGGGTAATATTGGTTTATAAATGATAAATGGGTTGTACTTGTATAGCGCTTTTCTACCTTCAAGGTACTCAAAGCGCTTTGACACTACTTCCATATTCACCCATTCACACACACATTCACACACTGATGGAGGGAGCTGCCATGCAAGGCGCTAACCAGCACCCATCAGGAGCAAGGGTGAAGTGTCTTGCTCAAGGACACAACGGACGTGACAAGGTTGGTAGTAGGTGGGGATCGAACCAGGGACCCTCGGGTTGCGCACGGCCACTCTCCCACTGCGCCACGCTGTCCCTAATAGTTTGGTTCTCCTAATTAATGTTAAGTGAAGCCCTGTGAGGTATTCCAAAACCTTGGTAGAGAAGAACAGTCTATATAGTTGCATCTCAAACGTTGAAGTCATATAAATCGTAATTAAGGAAATGTTTCGGGAAAGAAAAAAAGTGTCATTCAGGTTTCTGTGTAGGTCTTGCTCCTGAAGGTTCTTTGGACCTCCCAGAAGAGACATGACGGGCTGGACGGTTTTGTGATTTGGTATATTTTTCAATAAACTTATCATTCTGCTTTTCAGCCATCTGCTCTTATCTCTGTCTCGCTCGTGCTCAGGTTCTCTCTCAACCATCAACTCCAACTTCTCCAACCTCTCCGACTTCTCTAACCTCTCCAACTCCTCCAACCGCTCCAACTCCTTCCTTCCCGGCTCCTGCCGGATAAACGTGCCCAGTTGGGCCATCTACGCACCTGTCGCAGATCTCGTTACACCCAGCCTTGCTGCAGTTCCGCAGGCCACTCCCCCTCACAGTCCCATATCCTGAATTTTGAACAACTGCCTTGCATGCCTCTGTGCGTATTATCAAGTTAATTTTAGAAGGACTAAACACTGCATGAATAAAGGTGTGCCATATTATTCGATGTTTAATACCATCTTATATATGTCTCAGAGGATCTACAATAGTAGAAAATCTAGCCTTGATGCCAGAATTGAAAGTGTTTAGAAAGGCTTTGTTTTGATAACAATGCAATGCCGGTGCATTTTGATTCGTTACCAAATACGTTCCTCTCCTTTTAGCCTATAATGACATTTTGCAATGATGGCTGTTTGATTCCATTAAACTGGTGCATAAGAAATCTGGGACAACAGCAGATGAGGACAAGTCGTGATGGGAAAATAGGCTTTTTTTTTTTTTCTGGCTCAGCACCTGAATAAGATCTTTTTAGAAAGAATAGCTAGCTTTTTTCTCTCTGCTCCCAAACGGCTCTTGTAGATGTAACTTAGCGAATTTGAATAGTTTTATCAACAGGGAATACCAACACCCAGAGTCTAAGATCAACTGGGGAGGCTCTCGCTGACTGGAATTGGCTCTTCTGATTCACAACAAAGCATGAGCTCTTTTGCTTATGATACCTTTTTAAGTCTCACCTTAAAACTCATCTGTATACTCTAGCCTTTAAATAGACCTCCTTTTTAGACCAGTTGATCTGCCGCTTCTTTTCTTTCTCCTATGTCCCCGGAGTCCGGTCCGATGACCATGGATGAAGTACTGGCTGTCCAGAGTCGAGACCCAGGATGGACCGCTCGTCGGGACCCAGGATGGACCGCTCGCCTGTATCGATTGGGGACATCTCTACGCTGCTGATCCGCCTCCGCTTGAGATGGTCTCCTGTGGACGGGACTCTCGCTGCTGTCTTGGATCCGCTTTGAACTGAAGTCTCGCGGCTGTGTTGGAGCCACTATGGATTGAACTTTCACAGTATCATGACATCCATTGCTTTCGGTCCCCTAGAGGGGGGGGGGGGTTGCCCACATCTGAGGTCCTCTCCAAGGTTTCTCATAGTCAGCATTGTCACTGGCGTCCCACTGGATGTGAATTCTCCCTGCCCACTGGGTGTGAGTTTTCCTTGCCCTTTTGTGGGTTCTTCCGAGGATGTTGTAGTCGTAATGGTTTGTGCAGTCCTTTGAGACATTTGTGATTTGGGGCTATATAAATAAACATTGATTGATTGATACCTCACAAATAACAAAATCGGGAGCAGTTAATTTACCAAGATGGACAGCGACGCTACAACAATATGGTCCAACTAAAATGATCGCTCCACCCAACTGTTGCTGCTTAGAACAATGTGGGGAACATTTATTTCTAAGTTCCGTGTAACTCTCCCCAAAAAGTCATTTTGATCAGTAGTTTAGAAGTTTCAAGTTTATTCACAATACCGTATTACAATTACAACAGTAGTGAAGTGAAGTGAATTATATTTATATAGCGCTTTTTCTCTGGTGACTCAAAGCGCTTTACATAGTGAAACCCAATATCTATTTTTTTTTTTTTTTCCATTTAAACCAGTGTGGGTGGCACTAGGATCACAATGGCAGTGACCAGGATGGCGGAAGCGGGATTCAAACCTGCAACCCTCAAGTTGCTGGCACGGCCGCTCTACCAACTGAGCTATACCACCCCAGTGAATATCCATTTAAAAGCCTACTGAAACCCACTACTACCGACCACACAGTCTGATAGTTTATATATCAATGATGAGATATTAACATTGCAACACATGCCGATACGGCCTTTTTAGTTTACTATATTACAATTTTAAATTTCCCGCGGAGTTTCTTGTTGAAAACGTCACAGAATGATGTTTGTGGCGTCTCGGGTTGTAGCGGACATATTAGCCCAGCACCAGACACGGCTAAAAGTCGTCTCTTTTCATTGCATAATTACACAGTAATTTGGACATCTGTGTTGCTGAATCTTTTGCAATTTGTTCAATTAATATTGGAGACGTCAAAGAAGAATGCTGTTGGTGGAAAGTGGTGGATTGCAGCTGCCTTTAGCAACCAAAACACAGCCGGTGTTTCTTTGTTTGTTGTGAAGCTTTAACACAGAGCAGTCAAGCGAACATGTTTCTCTACGTCATCCAGCAAGTTTTTGGATGGGAAAATTGTGATATTAAGTCGGCTCTTACCCCAGACTTGAGTGGAATATGCAACCTCCTCCTGCAGCTCAAAAAGGCAGCTGTGATCTTGGCTCCTCGGCATCTCTCAGAGACACTGGCGTTCACCGCAGTCATCCGACATTCAGGTATGACTTTATAATCTCACTAAAACACTATTAACACAATAAGAGGATAAGGGATTTTCCAGAATTATCCTAGTAAATGTGTCTAATTACATCTGAAACGCTCCCACTGCCGCCGCCTTTCCTTTTTTTATTTTTTGTAGTGCTTCACTCTAACTTTCCTCATCCACAAATCTTTAATCCTCGCTCAAATTAATGGGGAAATCGTCGCATTCTCGTTCCGAATAGCTCTTGCTGCTGGAGTCCATGATTATAAACAATGTGAGGATGTGAGGAGCCCTACAACTCATGACGTCACGCGCACATCGTCTTTTAATTCCGGTAAAGGCAAAACTTTTTTATTAGTGACCAAAAGTTGCAAACTTTATCGTCAATGTTCTCTACTACATTTTTTCAGCAAAAATATGGCAATATCGCAAAATGATCAAGTATGACACATAGAATGGACCTGCTATCCTTGTTTAAATAAGAAAATCTCATTTCAGTAGGCCTTTATGGATAGTGGTAAGTGAAAGGGTCCCCCAGATAAGCCAGAAGAAGCTTTTGGTAGGGGGTCCAGAGGACAGTATATGCATGGAATGGTGAAACATGGTGGCATTTCTCAAATGATGATACAATTGTTGATGACTGAATTGCTGATATCAACCTAACCTAACCCCCCAGTCTCAACCCCAACCACCTCCACATTCCAACCCCCAGATTGTAAATAATGTCCATCCATCCATCCATTTTCTTCCGCTTATTCCCTTTTGGGGTCGCGGGGGGCGCCGGCGCCTATCTCAGCTACAATCGGGCGGAAGGCGGGGTACACCCTGGACAAGTCGCCACCTCATCACAGGGCCAACACAGATAGACAGACAACATTCACACTCACATTCACACACTAGGGACAATTTAGTGTTGCCAATCAACCTATCCCCAGGTGCATGTCTTTGGAAGTGGGAGGAAGCCGGAGTACCCGGAGGGAACCCACGCATTCACGGGGAGAACATGCAAACTCCACACAGAAAGATCCCGAGCCTGGATTTGAACCCAGGACTGCAGGAACTTCGTATTGTGAGGCAGATGCACTAACCCCTCTGCCACCGTGAAGCCCTGTAAATAATGTAAATAATCCAATTTATATGTTCTGATGACTGTATAATGTTGATATTATATATTTGTACCATTAATTGATTTACGAGGACCCCGACTTCAACAAGTTGAAAAACTTATTCGGGTCTTGCCATTTAGTGGTCAATTGTACGGTATAAGTACTGTACTGTGCAATCTACTAATAAAAGTTCCAATCAATCAATCAAAGCACAACAACGCTATATGATAAACACAAAATAGGAGCACTAAAGCAAGCATACACACACATACATACATACATACATTCATTCAACCACGCACAACCCAACAGTAGTCTACCGGCAAATGAGGCATTAGAGATAGGTGGTTAATAGAAAATATATCAGTTTGTTTTTGAAGTTGGAGAATGAATACAGCATCCCGAGGCTCTCATCAAGCCGGATCCAAGTCTTTGGTCCCCTGCATTCAACACTTCCAGCAGTACGAGCCAGTAGACGACGTTTACCTGGTATCAGGTCAAAGTTACGAGTGCTGTGGGCATGCTGGGGACGATAGATAGGAAGCAAGCTACAGAGGCTGAGATTCAGCCTGTGGATGACTTGATAGGTTAGACAAGCATTGTGATAAATATTGAACTCTGTCAGTCTTAAGAGATGATGGCAACATTGAATGTAACATTGTTAGCCCTTGATAAATGTATCGTATTTTCCAAACGATAGAGCGCACCGGTATACAATTTTCGAAAGCAAAATGTTTTTTATATATTAGCTGCACCGGATAATAAACCACAGATATATACGTTGCGAAATTAGTTATTTACCTACATACGTTCAATGTTTCCAAACAGATCCTGCAACACGACAGTAAAACGGCTGATCAAACAAAACAGAAGTCATCGTCATGGACCCGCTAACTGCGGGAGCTAGCTCTGTATTCGATTAAACATGTTACTGTTGGGGTGGGAGTCGCATGGTTTCCCCAAGATGCAGACGAAACTCCGGAAGCAGAGTGAAGGTAGGAAAGATCCATCCATCCATCCATCTTCTTCCGCTTATCCGAGGTCGGGTCGCGGGGGCAGCAGCCTAAGCAGGGAAGCCCAGACTTCCCTCTCCCCAGCCACTTCATCTAGCTCTTCTCAGGGGATCCCGAGGCGTTCCCAGGCCAGTCTGGAGACATAGTCTTCCCAACTTGTCCTGGGTCTTCCCCGTGGGCACGCCGCCCGAGGGAGGTGCCCTAAACACCTCCCTCGGGTGGCGTTCGGGTGGCATCCTGACCAGATGCCCGAACCACCTCATCTGGCTCCTCTCGATGTGGAGGAGCAGCGGCTTTACTTTGAGTTCCTCCCGGATGGCAGAGCTTCTCACCCTATCTCTAAGGAAGAGCCCCGCCACACGGCGGAGGAAACTCATTTCGGCCGCTTGTACCCGTGATCTTATCCTTTCGGTCATGACCCAAAGCTCATGACCATAGGTGAGGATGGGAACGTAGATCGACCGGTAAATTGAGAGCTTTGCCTTCCGGCTCAGCTCCTTCTTCACCACAACGGATCGGTACAACGTCCGCATTACTGAAGACGCCGCACCGATCCGCCTGTCGATCTCACGATCCACTCTTCCCCCATTCGTGAACAAGACTCCTAGGTACTTGAACTCCTCCACTTGGGGCAGGGTCTCCTCCCCAACCCGGAGATGGCACTCCACCCCTTTCCGGGAGAGAACCATGGACTCGGATTTGGAGGTGCTGATTCTCATTCCGGTCGCTTCACACTCGGCTGCAAACCGATCCAGTGAGAGCTGAAGATCCTGGATGAAGCCAACAAGACCACATCATCTGCAAAAAGCAGAGACCTAATCCCGCAGCCACCAAACCGGAACCCCTCCATGCCTTGACTGCGCCTAGAAATTATGTCCATAAAAGTTATGAACAGAATCGGTGACAAAGGGCAGCCTTGGCAGAGTCCAACCCTCACTGGAAATGTGTCCGACTTACTGCCAGCAATGCGGACCAAGCTCTGGCACTGATCGTACAGGGATCGGACTGCCACAATAAGACAGTCCGATACCCCATACTCTCTGAGCACTCCCCACAGGACTTCCCGAGGGACACGGTCGAATGCCTTCTCCAAGTCCACAAAGCACATGTAGACTGGTTGGGCAAACTCCCATGCACCCTCAAGAACCCTGCCGAGAGTATAGAGCTGGTCCACAGTTCCACAACCAGGACGAAAACCACACTGTTCCTCCTGAATCCGAGGTTCGACTATCCGGCGTAGCCTCCTCTCCAGTACACCTGAATAAACCTTACCGGGAAGGCTGAGGAGTGTGATCCCACGATAGTTGGAATCAGGCAAGAAATGAAGAACAACAAAGCATGCCGATTGCACGGGACGCTAGGGTAGAGCTAAGCAAAGGAACAGGAACAAGAAGCTAGGATAACCAACGTAGGGAGCAAACAAAACAGCCAGACCGAGTGTGGCGAAAATCAGGAATAAATAGTTCTCCGTTTCGTGCCCGGGAGCAGGTGAGCGTTCCAAACACTAATCAGAGGCAGGTGAAAATAATCAGCACCCATGGCAACCAAAAAACACAAACCCCGGGGTGCTGAAACAGAACTAAGGGAGTTTTAGACTAAAACAAAACATGATCCGGGCAACGGATCATCACAAAACAGGTTCAATAACTCCATGGATCTGGTGAATTCACTGAGGAATTTCTCAAAAAAAAAACCTTTTTAAGTTAATAATACCAACACAGACTCTTGTAAATGTGTTAGCATGTTAGCTAATGCTAACGACACTAGCTAGATTACAATACGATAGCATGTACAAATATGAATAAAAACAACCTTACGGAATCGGGACCCGGGGTGGACCTGTGCATCGGTTGGGGACATGACCCATATCTCCGTTCTGGATGGTCTCCTGCTGGCCCCACTATGGACTGGACTCTCACTTTAATGTTGGATCCACTATGGACTGGACTTTCACAATATTATGCTAGACCCATTCGACGTCCATGGCATCCGTCCACCCTAGAGGGGCGGGGGTCACCCACATCTGCGGTGCTCTCTAAGGTTACTCACAGTCATTCATATTTACATTCCACTGAGTTGTGAGTTTTTCCTTGCCCTTATGTGGGCTCTGAACCGAGGATGTCGTTGTTGCTTGTGCAGCCCTTTGAGACACTTGTGATTTGGGGTTATAAATAGAAACATTGATTGATTGATTGATTGATTGATTGATTGATTGATTGATTGATACAGACATCACACATGAGACGATTTAGTAAGCATGAATTGTTTTAGTTTTATTGTAAAACTTACAAATGAATAAAAATCGATATATGTAGAAACACTATTGATTTTTAGAAACAGAACGGCACTTGTACTTGAAAAGTCCTAAACGGAAGGGAATACCGGAGACGTTCACCCTGCGGCAGCTGCACTGAGCAAACTCGTCCAAAAGATGGCGACATAGCACAAACAATAACACACCTTTCCAGTGTCTGTTGAACACTATTTGGTGAATACAAAACATTACGGCCGTTATCGAAGAAACATCTTTATAACCCGCAGGGTTCAAAGCGTAGGAACAAGTAGCAGCTTGTAGCCTGTATATTACCGTGAATCATTTCCTGGGAAATCAATCATTGCCAGTTGAGGAACGTTTCATGAGATGAGAGTGCATAATGTATTGTGACTTCAGCTGTGCCCACCAGGCGGTGTCTGGTGAGTGGCGAGGTGTTAGCTGTGTTAACTCAGGGTCAGCGATCCAACCCTGGAGTGAGTGGCTGACAGCAGCTCTCGTTGAATGTGTTACTTTGTGTTGACATTATTCATAACACCGGCTAAGAATCTGGTCAATGCACACTCACGGGGACGCGGACAGTTTGCAGCTTACTATCAACCTGATGTGGACTATAATATGCTTTTTAGACAAATGTGCTACTCCTCATCATAGAGTAACTTAAAGATGTTATTGATACATAAATTATGTTTCTTAACAAGTTGTGTTGCTCATTTAACAGAGCACAGCATGTTCTGTGTTTGATAAAAGCTCCTGACATTAGGACTGACACACTCCTTAGTTGTAAGATTTTTACCAAAGTCAGGGCTTCTGTTTTCAGCTGTGAACACAGCCATGCTCCAATCTGCCGTTTCTTTTTCATACAAAAGGCGCACCGGATTATAAAGTGCAATAAAGGGGTCATATTATATATCCATCCATCCATCTTCCTTCGATTATCTGAGGTTGGGTAGCGGGGGCTGCAACCTAAGCAGGGAAGCCCGGACTTTCCTTTCCCCAGCCCCTTCGTCCATCTCTTCCCGGAGGATCCCAAGGCGTTCCCAGGCCAGCCGGTACACATAGTCTTCCCAACGTGTCCTGGGTCTTGGTTGGACGTGCCCTGAACACCTCACTAGGAAAGCGTTTGGGTGCCATATTTTTTTTTCTAAATGTAAAACACTTCCTTGTGGTCTACATAACATGTCATGGTGGTTCTTTGGTCAAAATGTTGCATAGATTATATTTTACAGATCATCTTCAAGCCGCTTTCTGACAGTCGCTACAGGATGTGCCGTTTTGTGGGGGGTCCTTTTTACTAGGCTCACTTTCGGTAGCGTCTTTTCTCCGTCATCTTTATTGTAGCGGTGTAGCGTGCAAGGACGGGAGTGGAAGAACTTTCAAAAGATGGAGCTAAATATTTAATGACATTGAAACTTTACTTGAATCAATAACGGAGCAGCATCTACTCATCTGTGGCTCACGAGTACAATAACAACGCCGGAAATGTGTCCACTGAAAAATAGTCGGACCAGAACTCTCTAATAACTAAAGTTCCTTGGGTGGATAATAATACTCACTACATCGGTATGTTTTAGCGCTTTACATGACCAGTTTACTGAAATACATAAGTAAGAACTTTACACTACTTTATATTAGAAATGGCAATAACAAATGATGAATGTCCCATAACAAGAACACAGAAGAAAATAAAGAAGCTTATCGACTACGTTGTTGACACGGACTACAAAGGCGGACTCGGGCAAATTTTCAAAACTTATGCAGTTCCCAAATACAGGTCAGTAGGTACCAGAAGGTAATAACATTTTCTTTTGCATAATATAAACAAAACACCAGATAATGTCGTACCTTATACACATATATGCTTACCAAAGTCATGCTAAAACATTTTAATAGATTTTTGAGTGTCGTGTGTAATGTTCTGTATTTTTAATGGGATGTATACAATGTTGGTGTTGTTTAAAGTTAAAGTATCACTGATAGTCACACACGCACTCGGTGGGGGGAAATTACCCTCTGCATTTGACCCATCACCTTGTTCCAGGAGGTGAGGGGAGCAGTGAGCAGCAGCAGTGGCCACAATCGCAAATCATTTTGGTGATTTTAACCCCCAATTCCAACTCTTGATGCTGAGTGCCATGCGGGGAGGTAATGGGTCCCATTTTTATAGTCTTTAGTATGACTCAAGACCTACCGATCTCAGGACGGACACTATAACCACAAAGCCACTGAGCTACAGGTCTTACTTGAGTCATATTGCAGTCCACACATATCTCTTATGTGTGACTGCCATCTACTGGTTACACTTATAATTTCACCTTTTACCAAATAAAATAGCTTTGAGGCCGGTAAGCACAACCAAAATCATTCTGTACATTATTACACTGTCGATTTTTGAGAAAATTAAAGGATTTTAAGTGCGCCTTATAGTCCGAAAAATACGGTTTCTATATATGTTTTAATCATATGAGTTAATCGACACATTCACGGAAAAAAAGAGCAAAAATAGTTGCCTCCGTAAGAGTTCACGTTTCCTCAGGGACCTTCACTGACCCTCGGACTTAACTTGGCAGAAGGGAAAAGGATAAACATGTGGATAACATTGGAGAGATTCTGACTCAGCAACAAAATGCGTTTCTCTGATGTGGATCCAAGCGTTAGATAGCGTGACCGACCTCTCACTTAAATATCTCTAAGCAGGGGGATTTTGGGGCGTGAGACTCAGGGATTGATTATTTTCCCTCCCCAGTCAATGTATTGGTCTCCCGTGCAGTTGTTTAGCTGGTGATGCTTTTCTCAAGACCTTTGGATACCTAACCCAACTTTGTGATATCAACACTGTTATGAACGGTATTTCTCCCAAAATCAATCAGAAGCATTAAAAATCAGTGCTTCTCAAACTTTTTCCCCCCCAAGTACCACCTTGGAAAGCACTTGGATCTCCAAGTACCACCATAATGAGCAATATGAAATTACAGTCGCATAGTAGGCCTAATAAGTCATTAAAAACAAGTCAGAAGTTTTATTTAAGAAGTATATTCAATATTTTTGACATTGGTTACATGACACAGTTTGAGCAGTGTATGAATACAGAAAAATAAAACACTGTACTTTTGTTGGCATACAACTGGAGGGAGCCTGTGTCACAGTTTGGGAGTCCTTGATATGCAATGAAGTGTTGGATGACTATAAAATGAGTTGCAATTTTTTTATGAAATAAACAGCGGTTTTAAATTTATCCACTGGATGCCGCAATAGCAATTCAAGTGTAACCCACATCACAGATGATACTATTGAGTATTTTATTGATTATGGGATAAGCAGCAGAAAATGGAAGGATGATACTTTTTCGTCACTTATTGTTTGTCTTTGGTACACTAATGTGTATATTTTAGGCCATTGGTTCTTTGTTTTATTTTTGCAAAAATGTATAGAGTATATCTATTTTTATATTGCTATTTTTATCTTTGGTATGGAAATTATTATGTAACAACATTTATTAGTATTTTTTGGTTCTTTTTGTATTATGACAATTTATTGTTGGATCATGTTGTACTGCATTTTAATCGTTTGTTCTGTGGTTGTGTGATGTTTTTTGCCTGGATCCCAGGAAAAATAGTCTCCACTGCGGTGTAGACTAATGGGGATCCTTAATAAACTAAACAAACTGTTTAAAGATGACGTGTCAGCTGACTTTTGGCGCCCTTTGGATTGGCTTCCGCTACTCCAATCAACGCAGGTGCAAGCCAATCAGCTGCGTTCGTTGTGGCTGGCAGCAGATGGTGGCAGACTGATGCGGTATAGATGCCCAAAACCTTCTTCTACTGTAAATTATCATTAAAGGAATACAAAATATGAAACAACAAGATGCAGGGACTTAAGTCAACATGACCATCATCTTCCAAGTAGCGCTCGCAACTGATTGACGGCGCGATGCGCACCCTGAACTCCATTGTCGAAATGTGTGTTTCTACATTTGTTGTTTGTTCTATTTTATTGTATGCTTACAGCTACCATGTCCACATTGGTTAAATGTGTAGTTATCCATCCATTCTTTTAATTTTTACCGCTTGTACCTTTCGGGGTCACGGGGAGTGGCTGGAGCCTATCCCAGCTGCATTCAGTACAACCCTGGACAAGTCGCCACCTCATCCCAGGGCCAACACAGATAGACAGACAACATTCACACTCACATTCACACACTAGGGCAATTTCGTGTTGCCAATCAACCTATCCCCAGGTGCATGTCCTTATAATTGTTTTGTTTGTATTATAATTGTAATATTTTGAATGATCACTGAATGTGTTGTGTCTGTTGCGGATGACAGCTAAACAGGAAGTGCTCATTGTGTTCTTCATTGTTAAATTTGCACCAATTGTTTCCTCTATATTTTTGAACTAACTTAAAATGTTTTGCCAAGAGGATTATTTGTAATGTGTACATTTTCAGAATGTGCTTGTTCTATTTTTGGCCAAAGTAAGACAAGGAAAACAATTTTGAAATTGTCTTTATTTTTAAGTTATTATGCCATGATTTTAGCAGATGAGTCCGCGTGGGAGTACATTTTCCTCCATGCGGCTCCTTAGCTAAAATGAGTTTGATTAATTAATTAATAATTAAATTAGCCTACTCAGTGACCTAGTGGTTAGAATGTCCGCCCTGAGATCGGTAGTTCGTGAGTTCAAAACCCCGCCGAGTCATACCAAAGACTATCAAAATGGGACTCATCACCTTCCTGCTTGGCACTCGGCATCAAGGGTTGGAATGGGGGTCGAATCACCAAAAATGATTCCTCGGGCGCGGCCACCGCTGCTGCTCACTTCTCCCCTCACCTCCCCAGGGGGGGAACAAGGGGGATGGGTCCAAAGGAGAGGACACACTTCACCACACCTAGTGTGTATGTGAGACAATCTGATCTAAATGATTAAAATCCTCAAGTGAGGAATCCTTAGTATGGCTTGGTTGATAAGAGTGGCCATGCCAGCAACTTGAGGGTTCCAGGTTCGATCCCCACTTCCTATTCACTGCTGTTGTGTCCTGGGGCAGGACACTTTTCTCCCAGTGTCCACCCACACTGGTTTAAATGGAACTTAGATATTGGGTTTTACTTTGTAAAAGCGCTTTGAGTCACTAGGGAAAAGCGCTATACCTTTTACTCATTATTTTGGTGAAGCCATAACAGAAAGGATTTTGTAACCATATAACTGCAAATTAAATGTATTGTGAGAAAGGATAATTTATTGCTGCTCAGTACAAATAAAGTAACAAAATAAGTTTTTCATAAAACAACATTATTTTCCCTGCACTGAAAACTGCCCTGTATTAAGCACATACTGGGTGGCAATGTTGGCCTTTGATCACTTCAGAGTGTGACAACCCTGCCCGACATGAGCTCGGCACTCAGCTGACAGTACCTGGTAAGGGGCCCCGTGCCAGGATTACGGTGAAGTCTACATGTTAGAAGGGGTTGGCAGTTTACAACTTAGTCGGTTTTTCTTCATAAGCTTTTCGAAGGCCAATTGCTGGCGGTACCACTTCAGTCAGGAAAGCTGATTGTGGAACACATCAAAAGGCACAGACCGCATTGAAGCTTGGTCTGGTCATCCACTGCAATAGCAACACTTTAAAGAGCAGCCAAACAGACCAGGGACTATCACCCCAAGAAGCGCTTGATGGTGTTTGTATTCGGCCTACTGTACATGAGCTAGATGCTCCGCCAACTCATGAAGAACTTTGTGCAAAGACTATAAAAATGGAACCCATTACCTCCCCGCTTGGCACTCTGCATCAAGGGGTTAGAATTGGGGGTTAAATCACCAACATGATTCCCGAAGCGCAGCCCACCCGCTGCTGCTCACTGCTCCCCTCACCTCCCAGGGGGTGGAACAAGGAAATGGGTCGAATGCAGAGGGTAATTTCACCACACCTACCGTGTGTGTGCATACTTGCCAACCTTGAGGACCTCCGATTCCGGAAGGTGGGGGTTGTGGGGTGGAGGGGCGTTGTCGGGGGTGGGGCGGAAGGGCGTGGTTGGGGCGGGGTGCGTGGTTAAGAGGGGTGGAGTATTTAACTACATCTACAATTCACACAACTCGAGTATTTCATATATATATATAATATATATGTATATATAATATATATATATATATATATATATATATATATATATATATATATATATATGTATATATATATATATATATATATATATATATATATATATATATATAAAGGTCCTGCAGTTCTGGGTTCAAATCCAGGCCCGGGATCTTTCTGTGTGGAGTTTGCATGTTCTCCCCGTGAATGCGTGGGTTCCCTCCGGGTACTCCGGCTTCCTCCCACTTCCAAAGATATGCACCTGGGGATAAGTTGATTGGCAACACTAAATTGGCCCTAGTGTGGGAATGTGAGTGTGAATGTTGTCTGTCTATCTGTGTTGGCCCTGTGATGAGGTGGCGACTTGTCCAGGGTGTACCCCGCCTTCCGCCCGATTGTAGCTGAGATAGGCGCCAGCGCCCCCCGCAACACCAGAAGGGAACAAGCGGTAGAAAATGGATGGATATATATATATATATATATATATATATATATATATATATATATATATATATATATATATATATATATATATATATATATTTATGAAATACTTGACTTTCAGTGAATTCTAGCTATATATATTTATTTTATATAAATATATATATATATATATAAAATAAATAGTTGAATTTCAGACGGCACCTATCAAATACATTATAATAAAAACACAGTTGTTCTACTAACTGTACTGTGCTTGCTGGTTACTAAAAAAACAACACTTACCTTTCACTATTTGAGTAACCTTTGTTCTGCCATTTATTTCTTGATTTTGCTCGTCGACGGTGTAATATATTGGGTTGGAGTCAATAACCGGTTGAGGTGATGAAGTTACGTCTCTTTACTGTGGGCTTCAGAACAGACTCCCTCACTTGCCATCAGGTGCCCAACACCACGTAAATCGTTGGCCAATCAAAAAGCAACCCCATAACGCTATAGCCAACATTTACCAGGAGATGGCAACAGACAACATAGAATCACTCATCGGTCTCAGTGAAACCTGGCTTAAACCAAACGACTTTTTTGCGCTAAATGAGGCATGTCCTCCTAATTTTACACATGCGCATATTGCCCGTCCGCTTAAAAGGGGTGGGGGGGTCGCACTAATATACAACGAAAACTTTAACCTTAGTCCTAACATAAATAATAAATATAAATCGTTTGAGGTGCTTACTATGAGGTCTGTCACACCGCTGCCTCTACACCTGGCTGTTATCTACCGCCCCCCAGGGCCCTGTTCGGACTTTATCAATGAATTCTCAGAGTTCGTTGCTGATCTAGTGACACACGCCGATAATATAATCATAATGGGGGACTTTAATATCCATATGAATACCCCATCGGACCCACCGTGCGTAGCGCTCCAGACTGTAATTGATAGCTGTGGTCTCACACAAATAATAAATGAACCCACGCATCGCAACGGTAATACGATAGACCTAGTGCTTGTCAGGGGTATCACCGCTTCCAAAGTTACGATACTCCCGTATACAAAAGTATTGTCCGATCATTACCTTATAAAATTCGAGGTTCAAACGCATGTTCGTCAAACTAATAATAATAATAACTGCTATAGCAGCCGCAACATTAATACAGCCACAACGACAACTCTTGCTGACCTACTGCCGTCGGTAATGGCACCATTCCCAAAGTATGTGGGCTCTATTGATAACCTCACTAACAACTTTAACGACGCCCTGCGCGAAACCATTGATAACATAGCACCGCTAAAGTTAAAAAGGGCTCCAAAAAAGCGCACCCCGTGGTTTACAGAAGAAACTAGAGCTCAGAAATTATTATGCAGAAAGCTGGAACGCAAATGGCGCACGACTAAACTTGAGGTGCAACATCAAGCATTTAGTGATGGTTTAATAACTTATAAACGCATGCTTACCTTAGCTAAAGCTAATTATTACTCAAATCTCATCCACCGTAATAAAAACGATCCTAAATTTTTGTTTAGTACGGTAGCATCGCTAACCCAACAAGGGACTCCTTCCAGTAGCTCCACCCACTCAGCTGATGACTTTATGCAATTCTTTAGTAAGAAAATTGAAGTCATTAGAAAGGAGATTAAAGACAATGCGTCCCAGCTACAACGGGGTTCTATTAACACTGACACGATTGTATATACGGCGGATACTGCCCTCCAAAATAGTTTCTCTCGTTTTGAGGAAATAACATTAGAGGAATTGTTACAACGTGTAAATGGAATAAAACAAACAACATGTTTACTTGACCCTCTTCCTGGGAAACTGATCAAGGAGCTCTTTGTATTATTAGGTCCATCAGTGCTAAATATTATAAACTTATCACTTTCCTCGGGCACTGTTCCCCTAGCATTCAAAAAAGCGGTTATTCATCCTCTTCTTAAAAGACCTAACCTCGATCCTGACCTCATGGTAAACTACCGACCGGTGTCTCACCTTCCCTTTATTTCAAAAATCCTCGAAAAAATTGTTGCGGAGCAGTTAAATGAACACTTAGCGTCTAACAATCTATGTGAAACCTTTCAATCCGGTTTCAGGGCAAATCACCCCACGGAGACAGCCCTCGCAAAAATGACTAATGATCTATTGCTAATGGTGGATTCTGATGCGTCATCTATGTTGCTGCTCCTCGATCTTAGCGCTGCTTTCGATACCGTCGATCATAATATTTTATTAGAACGTATCAAAACACGAATCTGATAGGATGCAGTGTGTCTCCCATAACAATGTGACCTCGGACTACGTTAAGGTAACGTGTGGAGTTCCCCAGGGTTCGGTCCTTGGCCCTGCACTCTTCAGCATCTACATGCTGCCGCTAGGTGACATCATACGCAAATACGGTGTTAGCTTTCACTGTTATGCTGATGACACCCAACTCTACATGCCCCTAAAGCTGACCAACACGCCGGATTGTAGTCAGCTGGAGGCGTGTCTTAATGAAATTAAACAATGGATGTCCGCTAACTTTTTGCAACTCAACGCCAAAAAAACGGAAATGCTGATTATCGGTCCTGCTAGACACCGAACTCTATTTAATAATACAACTCTAACATTTGACAACCAAACAATTAAACAAGGCGACACGGTAAAGAATCTGGGTATTATCTTCGACCCAACTCTCTCCTTTGAGGCACACATTAAAAGCGTTACTAAAACGGCCTTCTTTCATCTCCGTAATATCGCTAAAATTCGCTCCATTCTGTCCACTAAAGACGCTGAGATCATTATCCATGCGTTTGTTACGTCTCGCCTCGACTACTGTAACGTATTATTTTCGGGTCTCCCCATGTCTAGCATTAAAAGATTACAGTTGGTACAAAATGCGGCTGCTAGACTTTTGACAAGAACAAGAAAGTTTGATCACATTACGCCTGTACTGGCTCACCTGCACTGGCTTCCTGTGCACTTAAGATGTGACTTTAAGGTTTTACTACTTACGTATAAAATACTACACGGTCTAGCTCCATCCTATCTTGCCGATTGTATTGTACCATATGTCCCGGCAAGAAATCTGCGTTCAAAGGACTCCGGCTTGTTAGTGATTCCCAAAGACCAAAAAAAGTCTGCGGGCTATAGAGCGTTTTCCGTTCGGGCTCCAGTACTCTGGAATGCCCTCCCGGTAACAGTTCGAGATGCCACCTCAGTAGAAGCATTTAAGTCTCACCTTAAAACTCATTTGTATACTGTAGCCTTTAAATAGACTCCCTTTTTAGACCAGTTGATCTGCTGTTTCTTTTCTTTTTCTTCTATGTCCCACTCTCCCCTGTGGAGGGGGTCCAGTCCGATCCGGTGGCCATGTACTGCTTGCCTGTGTATCGGCTGGGGACATCTCTGTGCTGCTGATCCGCCTCCGCTTGGGATGGTTTCCTGCTGGCTCCGCTGTGAACGGGACTCTCGCTGCTGTGTTGGATCCGCTTTGGACTGGACTCTCGCGACTGTGTTGGATCCATTGTGGATTGAACTTTCACAGTATCATGTTAGACCCGCTCGACATCCATTACTTTCCTCCTCTCTAAGGTTCTCATAGTCATTGTTGTCACAGACGTCCCACTGGATCATTATTGTCACCGATGTCCCACTGGGTGTGAGTTTTCCTTGCCCTTATGTGGGCCTACCGAGGATGTCGTGGTGGTTTGTGCAGCCCTTTGAGACACTAGTGATTTAGGGCTATATAAGTAAACATTGATTGATTGATTGATATTACAGACGGCGTCGCCATGGCTGTAACTTACTCGTTCTTCTGCTTCTTCTCCTTGTGTGTGTAGTTTTTTATTCAAATCTGTAGATGTTGTAACGTGATTGGGCAGGCAAGCTGTTTATATAGTGGGAAAGCGTACGTTAAAACAGGCTGTCCCCACTCAGGTCCACAAGGAGCTGGTTGGGGCGTGGCCTCCAGCCACGGCTGAATTTCGGGAGATTTACAGGAGAAAATTTCTTCCGGGAGGTTTTCGGGAGAGGCGCTGAATTTCGAGAGTCTCCCGGAAAATCCGGGAGGGTTGGCAAGTATGTTTGTGTGACTATCAGTGGTGCTTTGACTTTAACTTTTACCTTGCTGCAGTCATGTAGTTGAATATCCCTCCTTTCAACTGACGGCATGTGCCTTGCAAAGATCATCCCAAAGCGAGTTATCTCCAAGATCAATAAAAAAAAAAACATTTCACCTGAAAGTCAGTGCAGCTTCAGAGCGTACTGTAGTGCAGTGGATATGATGCTTCATTAAAAGCGCTCCAGGAAAAATGTGTTGAACAAGAAAGGAGTATCTATATCACATATTATTGATTTGACTAAGGCGGGGGTCGGCAACCCAAAACGTTGAAAGAGACATGTTGGACCAAAAATACAAAAAACGAATCTGTCTGGGGCCGCAAAAAATGAAAAGCTGTATAAATGTGTTATAATGAAGACAACACATGATGTAAGCGTCTATATTAGCTATATTAGCCTACTATCAATATGACTATGTGTCGCAGGCTGAAGCAAATCTTTGTTGGAAGACGTGTTGAAGTGTAATATTTATTATAGCTCGGTTGGTAGAGTGGCCGTGTCAGCAACTTGAGGGTTGCAGGTTCGATTCCCGCTTGTGCCATCCGAGTTGCTGCCGTTGTGTCCTTGGGCAAGACACTTTACCCACCTGCTCCCAGTGCCACCCACACTGGTTTAAATGGAACTTAGATATTGGGTGTCACTTTGTAAAGTGCTTTGAGTCACTTGAGAAAAAGCGCTATATAAATAAAATTCACTTCACTCACTAATTCACTTCTACACATTTTTACAATATTAGAAAACATTAATACATCAGAGGCTACACAGAAAGTGAGATAACTCCTGAAACTGGTACTGACTGGCTTTTAATGGCCAAAGGTATTCATGTGTATGCCCAAGTTAAAGGAAACGACTGGCTGTCTTCTTTTAATAGATTTATTACAATATTTGGCAAGCTAGCTAACGTTTGCTGTGGTCTGGAACAACATGGCACACAAAAAACTATCTGAAATGCAGCCATAATTACATACAGATATTGTGTCATGAGACATGCACAACTAAAGTATATACAAAGAGGATACAAAAAAAGAAATTAAATGAGTTCAAATATACCTACAAATAAGGCATGATGATGCAATATGTACATACAGCTAGCCTAAATACCATGTTAGCATGGTGCAGTCATGCACTGACCAAATATGCCTGATTAGCACACCAAATTGCAATATTTAAACACCTCAGCATTTTATTTATGTTCACAAATACTACCGTCGAACTAAAGAAATCACACACACACACACACACACACACACACACACACCAAGGCTCCTCAAACACTTGTTCGTCTCCAACAGAGACCACGTTTAATACTGAAGACATGCCTGCCAATGCCCTCTGCAGCCATTATTGGGTAATTACGGTTTACTACACACATTTCCCATTGCTACAGTAAATTATTTTATAACCGGTTCTGATTTATAGTCCGCACTTACAGAATGTTCAGCAAGCTGAATATTACATTTTGTAAATACATAGGGAATGTTAAAACATTGTCATGCAGAAAAAGTAAAACCATCCATCCATTCATCTTCTTCCGCTTATCCGAGGTCGGGTCGCGGGGGCAACAGCCTAAGCAGGGAAACCCAGACTTCCCTCTCCCCAGCCACTTTGTCTAGCTCTTCCCGGGGGATCCCGAGGCGTTCCCAGGCCAGCCGGGAGACATAGTCTTCCCAACGTGTCCTGGGTCTTCCCCCTGGCCTCCTACCGGTTGGACGTGCCCTAAACACCTCCCTAGGGAGGCGTTCGGGTGGCATCCTGACCAGATGCCCGAACCACCTCATCTTCCTCCTCTCGATGTGGAGGAGCAGCGGCTTTACTTTGAGTTCCTCCCGGATGACAGAGCTTCTCACCCTATCTCCAAGGGAGAGCCCCGCCACACGGCGGAGGAAACTCATTTCGGCCGCTTGTACCCGTGATCTTATCCTTTCGGTCATGACCCAAAGCTCATGACCATAGGTGAGGATGGGAACGTAGATCGACCGGTAAATTGAGAGCTTTGCCTTCCGGCTCAGCTCCTTCTTCACCACAACGGATCGGTACAATGTCCGCATTACTGAAGACGCCGCACCGATCCGCCTGTCGATCTCACGATCCACTCTTCCCTCACTCGTGAACAAGACTCCTAGGTACTTGAACTCCTCCACTTGGGGCAGGGTCTCCTCCCCAACCCGGAGATGGCACTCCACCCTTTTCCGGGCGAGAACCATGGGCTCGGACTTGGAGGTGCTGATTCTCATTCCGGTCGCTTCACACTCGGCTGCGAACCGATCCAGTAAGAGCTGAAGATCCCGGTCAGATGAAGCCATCAGGACCACATCATCTGCAAAAAGCAGAGACCTAATCCTGCGGTCACCAAACCGGAACCCCTCAATGCCTTGACTGCGCCTAGAAATTCTGTCCATAAAAGTTATGAACAGAAAGTAATACCATTAACTTATAAATATCACATATAACAGTTCCAAAAATATTTAACAATCAAAACTAGATGGTAACAATTCACATTTTGTGTTAATGCATGAAACTGATATCTAAACATAGTGTTGCTCCTCCTCTGAATGCATGTGCTCCTAAAGCAGGAATTCAATTTCTGTATTCCTACGAAATAGAAAAATCAGGTATTTTTATTTTTAGTCTCTTTAAAGCGTGTTTATGTCATTTTTGTGTTGAGCTGTTTAAAAAAACATAATGGTTAAAAAAAATTAAAGAATAAAAGCAAATTAATTGTCCAGTCGTGGTATTAAAACTTAAAAAGGATCCCTTTTGTCAATACGTGGTCTTTGGGGTTTGTTTTCCTGGAAGGCAGAGGAAAGTTGGCGCGGGCAAGGCGTGAAGGTAAGGACATAATTATTTATTACTATAAAAAAAAGAAACAAAAGGCGCGCACAAGGCGGAACTACAAAAACTTGGCTAATAAAACAAAAACTTGCAAAAAGGCAGAAATTATGAACATTAAACAAAACTCGATAACTATGACATATAAAAACAAAAACTTACGTGGCATGGCGAGAAGCAAAACTATGGACAGTATCAGAGGTAAAGTCGCCAGGCTGACGTCCTGGCAACTTTCGCTTTAAAAAGGTGACATCATTGGTGAAAACAGGTGCGGACTCCAAATGTGACACCGGTGAAACTAATGGTTGCTATGGTGACAAAACAAAAGTAAAAAAGCAGGAACTGAGTGTGCAAAAAACAAACAGCACGTTGCCAAACAAAAACTAAATCAATAGACATGAAATGCTTAGGGTACACTTATTAATGATGAGAAATTACGTTCATCTGTGATTAATTTTAAGTTAACCATTAACAAACTACGATTAATCGCGGTTTAATATGTTAATCGTTTGATATATGTTGTATGCATTTGTATATATGTATATACACTGAACTAAAATATAAATGCAACATTTGCTTTTGCTCCCATTTTTCATGAGTTAAACTCAAAGATCAAAAACTTTTACTATATAAACAAAAGACCTGTTTCTCTCAACTATTGTTCACAAATCTGTCTAAATCGGTCTTAGTCAGCATATCATGATTTTCATTACAGCATGATTATTGCACAGGTATGCCTTAGACCAGTGGTTCTCAAACTTTTTTCAGTGATGTACCCCCTGTGAACTGTTTTTTATTTCAAGTACCCCCTAATCAGAGCAAAGCATTTTTGGTTGAAAAAAAGAGATAAAGAAGTAAAATACAGCACTATGTCATCAGTTTCTGTTTTTTTGAATTGTATAACAGCGCAAAAATATTGCTCATTTGTATTGGTCTTTTTTTAACTATTTGGAAAAAATGATGTAAAAATAACTAAAAATTTGTTGAAAAATTAACAAGAGATTAAATTATGAACGCAGATTTCGACACATAGAAGTAATGATCAACTTAAAGAGCTCTCTTTGGGGATTGTAATAGAGAACCATCTGGATTCATGAACTCACTTCTAAACATTTCTTCACCAAAAAATATATCTTTAACATCAATATTTATGGAAAATGTGCACAAAAAAATCTAGCTGTCATCACTGAATATTGCATTGTTGCATTTCTTTACACAGTTTATGAACTTACATTCAAATTTTGTTGAAGTATTATTCAATAAATATATTTATAAAGGTTTTTTGAATTGTTGCTATTTTTAGAATATTTAAAAAAAATCTCACGTACCCCTTGGCATACCTTCAAGTACCCCCAGGGGTACGCGTACCCCCACTTGAGAACAACTGCCTTAGACTGCCCACGATAAAAGGCCACTCTGAAATGTGCAGTATTATCACACAGCACAATGGCACATATGTCGCTAGTTTTGAGATATTGTGCAGTTGGCATGCCGACTGAAGGAAAGTCAACCAGAGCTATTGCCCGTAAATTGAATGTTCATTTCTCTACCATAAGCTGTCTCTAAAGGTTTTTCAGAGAATTAGGCAGTGCATCCAACCGGCCTCACAACCGCGGATGACATGTAACCACACCAGCCCAGGACCTCCACATCCAGCAGGTGCACCTCCATGATTGTCTAAGACCAGCCACCTGGACAGCTGCTTTAACAATTGGTTTATACAACCAATTCCTTTCTGTGCAAACTGTGAGGAATCCGCCAAGCTGTCCTTTGTCACCGATTCTGTTCATAACTTTTATGGACAGAATTTCTAGGCGTAGTCAAGGCGTTGAGGGGTTCTGGTTTGGTGCCCGCTGGATTAGGTCTCTGCTTTTTGCAGATGATGCGGTCCTGATGGCTTCATCTGACCGGCATCTTCACCTCTCACTGGATCGGTTTGCAGCCGAGTGTGAAGCGACCGGAATAAGAATCAGCACCTCCAAGTCCGAGTCTATGGTTCTCGCCCGGAAAAGGGTGGAGTGCCATCTCCAGGTTGGGGAGGAGCCCCTGCCCCAAGTGGAGGAGTTCAAGTACCTAGGAGTCTTGTTCACGAGTGAGGGAAGAGTGGATCGTGAGATCGACAGGCGGATCGGTGCGGCGTCTTCATCAATCAACCAATCAATGTTTATTTATATAGCCCCAAATCACAAATGTCTCAAAGGACTGCACAAATCATTACGACTACAACATCCTCGGAAGAACCCACAAAAGGGCAAGGAAAACTCACACCCAGTGGGCAGGGAGAATTCACATCCAGTGGGACGCCAGTGACAATGCTGACTATGAGAAACCTTGGAGAGGACCTCAGATGTGGGCAACCCCTCCCCTCTAGGGGACCGAAAGCAATGGATGTCGAGCGGGTCTAACATGATACTGTGAAAGTTCAATCCATAGTGGCTCCAAGACAGCAGCGAGAGTCCCGTCCACAGGAAACCATCTCAAGCGGATCAGCAGCGTAGAGATGTCTCCAACGGATACAGGCGAGCGGTCCATCCTGGGTCTCGACTCTGGACAGTCAGTAATTCATCCATGGTCATCGGACCGGACCCCCTCCACAAGGGAGGGGGGGACATAGGAGAAAGAAAAGAAGCGGCAGATCAACTGGTCTAAAAAGGAGGTCTATTTAAAGGCTAGAGTATACAGATGAGTTTTAAGATGAGACTTAAATGCTTCTACTGAGGTAGCATCTCGAACTGTTACCGGGAGGGCATTCCAGAGTACTGGAGCCCGAACGGAAAACGCTCTATAGCCCGCAGACTTTTTTTGAGCTCTAGGAATCACTAATAAGCCGGAGTCTTTTGAACGCAGATTTCTTCAGTAATGCGGACGTTGTACCGATCCGTTGTGGTGAAGAAGGAGCTGAGCCGGAGGGCAAAGCTCTCAATTTACCGGTCGATCTACGTTCCCATCCTCACCTATGGTCATGAGCTTTGGGTCATGACTGAAAGGATAAAATCACGGGTACAAGCGGCTGAAATGAGTTTCCTCCGCTAATGGCGGGGCTCTCCCTTAGAGATTGGGTGAGAAGCTCTGCCATCCGGGAGGAGCTCAAAGTAAAGCCGCTGCTCCTCCACATCGAGAGGAGCCAGATGAGGTGGTTCGGGCATCTGGTCAGGATGCCACCCGAACGCCTCCCTAGGGAGGTGTTTAGGGTACGTCCAACCGGTAGGAGGCCACGGGGAAGACCCAGGACACGTTGGGAAGACTATGTCTCTCGGCTGGCCTGGGAACGCCTCGGGATCCCCCGGGAAGAGCTAGACGAAGTGGCTGGGGAGAGGGAAGTCTGGGTTTCCCTGCTTAGGCTGTTGCCCCCGCGACCCGACCTCGGATAAGCGGAAGAAGATGGATGGATGGATGGATGGCTGTGAGGAATCGGTCTCAGCTCATCTGCATGGTCATCATCCTCATCATACATATTTATGTATACATTTGTATATATCAATCAATCAAAGTTTACCTATAAAGCCCCAAATCACAAGTGTCTCAAAGGGCTGCACAAGCCACAACAACATCCTCGGCTCAGATCCCACATATATGTATACATTTGTATATATATAAATAGTTGTATTTATGTATTAGCAGTGCTTATCACTTTGGCAAAGCAGTGCACACAGCGTGTTATTTGCCAATCTGTGTGCATGGCAATGTGTTGCCACTAGCAGAAACTCAGTGTGTGTCTCAAGCTTCCGTCACAGTTGTCATCCGAAGTACGAGTAAACTCTTTTAACGTTTCAAGCGACAGACACTGATCTTGGCTGCCTCCAGCTCCCTGGTCACTGTGATTGGCAGTTAACACAACTAAAAGAAAATGAAAGGAGAGAGCTTTGGTGAGAGAGGGATAGATTGCTGAAGTGCACACCCTGCAGAAGCCTTAACACAGTGGGGTTGGAATTCAGATCGAGTTACTCGTAGATTTAAAATGCTGGATGGGGGAAAAAAAATCTTCAACAGTTAAGAAAAAAGATTCTTCTTTTCTAGCAATCGCCATGGCCGCGTGTTCATAGCACTTCCTTCCTTTTCCATCTTTTTTTCCCAATCATTCTAAAGCAGGGGTCACCAACACCATCATCTGGCCCGCAAGGACCAGATGAGCCGCCCGCTGGCCTGTTCTAAAAATAGCTCAAATAGCAGCACTTACCAGTGAGCTGCCTCTATTTTTTTTTACATTTTATTTATTTACTAGCAAGCTGGTCTCACTTTTCTCGACATTTTTAATTCTAAGAGAGACAAGACTCAAATAGAATTTGAAAATCCAAGAAAATATTTTAAAGACTTAGTCTTCACTTGTTTAAATAAATTCATTTATTTTTTTACTTTGCTTCTTATAACTTTCAGAAAGACAATTTTAGAGAAAAAAATACAACCTTAAAAATGATTTTAGGATTTTTAATCACATATACTGTATCGTTTTACCTTTTAAATTCCTTCCTCTTCTTTCCTGACAATTTAATAAATGTTCAAGGATTTTTTTTTAAATCGTTTTTTATTGTAAAGAATAATAAATACATTATAATTTAATCCTTCATTTTAGCTTCTGTTTTTTTCGAGGAAGAATATTTGTGAAATATTTCTTTAAACTTATTATGATTAAAATTCAAAAAAAATATCCTGGCAAATCTAGAAAATCTTTAGAATCAAATTTAAATCTTATTTCAAAGTCTTTTGAATTTCTTTTAAAATGTTTGTTCTGGAAAATCTAGAAGAAATAATGATTTGTCTTTGTTAGAAATATAGCTTGGTCCAATTTGTTATATATTCTAACAAAGTGCAGATTTGATATTAACCTATTTAAAACATGTCATCAAAATTCTAAAATTAATCTTAATCAGGAAAAATTACTAATGATGTTCCATAAATTATTATTATTTTTTTTTCCAGAAAGAATCGAATTAGCTGGTTGTTCTCCATTTTTTCGGTCGAATTTTGAATTTTAAAGAGTCGAAATTGATGTTTCAAAATGTAATTTAATTTTTTTTCCTGTTTTCTCCTCTCTTAAACCCTTCAAATAAGTGTTTTTTTCATGATTTTATTCCCTACAAAAAAGGAAAAAAAATGTACGGCGGAATGACAGACAGAAATACCCATTTATATATATATATATATATATATATATATATATATATATATATATATATATATATATATATATTAAAGGTAAATTGAGCAAATTGGCTATTTCTGGCAATTTATTTAAGTTTGTATCAAACTGGTAGCCCTTCGCAATAATCAGTACCCAAGAAGTAGCTCTTGGTTTCAAAAAGGTTGGTGACCCCTGTTCTAAAGAATATCACTCTTTCTTGCACGCCAGAGTCAAATCATTGCCCTCTTCTTGTGTACTTTTTTCTTTCAATGAACACTGATCTATTTTTTCTCAGAACCCATTTACTTAGCTATCAATTATTCTTTTACTCTCAGTGTGTCGTTAGTGGTGCCATCCATCCATCCATCCATCCATCATCTTCCGCTTATCCGAGGTCGGGTCGCGGGGGCAACAGCCTAAGCAGGGAAACCCAGACTTCCCTCTCCCCAGCCACTTCGTCTAGCTCTTCCCGGGGGATCCCGAGGCGTTCCCAGGCCAGCCGGGAGACATAGTCTTCCCAACGTGTCCTGGGTCTTCCCCGTGGCCTCCTACCGGTTGGACGTGCCCTAAACACCTCCCTAGGGAGGCGTTCGGGTGGCATCCTGACCAGATGCCCGAACCACCTCATCTGGCTCCTCTCGATGTGAAGGAGCAGCGGCTTTACTTTGAGTTCCTCCCGGATGGCAGAGCTTCTCACCCTATCTCTAAGGGAGAGCCCCGCCACACGGCGGAGGAAACTCATTTCGGCCGCTTGTACCCGTGATCTTATCCTTTCGGTCATGACCCAAAGCTCATGACCATAGGTGAGGATGGGAACGTAGATCGACCGGTAAATTGAGAGCTTTGCCTTCCGGCTCAGCTCCTTCTTCACCACAACGGACCGGTACAACGTCCGCATTACTGAAGACGCCGCACCGATCCGCCTGTCGATCTCACGATCCACTCTTCCCTCACTCGTGAACAAGACTCCTAGGTACTTGAACTCCTCCACTTGGGGCAGGGTCTCCTCCCCAACCCGGAGATGGCACTCCACCCTTTTCCGGGCGAGAACCATGGACTCGGACTTGGAGGTGCTGATTCTCATTCCGGTCGCTTCACACTCGGCTGCGAACCGATCCAGCGAGAGCTGAAGATCCCGGTCAGATGAAGCCATCAGGACCACATCATCTACAAAAAGCAGAGACCTAATCCTGCGGTCACCAAACCGGAACCCCTCAATGCCTTGACTGCGCCTAGAAATTCTGTCCATAAAAGTTATGAACAGAATCGGTGACAAAGGACAGCCTTGGCGGAGTCCAACCCTCACTGGAAATGTGTTCGACTTACTGCCAGCAATGCGGACCAAGCTCTGGCACTGATCGTACAGGGATCGGACCGCCACAATAAGACAGTCCGATACCCCATACTCTCTGAGCACTCCCCACAGGACTTCCCGAGGGACACGGTCGAATGCCTTCTCCAAGTCCACAAAGCACATGTAGACTGGTTGGGCAAACTCCCATGCACCCTCAAGAACCCTGCCGAGAGTATAGAGCTGGTCCACAGTTCCACGACCAGGACGAAAACCACACTGTTCCTCCTGAATCCGAGGTTCGACTATCCGACGTAGCCTCCTCTCCAGTACACCTGAATAAACCTTACCGGGAAGGCTGAGGAGTGTGATCCCACGATAGTTGGAACACACCCTCCGGTCCCCCTTCTTAAAGAGAGGAACCACCACCCCGGTCTGCCAATCCAGAGGTACCGCCCCCGATGTCCACGCGATGCTGCAAAGTCTTAGTTAAAAGTCAAAGTTAGTGGTGCCATCTGTATCTATGTCATGCAATCTTGTTTTTTTTGTGTGTGAATAGCTATAAAACTGGTTATCCATCCTCTGCATAAAAGACCTAACCTCTACTCTAACCTCCTGCTAAACTGTGTTGCACCTATCGTTAACTCGAAAATCCTCCCCAAAATTTTTTGCACAGCAGCTAAATGTACACAAGTCGCAAAAGTGACCAACACTTTGTTACTAACTATGGATGTTGATGTGGCATCTGTGTTGCTGCTACTTGATCTCAGGGCTGAAACACGACAACTTGCATATTCCGAAAAAATGAATAGAGTTGCTGCATGGAACAAAAATCTACTACAGCCAACGAGTTTCGAAAGACTGGACTGCTGCTTGAAGAAAACCAGACAAGCTCAGAGGCTAAGCAGAACGCAGGAGAAGACTGTGCTCAATCAATCAGTCAATCAAATTTTATTTGTAAAGCGCTTTTCATACATAAAAGAAATGCAACGCAAAGTGCTTTACAAAGTTAAAAACAATACCCCGATGACCCATATACAGAAACCAAACACAAACACACACACACACAACATACACACATCTGCAATTTTATGGACAAATGATTGCATGGCTGAGTACAGAGGAGACATGTGAGTAAACACTATCACGGGAGCCATCTGCACCAGGAGGTCACCAGACCATGGCCACCAGGACACTGACACAAAAGCGCCCCCACAAGCACGGCCGATAACCCCTGAGGCAGATGGCACGTTGGAAAATAAAAATAATCATACTTGTAAAATAGTAAGAAACATGAGTTGAGATAGATATTAAAATGCAAGTAAGACATATGAAGATTAACATAAAAAATAAAATATATACAGTAAATAAATAATAAATAAGTAGAACTAAATACAATCTTGTATAACTAATAGGATAAAAAGTAAAAAATAAATTACTTCAATAAAATAATTAATATCAGGTAAAAGCCAAAACAAAAAGGTGGGTCTCAAGCCTGCTCTTAAAATCATGAACATTCTCTGCAGCCCTGAGGTCCTCCGGCAAGCTGTTCCATAGACGGGGGCCAAATTGGTGGAAAGATGCCATCCCGTAACTTTGTGTCCTGACTTGTGGAATAATTAGGAGATGAGTGCCGGGGGATCTCAGGGTAAAAGCAATTCTGAATGATAAGAAGGCCCTATACCATAAAAGCAGTTCTAAACCATAAGAAGACCTTTACAATTGATCCTGAAACACATGGGGAACCAATGCAGAGATTTTAAAACTGGTGTAATGTGAGCCCGCTATCCAATGACCTCTGCGGAATGCCACTGTATGCTGTGTTACAGACATTGACTTTTGTTACATTTGTGAATAAACTCACACTCGCCTGTGAAAATATGTCATGTTTTAATGTGTACACCTACCTCTTGTCTCAAAGTAGGTGTACCGTCACGACCGGTCACATCACGCTGTGACTTATTTGAAGTTTATTTTGTGTTTTCCTGTGTGTAGTGTTTTAGTTCTTGTCCTGCTCTCCTATTTTGTTGTTGATTGTCATGTCATGTACGGATGTACTTTGTGGACGCCGTCTGCTGCTCCAAACGCCGTAAGTCTTTGCTGTCGTCCAGGATTATGTTTGTGTGTACTATTAGCAGCCAATCCAGCTTTAGCTTCGTTTAGCATAGCCATCCCTAAACTTCAATGCCCTTTCCAAGCCAAGGAATATGGCAAACAATCAGCAGACAACATAAACAAATGGAACTCAGCAGCCAATATTGACAGTAAAAAGTTGTTTTTGCAATTGTTGGATATGAATTCAAACCATAACCAAGCTTGGATTACTATAGCTCTTGTCTCAAAGTAGGTGTACTGTCACAACCGGTCACACCATTACTTGGAGTTTATTTGGTGTTTTCCTGTGTGTAGTGTTTTAGTTTTTGTCCTGCTCTCCTATTTTGTTGTTGATGTTCATGTCATGTACGGATGTACTTTGTGGACGCCGTCTGCTGCTCCAAACGCCGTAAGTCTTTGCTGTCGTCCAGCATTATGTTTGTGTGTAATATTAGCAGCCAATCCATCTTTAGCTTTGTTTAGCATAGCCATCCCCTAAACTTATATGCGTTTTCTGAACCCAGGCATATTTTTCTTCATTTAAAAAAATCCAGAGGCACACCACCAGCAGACAACATAAACAAATGAAACTCAGCAGCTGATATTGACAATAAAAAGTTGTTCCCGCAATTGTTGGATATGAATTCAAATCATTACCAAGCTTGGATCACTAAAGCTCTTGTCTCAAAGTAGATGTACCTTCACCACCTGTCACATCACGCCGTGACTTATATGGAGTTTATTTGTTTTTTTCCTGTGTGTAGTGTTTTAGTTCTTGTCCTGCTCTCCTATTTTTTTGTTGATTGTCATGTCATGTACGGATGTACTTTGTGGACGCCGTCTGCTGCTCCAAACGCCGTAAGTCTTTGCTGTCGTCCAGCATTCTGTTTATGTTTGCTTTTAGCAGCCGGTTCAGCTTAAGCTTCGTTTAGCATAGCCATCCCTAAACTTCAATGACCTTTCCAAGCCAAGGCATATGGCAAACAATCAGCAGACAACATAAACAAATGGAACTCAGGAGCTAATATTGACAGTAAAAAGTTGTTCTCGCAATTGTTGGATATGAATTCAAACCATAACCAAGCTTGGATTACTATAGCTCTTGTCTCAAAGTAGTTGTACTGTCACAACCGGTCACATCACGCTGTGACTTACTTGGAGTTTATGTGGTGTTTTCCTGTGTGTAGTGTTTTAGTTCTTGTCCTGCTCTCCTTTTTTGTTGTTGATGTTCATGTCATGTACGGATGTACTTTGTGGACGCCGTCTGCTGCTCCAAACGCCGTAAGTCTTTGCTGTCGTCCAGCATTATGTTTGTGTGTACTATTAGCAGCCAATCCATCTTTAGCTTTGTTTAGCATAGCCATCCCCTAAACTTATATGCGTTTTCTGAACCCAGGCATATTTTTCTTCATTGAAAAAAATCCAGAGGCACACCACCAGCAGACAACATAAACAAATGAAACTCAGCAGCTGATATTGACAATAAAAAGTTGTTCCCGCAATTGTTGGATATGAATTCAAATCATAACCAAGCTTGGATCACTAAAGCTCTTGTCTCAAAGTAGATGTACCTTCACCACCTGTCACATCACGCCGTGACTTATATGGAGTTTATTTGTTTTTTTCCTGTGTGTAGTGTTTTAGTTCTTGTCCTGCTCTCCTATTTTTTTGTTGATTGTCATGTCATGTACGGATGTACTTTGTGGACGCCGTCTGCTGCTCCAAACGCCGTAAGTCTTTGCTGTCGTCCAGCATTCTGTTTATGTTTGCTTTTAGCAGCCGGTTCAGCTTAAGCTTCGTTTAGCATAGCCATCCCTAAACTTCAATGACCTTTCCAAGCCAAGGCATATGGCAAACAATCAGCAGACAACATAAACAAATGGAACTCAGGAGCTAATATTGACAGTAAAAAGTTGTTCTCGCAATTGTTGGATATGAATTCAAACCATAACCAAGCTTGGATTACTATAGCTCTTGTCTCAAAGTAGTTGTACTGTCACAACCGGTCACATCACGCTGTGACTTACTTGGAGTTTATGTGGTGTTTTCCTGTGTGTAGTGTTTTAGTTCTTGTCCTGCTCTCCTTTTTTGTTGTTGATTTTCATGTCATGTACGGATGTACTTTGTGGACGCCGTCTGCTGCTCCAAACGCCGTAAGTCTTTGCTGTCGTCCAGCATTATGTTTGTGTGTACTATTAGCAGCCAATCCATCTTTAGCTTTGTTTAGCATAGCCATCCCCTAAACTTATATGCGTTTTCTGAACCCAGGCATATTTTTCTTCATTGAAAAAAATCCAGAGGCACACCACCAGCAGACAACATAAACAAATGAAACTCAGCAGCTGATATTGACAATAAAAAGTTGTTCTCGCAATTGTTGGATATGAATTCAAATCATAACCAAGCTTGGATCACTAAAGCTCTTGTCTCAAAGTAGATGTACCTTCACCACCTGTCACATCACGCCGTGACTAATATGGAGTTTATTTGTTTTTTTCCTGGGTGTAGTGTTTTAGTTCTTGTCCTGCTCTCCTATTTTTTTGTTGATTGTCATGTCATGTACGGATGTACTTTGTGGACGCCGTCTGCTGCTCCAAACGCCGTAAGTCTTTGCTTTCGTCCAGCATTCTGTTTATGTTTGCTTTTAGCAGCCGGTTCAGCTTAAGCTTCGTTTAGCATAGCCATCCCTAAACTTCAATGACCTTTCCAAGCCAAGGCATATGGCAAACAATCAGCAGACAACATAAACAAATGGAACTCAGGAGCTAATATTTTCAGTAAAAAGTTGTTCTCGCAATTGTTGGATATGAATTCAAACCATAACCAAGCTTGGATTACTATAGCTCTTGTCTCAAAGTAGTTGTACTGTCACAACCGGTCACATCACGCTGTGACTTACTTGGAGTTTATTTGGTGTTTTCCTGTGTGTAGTGTTTTAGTTCTTGTCCTGCTCTCCTATTTTTTTGTTGATTGTCATGTCATGTACGGATGTACTTTGTGGACGCCGTCTGCTGCTCCAAACGCCGTAAGTCTTTGTTGTCGTCCAGCATTATGTTTGTGTGTACTACTAGCAGCCAATCCATCTTTAGCTTTGATTAGCATAGCCATCCCCTAAACTTATATGCGTTTTCTGAACCCAGGCATATTTTTCTTCATTGAAAAAAATCCAGAGGCACACCACCAGCAGACAACATAAACAAATGAAACTCAGCAGCTGATATTGACAATAAAAAGTTGTTCTCGCAATTGTTGGATATGAATTCAAACCATAACCAAGTTTGGATCACTAAAGCTCTTGTCTCAAAGTAGATGTACCTTCACCACCTGTCACATCACGCCGTGACTTATTTGGAGTTTATTTGGTGTTTTCCTGTGTGTAGTGTTTTTAGTTCTTGTCCTGTGATCCCATTTTGTTGTTGATTGTCATTTCATGTGCGAAAGTACTTTGTGGACGCCTTCTGCTGCTGCACACGCCGTAAGTCTTTGCTGTCGTCCATCATTCTGATTGTGTTTACTTTTAGCAGCCGGTTCAGCTGTAAATTTGTTTAGCATAGCCATCCCTAAGCTCCAATGCCTTTTCTTGCTTTTTTAACATTTTTGGTTTAAGCATTAGATACCTTTTTACCTGCACACTGCCTCCCCCTGTCGCCTGTTTTGTAGATGTTCCAAACATCCACAAAGCAATTAGCTACCTGCTGCCACCTACTGATATGGAAGAATATTACACGGTTACTCTTCCGAGCTCTGGACGACACCAACACTCAACAACCGCACATTTGCGGACTATAACTACTGGTTTGCAAAAAATCATTTTAACCCAATTAGGTGAAAATACATCATCTCCCACGGCACACCAGACAATATCTCACGGTACAACAGTGCTTGAAAAACACTGGTATAGACAGCAAAGACGGAGCATTATGATGAGTCAGTTTAATGACCAAAAGACCACTGCTGGTATTTTTGTTTCCTGCCTAATAAGTAAGTTATATACTCGGTGGATTATTATTGAATGAACACGGAGATGTTCAATTAGACTGCGTGAGGGAGAAAACGTCATTCATACAATCCAATGTGAGTGCCCACTGTGTCATGTATACCACTTTTGGCTTTTGTACAACAAAGTACTTACTTCAGATCCTGGGAAGGTTCTGCCCTCACATGAGACGTCTGTACCGAATGGCTAAACACCACCCCTTCGGAACCTGTGAAGGATGACGACACATGTTTAGACTAAAAGATACATTTGTTAAAAACAATGTTATACCGTTAAAAGGAATTGAGTATGGATATATATATATATATATATATATATATATATATGTCTTGATTGGATTATCCAGAGAATAGTGCTCGATACCGTGGTAGAGCGCAATATGTAGGTGTGGGAAAAATCCTCTCCTGATGATTAAGGGAACCCCTCATGAAACAGTTCTGTAGAGACGAAGTGGTCTTGTGATTTTTCCCACACCTACATATATATATATATATATATATATATATATATATATATATATATATATATATATATATATATATATATATATACATATATATATATATATATATATACATATATATATATATATATATATATATATATATATATATACATATATATATATATATATATATATACATAGATACATATATTATACACACACACACACACACACGCACACACACACACACACACACACACACACACACACACACACACACATACATATTCCTCGCACACTAATTGACTTAAAGAGCGCACATGTCACGTCATCGATGCTAAAATGCATTTTTAGATTTTTATATATATATACACAGATACATATATTATACACACACACACACGCACACACACACACACACACACACACACACACATACATATTCCTCGCACACTAATTGACTTAAAGAGCGCACATGTCACGTCATCGATGCTAAAATGCATTTTTAGATTTTTATATATATATACATAGATACATATATTATACACACACACACACGCACACACACACACACACACACACACACACACACACACACACACACATACATATTCCTCGCACACTAATTGACTTAAAGAGCGCACATGTCACGTCATCGATGCTAAAATGCATTTTTAGATTTTTATATATATATACACAGATACATATATTATACACGCACACACACACACACACACACAGACACACACACATACATATTCCTCGCACACTAATTAACTTAAAGAGCGCACATGTCACGTCATCGATGCTAAAATGCATTTTTAGACAATATGATTTGCCTTAGTGGCAGGGAGATGGTAGAAAATGGACTAGAAAGGACAGATTTAAAAAATAATAATTAAAGAAAACAAAAAAAACTTTTTTTTTTTTTTTTTTAACTTGGGACTTCCCGCGGGCTGGATTTTGGGGACCCCTGTCATATGTGTTTGGAACAGATAACTGTATTTATGTTTTTGTAAAATTTGGTGATCGTTTGACCTTTTGGACCAAAAATGTAAATATCACTGTGAATGCATTTTAAAAATGAGGCTTGAATAATTTTAAATGCAATTTTATATTCTTCTTATGTTCGTATTATATGTTACATGCAATACCTTTCTCTTTGATTATTCTATATTTCCCCCTGTTATCTGGATAATGTGTGTATGCATGTGTGTATTTGCTGTGTGCTGCTGAGAATCGGGAACAACCACACAAAGACGGAAGCAGAAAGAAGAGCGCACCTGTCACTCTGAGTCTTTCTGTGCCGATGCTGACCTCCTCTTCATCTGCGGAGAAAAGGAGTCTATCCCCGTCCGCGCTCTTCACCTCAAACCTCTGACACTGGACCTCCACCATTTCTGAGCCTAAGAAAGTGGAAGGAAAAAAACGGGGGCTTTGAGTCAGGGATTCGGCGCGGAGGCGTACGTAATGCAACACGAAGACGATTCCATGTTAAAACCCCCAACAGAATCATTTGAGCGTGAAGGTTTAGCTTGAATGAAACATGAAGAATATGAACAATGAGTAAGTTGTTCACTCAAGCATACAACATCTTCTAAAGCCGAATCCAAAGAAATACTCCCAAAAAAAAATTATATGTATGCACCAGTGGCGGAACAAGCCAGAGCTGGGCCGGGGGGTCGGGCCCCAGGACGGAACCCCTTAAACCATAACAATAAAGCGCATCCTGACATCATTTTGAAATATTCACATGCCTCTCTGGGTTTACCATAGGCAAGCTATAACCAGGTTTTGAAAAGTTAGCCAGAAATGTGCATTTTCCCAGACATTCATTCATTCATTTCATGTTTTATTTATTTCCTTCATTTATGTGCATTTTTGATCAATAGACAATTAAACTTTAATAACTAATCTCATATTTACACACCTATAGTTGAGAAGGAACAGGATGAAGAAAATCTTATATTTCCTGCCCCCTTCAACATAATACGTAGTCTTTCTTAATGGATAGCCCAGATTCACAAGCATACAAACCAAACAAATGCAGCCAAATATAATGAAAACTTACAAAAATAATAATAAAAAAAAACAAGTGCAAACTTCATAAAGTACAAACCGAACAAAAAAGTAATATACACCTCACGGGATAATACAAAACAAATACAAAACCAGACAAAAAAATAAGCAAAATAATAAATATAAAGCAAAATGTACACACTTCTTATTTTGTCTTTATATATTTTTTTCAATGTATTTATATTCTCAACATACTTTTACTTTATATTTATAGAGAAGAAACATTACTTTTATTCCCCTCCATTCAGCTCGCTACTCGCTACTGATTTTCATCGATCTGTTAATGCGAGCTTTGTTTGGTTTGTTAGACAGACCTTCAAAGTAGGATCCATCACATGCCTGCGTTTCACCAATCAAATGCAGTCACTGGTGACGGTTGACTCCGTTTCACCAATCAAATGCAGTCACTGGTGACGGTTGACTCCGTTTCACCAATCAAATGCATTCACTGGTGACGTTTGACTCCGTTTCACCAATCAAATGCAGTCACTGGTGACGGTTGACTCCGTTTCACCAATCAAATGCAGTCACTGGTGACGGTTGACTCCGTTTCACCAATCAAACAGAGCCAAGCGGTCACATGATTAACTGCACACTTTTTAAAAACATTTTTTATAAACCTTTATTTATAAATTTCAACATTGACAAACAGTTAAAAATAATAAAGTAAGTACAAAAACAGTACAAAACAGTATAAAAAACGTACAAAACAGCGCCAGGGGGTTGCAAATTTAAAGTAAATAAAATAGAATGAAAAAAAAAAAATATATATATATATATATAAAATAAACAAAGTGCAAAGCCATAGGCTCACTCAATCTCAGTAAACAACTAAGATTTGGAACACGGCACTATTGTTTTCACAGCTTTTTGGTTGCTATAAGTAGAGTGTTTTAATGTAGGGTTCTAAATCTTTTTTAAAGGCACAAAAAACGGGTCGGGTATTGAGAAACTTACATTTATGAATATAAAACTTGGCCAATAGTATCATGAGCTTGCAAAGGTAAAATTCATTTTCAAATTTGTGTTCAATACAGTGTAAAACCAAATATATATTATTTAATATATATTATTGTTTTTTAGTTGCTTAAGAGATATTCCTGGCTGTGAATTTGTTCATTGCTATTTTTATGTTTTTGTGCATTACTTGTTGCCGTCATCATTAAACGAACAGGTCACTCATCAGTTACTCAGTACTTGAGTAGTTTTTTCATAACATACTTTTTACTTTTACTCAGGTAAATATTTGGGTGACTACTCCTTACTTTTACTTGAGTAATACATCTCTAAAGTAACAGTACTCTTACTTGAGTACAATTTCTGGCTACTCTACCCACCTCTGCTTATATATGACTTTTTATTGTGTTGAATTAAGTAAAACTCCCTCCCTTCCAGCACGGTGTGACAGGGGTTAGTGCGTGTGCCTCACAAAATGAAGGACCCGGGTTCGATCCTGGGCTAAGGATCTCTCTGTGTTGGGTTTGCATGTTCTCCCCGTGACTGCGTGGGTCGGCTTCCTCCCACTGGGGATAGGTTGATTGGCAACACTAAATCGGCCCTAGGTATGACTCAATCAATCAATCAATCAATGTTTATTTATAGAGCCCTAAATCGCAAGTGTCTCAAAGGTCTTCATAAGCCACAACGACATCTTCGGTTCAGAGCCCACATAAGGGCAAGGAAAAACTCACAACCCAGTGGGATGTCAGTGTGAATGACTATGAGAAACCTTCGAGGGGACCGCAGATGTGTTGTCTATACGTGTTGGCCCTGTGATGAAATGGTAACGCAGCTGAGACAGGCTCCAGCACCCCCTACAACCCCGAAAGGGGCAAGCGGTAGAAAATGGATGGGTGGATGGATCCCTCCCTACCCCTACTCCAATGTCTCCCCGGACCACTATCTTCTATCACTCGGCTCTTAAGCTATCAAGAGCATCAATTAGACCCTGTCAGTCACAATCAAACTTTCTTAGCCACCGTCAATCTGAGAGTAGACTCTTCGTTTCCAACCCTTGTAGACTTGGACTGACTCATCCTAGAGTGAAGCGTGTTACAAACGAATGCGCAGACTGAGGGATTGAGTTTGCCCAGAAAACGGAGTGACGGGAGAAGGAAGGAGAAGAGACGTCGGCGGAGAAAGAGAGGCTGGTTTGAATTGGAGATGTGCTGTGCTAGTTGCTATCTCAGACATCCAGCCCGTAATATACGCAGCTCCTCGAGCGGCGTTCCCTGGATTGGAGCAGCTCAGTAGATTTTGAAGGATGTGTGTTTTATTCACACCACTTATTTCTTTAGGGCAGATAAACAATTCTGGTAGAAGCTGGAGATCCATGACAGTGCAAAATTGGATAAATATATTACATTTGGAGGGAAATCGGGGAAAAGTCTGGAAACAATATACCATCATTCTGTTCAGGGTTGGTACTTTTTGTTGCATTCCTGTATTTTCCTTCTTCCCAGTCTAGCCCTAGCTCTCCTTCTGTCTCTCTTGCCTCGGTTGTCATGGTAACAGAAGAGGTCTGGTTGCAATCACTGCTGGCTATGTAAATGATTTGCCTGCACCTGTTTGTTGCTGGTTCTTGCAGTCGAGTTTATCTGCAGAGTGAAAAGGTGCCGGACGGCTCTGGGTCAGTCTGCGTTCTCAGTGAAGGCCTCACATCTGTGGGACTCTTTGCCACTGGAGTTAAAGTCACAGCCGGACAATAAACTTTTCTCCACAAAACTGAAAAAGAGGCTCAAGTGTGAGCACTCAAAGTTCCATCCTTCCATTTTCTACTGCTTATTCCCTTTGCGGCCTCGGGGGGCGCTGGTGCCTATCTCTGCTTCAATCGGGCGGAAGGCGGGGTTCCTCATCGCAGGGCCAACACAGATAGACAGACAACATTCACACTCACATTTGCAAACTCGGGCCAATTAGTGTTGCTAATCAACCTATCCACAGGTGCATGTCTTTGGAGGTGGGAGGAAGCCGGAGTACCCCGAGGGAACCCACGCAGTTACGGGGAGAACATGCAAACTCCACGCAGAAAGATCCCGAGCCCGGGATTGAACCCAGGACTACTCAGGACCTTTGTATTGTGAGGCAGACGCACTATGGCCTCTGCCACCGTGCTGCCGTAGTATGGACAAATGGGGCGAATTATTTTCAATGTGTTTCTATTTTTGTACTTTTTTTTACAAGTTTTTTAAAAAGGTTTTCAAATTAGCCTGTGGCTATAAGTCTTATGTACTTTGACATTGGTTACCTATGGGTGGAAATGTTTAATTGTACTGTCCCTGTCAAATAAATACTTGAATGAACGAACGCTTACCGGCCACGCAAACTATCCCCAAGTCCTTTGGTTCAGGCCGCCCTCTCCCAGTGTGTCTCCATCAGTGGTGATCGGCACCCTTGCGACTTCTCCTCCTGACTCCGCTGGAAAATTATTACGACATGGGCAATTGGAAACTTCTGGCCTTTGTATTTGCTTTGTGGAGTTGAGGCACTTACTGGAAGGTTTGGAGCAACCTTTCACCAACTTCACGGACCATAAGAATCTGGCCCACCTGCGCTACGGCCAAATACTGAACCCCAAACAGGGGTTCAGTATTCCGCTCCAAGTACCACTCCATCTTGACGTTTTGCCCTGGCTCCGATAATGGCTGCATTCTTCTGAAGTGAACAATACCCGCCCATAGACTCGTTTTCTGCAGTCTCGGATCCTCAGGGGTTTACAGTGGAAGAGGCGCCCATGGACTCCTCTGCACCGGCCACCCGTGTTGCTTGCCAGCTATTTGTGCCTCATGAGATCCGTCCTTAGGTACTGTCCTGGGCGCAGAGCTTTAAACTGGTCTCTCCCGCTCCAGGTTACCAAAATGTTTTGGTAACCTGGAGCATCCAAAGTTCCTTTCACTGGAACTAAGGGGCCGAGCACACCTCCTGAAAGACAACCTTGCACCATAATTCCTCCTCCACCAAATTTCACAATCGGCACAATCCAGTCCGAAATGTAGCGTTCTCCTGGCAACCTCCAAACCCATACTCGTCCATCAGATTGTCAGATGGAAAAGTTTGATTTATCCCTCTAAACTGGTTTCTCCCGCAGGGGTGAATCATACAATATTCCTTCTGGCAAAGCGTTTTTCCGGGGTCTTCCATGAAGATAACGACCAGGCCACTTACTTTAAAGTGTGTCCACAGTAAGTTTTTCCACCAGGCACTGGCTGGACTCTGTCGGCTTTTGAGTATTCCCTCCTGTCCCTACTCACCTTGAATTTTGTTGTTGGACTTTCAGCCTCCAATATAAACACATTTATTTTAAGTTGTACTTGTATAGCACTTTTCTACCTTCAAGGTACTCAAAGCGGTTTGACACTACTTCCACATTTACCCATTCACACACACATTCACACACTGATGGAGGGAGCTGCCATGCAAGGCGCTAACCAGCACCCAACAGGAGCAAGGGTGAAGTGTCTTGCTCAGGACACAACGGACGTGACGAGGTTGGTACTAGGTGGGGATTGAACCAGGGACCCTCGGGTTGCGCACGGCCACTCTTCCACTGCGCCACGCCGTGGTGGACAGGTTCTTCAACGGTTCACTTTTCTGCGCTACCCAATCTCCTGTCCTCCCTGCAGACTGCTGATCTCTTGTGCCAACATGTCTTTCAGATTCATGGTATTCCCATTAATGTGGTCTCTGACAGGGGTTACCAGTTCTCATCCACTTTCTAAAAGACTTCTTGCAAGACTTCAGTGTTTTAGTGAGATTGTAAAGTCATACCTGAAAGTCGGAGGGCTGCTGTGAACGCCATTGTCACTGAGAGAAGCCAATGGAGTAGCCAAGATTTTCTGCCTGCCTGTCCACCTGATACACCCCCCACCCTCCATATTGATACTCATTCGTTCTGCCTTAGGGAATTTATCTTGCCAAGCCGACTATGGGTTTCAACCACCTGTCTTCCTGTTATTGGAGTTAGAGTCCACACTCAAACGGCTTGGCTCAACACTCGGGCTGGTTTAGTCTGCTCTCAAGGCAAAATTGGTGGTTGCCGAACTGCCATTGCCCTCCAGGACCGGATTACAAGCCGGGACAAAGGGTATGGCTATCATCTGGGAAACTGCCATTTTAGACAGATTTTCGCAAGCTTCAGCCTATATCAGGGGTCGGCAACCTTTACCCCTCAAAGAGCCATTTTGACCCGTTTCACAAAATAAAGAAGACAATGGGAGCCACAACCATTCTCGCGAACATCTGCTTGTGGTCACCCAGATAACAATAATAAGGGCGTGCTATGAAGCCATTGCTTTTAGCAACCTCTATAACATGTACAAACAGCTTGCCAGTCCAGTAACATGTTGTATGCGGCTTCCGCAGACACACGTACACGACTGCAATGCATAGTTGTTCAACAGCCATACAGGTCACACTGATGGTTGTGATATAAACAACTTTAACACTCTTATTAATATGCGGCACACTGTGAAACCCACACCAAACAAGAATGACAAACACATTTCAGGACAACATCCTCACAGTAACACATTATAAACGCAATATAACAATTCCTCAGAATCCCATGCATCCATGACTCTTCCAGGCTATATTATACACCCCTTTAGCACCAAGGGGTTTGCAGTGGAAGAGGCGCCCATGGACTCCTCTGCACCGGCCACCAGTGTTGCTTGCCAGCTATTTGTGCCTCATGAGATCCGTCCTTAGGTACTGTCCTGGGCGCAGAGCTTTAAACGGGTCTCTCCCGCAGGGGTGAATCAAACTAAATGTTTTGGTATTCTGGAGCATTCAAAGTTCCTTTCACTGGAACTAAGGGGCCGAGCACATCTCCTGAAAGACAACCTTGCACCATAATTCCTCCTCCACCAAATTTCATAATCGACGCAATGCATACCGAAATGTAGCGTTCTCCTGGCAACCTTCAAACACAGACTTGTCCATCAGATAGTTAGATGGAAACGTTTTATTCATTACTCCAGAGAACACATCTACACTGCTCTAGAATCCACTGGTGGCGTGCTGTGCACCACTGCATCCCACGCTTTGCATTGGACTTGGTTATGCATGGGTTGGATGCAGCTGCTCGGCCATGGAAACCCATTCCATGAAGCTCTCTGCGTACTGTACGTGGGCTAATTGGAAGGTCACATGAAGTTTGGAGCTATGTAGAAACTGACTGTGTAGAAAGTCGGTAACCTCTGCAGCATTTGCTGACGCCATCTCCGTCAGTTTACGTAGCCTACCACTTTGTGGCTGAGTTGCTGTTGTTCCCAAATTCTTCCATTGTCTTATAATATAATGTAATAAAAAGTTTCTATATTTAAGTAAGCTAAAACATTTGAGGCAAACGTTAAATTGTAAATGTTGTCGCGTGTAAAACAATTCAAACTGAACTGTTCTGTTGACTAATTTATGTTCCGTAATTAATGAACTGGAGAAATTAAAACGGTCCCCTAGTAAGCTTTTACTACCGCACATTAAAGTATTAGAGAAATGATTAAGTTATACGAGTGTGCCGGAATTTTAATTCAAGGCTTTAAATGTGAGTTTGCAGCTATGAAAGCTATGTGCGTGAGAAGGATCGAACAGAAGAAAGGACAGAAAGATCAAAAATAATTAAAGAAAACACAGGAACGCATGTTTATACATCCAAACAGGCTCAAATTAATTCTAATTAAAATCATCCTCCCTGTAATTATGTTGTCCTCCTACATTTACCTTCATATTTTAATAAGCGTGCGCCATTCAAGTAAACAGGAGTTTGGCCTTGCAAGTTACTGGCATTTACTAATAGCAACATTAGGAAAAAAAAAGTAGTATTAATCAGACTTCAGCCGCCTTGCACTAAATGAATGTTTGTTTTATGACTGTTTATAGGATTTCCTTTGCTGCTTTTAATGCTTTGCTGAGCCCGGTTATGGGCTTAATGGCTCATCACTGTTCACCTTTGAGAAATTGGAGTGGAGCCTAGACTCTTCATTCACAACTGTTGGGAGGAAAAGGTTAGTGGGACTTTTGGACTTGTCAGCAGCGCATGAGTAATACCGATATTTTACAAGAGCAATAAAGGCGGGCTTAAAATCCATCAATATTTGTTGTCTTTATGATCACTTTAAATCCACCTGTCAAAATTCCACTTCAAAATATGAAACAAATCTTTCGGTTTTATTGGATGGGTATAAAGTATAAACCTTTAAACACAAATTGAATACGCTAGAACCTGATGCACGGTATATTCAAGCACTTCTGTAATTGTTGTAAAATTATACTGGGGAACCTGTAAAGAAGAGCACGTTTAAAGGGATTCCAATTGTCTTTTAAAGGCCTACTGAAATGAGATTTTCTTATTTAAACGGGGATAGCAGATC
This sequence comes from Nerophis ophidion, assembly GCF_033978795.1. Taxonomy (NCBI): domain Eukaryota; kingdom Metazoa; phylum Chordata; class Actinopteri; order Syngnathiformes; family Syngnathidae; genus Nerophis; species Nerophis ophidion. Next base: position 9,822,412 of record NC_084630.1, on the reverse strand, counting down.
CATTCTATGTGTCATACTTGATCATTTCGCGATATTGCCATATTTTTGCTGAAAGGACTTAGTAGAGAACATCGACGATAAAGTTTGCAACTTTTGGTCGCTATTAAAAAAGCCTTGCCTGTACCGGAAGTATCAGACAATGTGCGCGTGACGTCACGGGTTGTGGAGCTCCTCACATCCTCACATTGTTTACAATCATAGCCACCAGCAGCAACTGCAATTCGGACCGAGAAAGCGACGAGTTCCCCATTAATTTGAGGGAGGATGAAAGATTTGTGGATGAGGAAAGTTAGAGTGAAGCACATAAAAAAAAAAGAAAAGGCGACTGCCCCAGGCGTCGGCAGTGGGACCGTTTCAGATGTAATTAGACACATTTACTATGATAATTCTGGAAAATCCCTTAACTGCTTATTGTGTTGCTAGTGTTTTAGTGAGATTGTAAAGTCATACCTGAAAGTCGGAGGGCTGCGGTGAACGCCATTGTCTCTGAAAGAAGCCAATGGAGTAGCCAAGATCACAGCTGCCTTTTTGACAGCTACAGGAGGAGGTCGCATAATCCACTCAAGACTCCGGTAAGAGCCGACTTAATATGACAATTTTCCCATCCAAAAACTTGCTGGTTGACGTAGAGAAACATGTTCGCTTCACCGCTCTGTGTTAAAGCTTCACAACAAAGAAACACCGGCTGTGTTTTGGTTGCTAAAGGCAGCTGTAACCCGCCGCTTTCCACCAACAGCATTCTTCTTTGACGTCTCCATTATTAATTGAACAAATTGCAAAAGATTCAGCAACACAGATGTCCAAATTACTGTGTAATCATGCGATGAAAAGAGACAACTTTTAGCCGTAAGTGGTGCTGGGCTAATATGTCCACTACAACCCGAGATGTCACAAACACGCGTCATCATCATTCCGCGACATTTTCAACAAGAAACTCCGCGGGAAATTTAAAATTGTGATTTAGTAAATATGTTGCAATGTTAATATTTCATCATTGATATATAAACTATCAGACTGCGTGGTCGGTAGTAGTGGCTTTCAGTAGGCCTTTAAGCATTTTTATGCGTTTTCTCATTCATTCATTGGGATGTATTTGGGTCGAAGGTGAGCTGGAGCCTATCCTAGCTGACTTTGGGGTAGGGTTGTACGATATACCGGTATTAGTATAGTACCGCGGTACTAATTAATCATATTCCGTCCTATACCGCCTCTGAAAAGTACCGGTCCATGACAGAAAAGGGAGAACGGACACATGTTGCACTAAAAAACTAGTTATAACACTGAAAACCCCACCGGAAGAGGTGCTTTAAGACATGGCTAACTAGCTAGCGGCTAAAGTCCAGCCTCAGTCGGCAGTGTTTTAGCTACTTCTAAATCACTAATCCTGGTCTCCATGGCGACAAATAAAGAAAGTTTCTTACAAATATCATCCCTGCAGGACAAGGAATAGCTAAACATGCTTCACTACACACCGTAGCTCACCGGCGTCAAAATGTAAACAAACGCCATCGGTGGATCTACACCTGACATCCACTGTAATGATACCAAGTACAGGAGCGTATCTAGTCGATGCTACTATGATTACGTCAAAAGTTTTTGGCATCACAACATTTTTCTTTCGTTTTAAAAAAATATATATTATGTTTATAAACTCAGGAAATATGTCCCTGGACACATGAGGACTTTGAATATGACCAATGTATGATCCTGTAACTACTTGGTATCGGATTGATACCCAAATTTGTGGTATCATTCAAAACTAATGTAAAGTATCAATAATAAGTGATTAATACATATAAACATAAGTGCAGATAGAACATGTTAAAAGAGAAAGTAAGCAGATATTAACATTAAATAAACAAGTTTATTAATTAATAATTCATTTTCTACCACTTCTCCTTAATAATTTTTTGCAAAATAATAGAATGGAAAATCTTGCCGATTGTGTTGTACCATATGTCCCGGCAAGAAATCTGCGTTCAAAAGACTCCGGCTTATTAGTGATTCCTAAAGCCCCAAAAAAGTCTGCGGGCTATAGAGCGTTTTCTGTTCGGGCTCCAGTACTCTGGAATGCCCTCCCGGTAACAGTTCGAGATGCCACCTCAGTGGAAGCATTTAAGTCTCACCTTAAAACTCATTTATATACTCTAGGCTTTAAATAGACCTCCTTTTTAGACCAGTTGATATGCCGCTTCTTTTCTTTTTCTCCTCTGTCCCCCCCTCCCTTGTGGAGGGGGTCCGGTCCGATGACCATGGATGAAGTACTGGCTGTCCAGAGTCGAGACCCAGGACGGACCGCTCGTCGGGACCCAGGATGGACCGCTCGCCTGTGTATCGGTTGGCAACATCTCTACGCTGCTGATCCGCCTCCGCTTGGAATGGTTTCCTGTGGACGGGACTCTCGCTGCTGTCTTGGATCCGCTTTGAACTAAACTCTCGCAGCTGTGTTGGAGCCACTATGGATTGAACGTTCACAGTATCATGTTAGACCCGCTCGACATCCATTGCTTTCGGTCCCCTAGAGGGGGGAGGGTTGCCCACATTTGAGGTCCTCTCCAAGGTTTCTCATAGTCATCATTGTCACTGGCGTGCCACTGGGTGTGAGTTTTCCTTGCCCTTTTGTGGGTTCTTCCGAGGATGTCGTAGTCGTAATGGTTTGTGCAGTCCTTTGAGACATTTGTGATTTAGGGCTATATAAATAAACACTGATTGATTGATTGATTGATTGAAAATGAGAAAATAAGTTACTGCATATGCCAGTAGACTAAATTAGGAGCTTTTGTTTTGTTATTTACTAACAAAAGACAAGTTGTCTTGTATGTTCACTATTTTATTTAAGGACAAACTCGCAATAAGAAACATATGTTTAATGTACCCTAAGATTTTTTGTTAAAGTAAGGGCAATAATGCCATTTTTTGTGGTGCCCTTTATTTAGAAAAGTACCAAAAAGTATCGAAATAATTTTAGTACCGGTACCGGTACCAACATATTGGTATAAGTACAAAACTACTTTGTGGGGGAGGGTGGTGTACACTCTGGACTGGTTGCCCATCAATCCCAGGACAGATACAGGTAAAAAAACAGAATTTACACCTAATATTCACACTTATGTCTCAAATTAACATAATATGCATATTCTAAAAGTAAAGGTAGCTGGAGTGCCGGGAGAAACCCACACATGCACTCTCCACACAGAGATGCTAACCAGACTGAATCAGAACCTGCGGGGAAAAAAAACTGAAAAAGTAAAGTAGACTCGGTGCTGACAGACAAGAGAAGGCAAACCGCGAGTATTATTTTCTGCATCCTCTTCTCCTGATGTTTTTCCTAGGATACTTCAGCATATTCTAAAAGAGCACAAGGAAACAGGCTAAGGCGTCAATGGAAGTGGAGATAGAAGAGAAGAGAAGGTAATTTAATAGTTATTTTTCTGCTCATAATGTTAACAATGTTTGGTCGGTGCTTATGAAGTTAATATTTAAGGTGGTTAACTTATTTTTACACTTGTTTGACGGTAAATAATGTTAAAATTTTCCTTTAACCTGTACAGTTAAAGTCCTACTGAAACCCACTACTACCGACCACGCAGTCTGAGAGTTTATACATCAATGATGAAATATTAACATTGCAACACATTTAGTTTACTAAATTACAATTTTAAATTTCCCGCGGACTTTCTTGTTGAAAACCTCGCGAAATGATGACGCGTGACGTCCCGGGTTGGATGGGACATATTAGCGCAGCACCATTTGCGGCTATAAGTCGTCTCTTTTCAACGCGCAATTAAACAGTATTCTGGACATCTGTGTTGCTGAATCTTTTGCAATTTGTTCAATTAATAATGGAGAAGTCAAAGTAGAAAGATGGAGGTGGGAAGCTTTTAGCCTTTAGCCACACAAACACACGGTGTTTCCTTGTTTAAAATTCCCGGAGGTGAAGCTTTACTATGGATCAGAGCGGTCAAGCGAACGTGGATCCCGACCACTTGTCAACCGGCAGTTTTCGGTGGGAAAATTGTGGTAAAAAGTCGCCTCTTACCGGAGATCAGCTGAGCTTGCGCCGTCCACGCAGCTGCCGTCGACTTCCCTCAGAGACTGGCGTCAAGACGCCCGTGGACACACCCCTCCGACTATCAGGTACTATATAATCTCACTAAAACACTAGCAACACAATAGAAAGATAAGGGATTTCCCAGAATTATCCTAGTAAATGTGTCTAAAAACATATGAATTCATCCCAATGCAATTGCCTTTTTTTTTTCCAGTCCTTCTCTATCAATATCATCATCCACAAATCTTTCATCCTCACTCAAATAATGGGGAAATTGTCATTTTCTCGGTCCGAATAGCTCTTGCTGCTGGAAGCTCCCATTAAAAACAATGTGAGGACGTGAGGAGCCCTCACACTTGTGACGTCATCGTCTGCTACTTCCGGTAAAGGCAAGGCTTTTTTATCAGCGACCAAAAGTTGCAAACTTTATCGTCGATGTTCTCTACTAAATCGTTTCAGCAAAAATATGGCAATATTGTGGAATGATCAAGCTGCTATCCCCGTTTAAATAAGAACATTTCATTTCAGTAGGCCTTTAAAAACTGCATAATATGAGCGCTTTACCCTGAAATCCTATTTCATTTATTTAATATCTAACAAAATGCTTTTAACCGAATTATATTTTTTTATAATTGATACAGAGTTTAATTTTCGTCCTGGTCGTGGAACTGTGGACCAGCTCTATAATCTTGGCAGGGTTCTTGAGGGTGCATGGGAGTTTGCCCAACCAGTCTACATGTGCTTTGTGGACTTGGAGAAGGCATTCGACCGTGTCCCTCGGGAAGTCCTGTGGGGAGTGCTCAGAGAGTATGGGGTATCGGACTGTCTTATTGTGGCGGTCCGCTCCGTGTATGATCAGTGTCAGAGCTTGGTCTGCATTTCCGGCAGTAAGTCGAACACATTTCCAGTGAGGGTTGGACTCCGCCAAGGCTGTCCTTTGTCACCGATTCTGTTCATAACTTTTATGGACAGAATTTCTAGGCGCAGTCAAGGCGTTGAGGGGTTCCGGTTTGGTGACCGCAGGATTAGGTCTCTGCTTTTTGCAGATGATGTGGTCCTGATGGCTTCATCTGACCGGGATCTTCAGCTCTCACTGGATCGGTTCGCAGCCGAGTGTGAAGCGACCGGAATGAGAATCAGCACCTACAAGTCCGAGTCCATGGTTCTCGCCCGGAAAAGGGTGGAGTGCCTTCTCCGGGTTGGGGAGGAGACCCTGCCCCAAGTGGAGGAGTTCAAGTACCTAGGAGTCTTGTTCACGATTGGGGGAAGAGTGGATCGTGAGATCGACAGGCGGATCGGTGCGGCGTCTTCAGTAATGCGGACGTTGTACCGATCCGTTGTGGTGAAGAAGGAGCTGAGCCGGAAGGCAACGCTCTCAATTTACCGGTCGATCTACGTTCCCATCCTCACCTATGGTTATGAGCTTTGGGTCATGACCGAAAGGATAAGATCACGGGTACAAGCGGTCGAAATGAGTTTCCTCCGCCGTGTGGCGGGGCTCTCCCTTAGAGATAGGGTGAGAAGCTCTGTCATCCGGGAGGAGCTCAAAGTAAAGCCGCTGCTCCTCCTCATCGAGAGGAGCCAGATGAGGTGGTTCGGGCATCTGGTCAGGATGCCACCCGAACGCCTCCCTAGGGAGGTGTTTGGGGCACGTCCAACCGATAGGAGGCCACGGGAAGACCCAGGACACGTTGGGAAGACTATGTCTCCCGGCTGGCCTGGGAACGCCTCAGGATCCCCCGGGAAGAGCTAGACGAAGTGGCTGGGGAAAGGGAAGTCTGGGTTTCCCTACTTAGGCTGTCGCCCCCGCGACCCGACCTCGGATAAGCGGAAGAAGATGGATGGATGGATGGACAGAGATTGAACAGCATTTCTAATTAGACGTGGGACCTGAGTGGGTTGAATGTGAAAGGACCATAGACATTTCTGCAATGATTACTGATGTTACTTATCTAAAATGATAACAAATACCTATGATTTATCCTCATAAAGAAACATATATCACACATAGATCCCGCAAAACTTACAAATCCAAGTATATCCCACATTTCACAGATTATTATTGGAATGATTTCTTCCGTCCTTGTCTGCTCGTAGAGATACGAAGACCCTAGGATAGCACGTGTATTTGCATGTTTCTTTTAAAATGGACTATATAAAACACGAAAACTGATATGTAGGTCATTTAAGCCCTAGCAGCAAACTCTCTCTTAGATTATCTTGGCGATGAACCGGAGTAATCATGCTTCAGTGATCATCAACCCAAATGCAAAATGTCAAACAAACTTTGCCACAAGTAACATAAAATGTTCAGCTACTCAGATGTGTCTATTTACAATTTGCATTTTTGTCATCAAGATGATGATGCAGCTGCTTAAGATGGATAAAATAGAATCATTTGGGGTGATTTGCTTGCCGCTTTCCTCTCTGCTACCGTTGCCGTCGTTAGGCCTTTTTTATTTGAGGCCGTCCTAAAATATTCTTAATGATTTATTTATCATTCTCAACAAAAAAAAAAAAAATGCAGAAAAGCATAAAATATGCACAAATATGATTTTAAATAAATAATATAACTTGTCATTATTCACCATAATTATAGACCATTTGAAAACTCTTTAGTGCTTATTATCCAATCCAATCCGTTCCATCAGTAACGCCCTCATTGCTATAATGAAAATCCAGTCCATGTTTTCCCTGTTACCTTAGCAAGTTCGAGCCAGGCATCCTGCGTCATAGGCGGGCTTGGGTGGGCTGACGGATTCAGCTTCCCGACCTGTCTATTTTATTTATTTAAAAACCCCGTTTCCATATGAGTTGGGAAATTGTGTTGGATGTAAATGTAAACGGAATAAAATGATTTGCAAATAATTTTCAACCCATATTTAATTGAATGCACCACAAAGATCGGATATTTGATGTTCGAACTGATAAACATTTGTTTTTTTTGCAAATAATCATTAACTGTAGAATTTGATGCCAACAACACGTGACAAAGAAGTTGGGAAAGGTGGCAAAAAATACTGATAAAGTTGAGGAATGCTCATCAAACACTTATTTGGAACATCCCACAGGTGTGCAGGCTAAATGGGAACAGGTGGTTGCCATGATTGGGTATAAAAACAGCTTCCATGAAATGCTAAATAATTCACAAACAAGGATGTGGTGAGGGTCACCACTTTGTAAGCAAATTGTCGAACAGTTCTAGAACAACATTTTTCAAAGAGTTATTGCAAGGAATTTAGGGATTTTACCATCTACGGTCCGTAAAATCATCAAAAAGTTCAGAGAATCTGGAAAAATCACTGCACGTAAGCGATGATATTATGGACTTTTGAGCCCTCAGGCGGTACTGCATCAAAAACCGATATCAGTGTGTAAAGGATATCACCACATGGGCTCAGGAAAACTTCATAGAAACCACTGTCAGTAACTACAGTTGGTCGCTACATCTGTAAGTGCAAGTTAAAACTCTACTATGCAAAGCCAAACCCATTTATTAACAATATCCTGAAACGCCGCCGGCTTGGCTCGGCCCGATTTCACCTAATCAATCAATCAATCAATGTTTACTTATATAGCCCTAAATCACTAGTGTCTCAAAGGGCTGCACAAACCACAACACAAACCACTACGACATCCTCGGTAGGCCCACATAAGGGCAAGGAAAACTCACACCCAGTGGGATGTCGGTGACAATGATGACTATGAGAACCTTGGAGAGGAGGAAAGCAATGGATGTCGAGCGGGTCTAACATGATACTGTGAAAGTTCAATCCATAATGGATCCAACACAGCCGCGAGAGTCCAGTCCAAAGCGGATCCAACACAGCAGCGAGAGTCCCGTCCACAGCGGAGCCTGCAGGAAACCGTCCCAAGCGGAGGCGGATCAGCAGCGCAGGGGTGTACTAAGCCGATACACAGGCAAGCGGTCCATCCTGGGTCCCGACTCTGGACGAACGGTCCATCCTGGGTCCTGACTCTGGACAGCCAGTACGTCATCCATGGCCATCGGACCGGACTTAAGATGGACTGATGCAAAATGGAAAGGTGTTCTGTGGTCCGACGAGTTCACATTTCAAATTATATTTGGAATCAGAGGACGTGGTGTCAACCAGAACAAAGAGGAAAATAACCATTTGGATTGTTATAGGCGCAAAGTTTAAAAGCCAGTATCTGTGATGGTATGGGGGTGTATTAGTGCCCAAGGCATGGGTAACTTACACATCTGTGAAGGCACCATTAATGCTAAATGGTTCATACAGGTTTTGGAGCAACATATGTTGTCATCCAAGCAACGTTATCATGGACGCCCCTGCTTATTTCAGCAAGACAAGTATTACATCAATGTGGCTTCATAAAAAAAGAGTGCGGGAACTTTCCTGGCCCGCCTGCAGTCCAGACCTGTCTCTTATCGAAAATGTGTGGCACATTATGAAGCATAAAATACGACAGCGAGACCTCGGACTGTTGAACGACTGAAGCTCTACATAAAACAAGAATGGGAACGAATTCCACTTTCAAAACTTCAACAATTACTTTCCTCAGTTCCCAAACGTTTATTGAGTGTTGTTAAAGGGAACATTATCACCAGACCTATGTAAGCGTCAATATATACCTTGATGGTGCAGAAAAAAGACCATATATTTTTTAACCGATTTCCGAACTCTAAATGGGTGAATTTTGGCGAATTAAACGCCTTTCTGTTTCTCGCTCTGGAGGCGATGACGTCAGAACGAGACGTCTCCGAGGTAATACAGCCGCCATTTTCATTTTCAACACATTGTAAACATTGGGTCTCAGCTCTGTTATTTTCCGTTTTTTTCGACTATTTTTTGGAACCTTGGAGACATCATGCCTCGTCGGTGTGTTGTCGGAGGGTGTAACAACACTAACAGGGAGGGATTCAAGTTGCACCACTGGCCCGAAGATGCGAAAGTGTCTGCCGCCAGACCCCCATTGAATGTGCCAGAGTGTCTCCACATTTTACCGGCGATGACAGACATGACACAGAGATGTGTCATGGGACGGCGTGGCGCAGTGGAAGAGTGGTTGTGCGCAACCCGAGGGACCTTGGTTCAATACCCACCTAGTACCAACCTCGTCACGCCCGTAGTGTCCTGAGCAAGACACTTCACCCTTGCTCCTGATGGGTGCTGGTTAGCGCCTTGCATGGCAGCTCCCTCCATCAGTGTGTGAATGTGTGTGTGAATGGGTAAATGTGGAAATAGTGTCAAAGCGCTTTGAGTACCTTGAAGATAGAAAAGCGCTATACAAGTACAACCCATTTATTATGTATGGATAACCTGCAGATGCATTTGCAACGATAATGTCAACGAAATCACAAAGGTGAGTTTTGTTGATGTTGACTTATGTGCTAATCAGACACATTTGGTTGCGGGGTGACTGTCAGCTAATTGATGCTAACATGCTACGCTAATTGACGCTAACATGCTATTTACCGGCGGTGCTAAAGCACACAATGCACAGAGATATATGGACAACCTGCAGATGCATTTGCAACGATAAAGTCAACAAAATCACAAAGGTGAGTTTTGTTGATGTTGACTGCCAGCTAATCGATGCTAACATGCTATACTAATCGATGCTAACATGCTATTTACCGGCGGTGCTAAAGCAGACATGGCACAGAGATGTATGGATAACCTGCAGATGCATTTGCAACTATATTACGTTTCCTTCCACCCACATTTAATGCGAAACAAACACTTACCAATCGACGGATTTAAGTTGCTCCAGTGTCAAAAGATGCGAAAGTCCTGATCGTTTGGTCCGCACATTTTACCGGCGATGCTAACGCAGCTATTCGGCCATGCTATGGCTATGAATAGCGTCAATAGCTATTCGCTCAATAGCTTCAGTTTCTTCTTCAATACTTTCGTACTCCAACCATCCGTTTCAATACATGCATAATCTGTTGAATCGCTTAAGCCGCTGAAATCCGAGTCTGAATCCGAGCTAATGTTGCTATATCTTGCTGTGGTATTCGCCATTGTTTGTTTACATTGGCAGCACTGTATGACATCACAGGGAAATGGATAGTTGCATCGCAAATAGCGAAAATCAAGCACTTTAAAGCTTTTTTTAGGGATGTTCAGAGACCGGTAAAATAAAAAATAAAAACTTCAAAAAATACAACAAGCCACTGGGAACTGATTTGTATTGTTTTTAACCCTTTTGAAATTGTGATAATGTTCCCGTTTAAAAGAAAAGGTGATGTAACACAGTGGTGAACATGCCCTTTCCCAACTACTTTGGCACGTGTTGCAGCCATGAAATTCCAAGTTAATTATTATTTGCAAAAAGAAATACATTTTATGAGTTTGAACATCAAATATCTTGTCTTTGTAGTGCATTCAATTTAATATGGGTTGAAAAGGATTTGCAAATCATTGTATTCCTCTCTTTAAGAAGGGGGACCGGAGGGTGTGTTCAAACTATCGTGGGATCACACTCCTCAGCCTTCCCGGTAAGGTTTATTCAGGTGTACTGGAGAGGAGGCTACGCCGGATAGTCGAACCTCGGATTCAGGAGGAACAGTGTGGTTTTCGTCCTGGTCGTGGAACTGTGGACCAGCTCTATACTCTCGGCAGGGTTCTTGAGGGTGCATGGGAGTTTGCCCAACCAGTCTACTTGTGCTTTGTGGACTTGGAGAAGGCATTCGACCGTGTCCCTCGGGAAGTCCTGTGGGGAGTGCTCAGAGAGTATGGGGTATCGGACTGTCTTATTATGGCAGTCCGATCCCTGTATGATCAGTGCCAGAGCTTGGTCCGCATTGCCGGCAGTAAGTCGGACACGTTTCCAGTGAGGGTTGGACTCCGCCAAGGTTGCCCTTTGTCACCGATTCTGTTCATAACTTTTATGGACAGAATTTCTAAGCGCAGTCAAGGCGTTGAGGGGTTCCGGTTTGGTGACCGCAGGATTAGGTCTCTGCTTTTTGCAGATGATGCGGTCCTGATGGCTTCATCTGACCGGGATCTTCAGCTCTCATTGGATCGGTTCGCAGCCGAGTGTGAAGCGACCGGAATGAGAATCAGCACCTCCAAGTCCGAGTCCATGGTTCTCGCCCGGCAAAGGGTGGAATGCCATCTCCGGGTTGGGGAGGAGACCCTGCCCCAAGTGGAGGAGTTCAAGTACCTAGGAGTCTTGTTCACGAGTGGGGGAAGAGTGGATCGTGAGATCGACAGGCGGATCGGTGCGGCGTCTTCAGTAATGCGGACGTTGTACCGATCCGTTGTGGTGAAGAAGGAGCTGAGCCGGAAGGCAAAGCTCTCAATTTACCGGTCGATCGACGTTCCCATCCTCACCTATGGTCATGAGCTTTGGGTCATGACCGAAAGGATAAGATCACGGGTACAAGCGGCCGAAATGAGTTTCCTCCGCCGTGTGGCGGGGCTCTCCCTTAGAGATAGGGTGAGAAGCTCTGCCATCCGGGAGGAACTCAAAGTAAAGCCGCTGCTCCTCCACATCGAGAGGAGCCAGATGAGGTGGTTCGGGCATCTGGTCAGGATGCCACCCGAACGCCTCCCGAGGGAGGTGTTTAGGGCACGTCCAACCGGTAGGAGGCCACGGGGAAGACCCAGGACACGTTGGGAAGACTATGTCTCCCGGCTGGCCTGGGAACGCCTCGGGATCCCCCGGGAAGAACTAGACGAAGTGGCTGGGGAGAGGGAAGTCTGGGTTTCCCTGCTTAGGCTGTTGCCCCCGCGACCCGACCTCGGATAAGCGGACGATGATGGATGGATGTATTCCGTTTATATTTACATCCAACACAATTTCCCAACTCATATGGAAACGGGGTTTATATTTATTTTTTACATCGGAGCAGGTAAACAAATAGGGTGACTAAGACAATAACACATCTAACGCACACTTCTGAACGAAATGAAGTCGGTGGCTGCTTACCGTAGTTGCGAGACCTGTTGTGGCTCAATATTGGTCCATATATAAGACGCACCGGATTATAAGGCGGACTGTGAGCTTTTGAGGAAATTTGAGGTTTTTAGGTGCGCCTTACAGTGCGGAAAATACGGTATATATAAAGTGATGGGAAGTCCATCGATGGTGGCTTCAACACCAACACCAGTGCGAGGGGGGTGTAAGGCGCCGAAAAGTGTATGGAAAGGAAAGGCAAAGTTGCAGACAAGACAACTTTTTACACGTTCGGATTTGTGAGTTCAAACCCTAGCCGAGTCGTACCAAAGACTATAAAAATGGGACCCATTACCTCCCTGCTTGGCACTCAGCATCAAGGGTTGAAATCGGAGGTTAAAAATCACCAAAATGATTCCCGAGCGTGGCCACTGCTGCTGCTCACTGCTCCCCTCACACCCCCCAGGGAGGGTGAACATGGGGATGGGTCAAATGCAGAGGGTAATTTCCCCCCACCTAGTGTGTGTGTGTGACTATCAGTGGTGCTTTAACTCTACCTTTAATATTAACGTGTAAAAAGGAAGACACTCAGGGCTCCCGCATCACATAATCTAATTACAGACACACACTTATTATTTTTTTTACACACACACACATAAATGTCATTACGCAAAAAACTCTTTCACAATAGAAACGTAGTAAAAAGTCATGTGTGAAATGACAGCCAATTAAGGTTTCTTGCTTCACACAAATCATAATACGGACACTCACACATCAAAATACACACTCAAAACAAGCACGAGCGGCTCTGATTAAACACACACACACACACACACACACACACACACACACACACACACACACGGGATAGAGACACACAAATTAGTACACAAACATTTGAATTGGATTCACAGATTGAGATGTACATTTGCAAATTATTTTGCTACAATACTTTCATATCAGAGCATCATTTAAGTTTAGTGCCACCCAAATGACTACCTGGAGCATTTTGAAAAAAAAAAGATTGAAAATGGAAAAAGATGGGGTAAAAATATTTTTTTTTTGTTTCACTATGTTTTTTGTTTGAAGACACAAACCTTCCCACTTGTTGGAAAGCCCACCGTTTAATATGTGTGTGTGTATGCTTCACTGATGAGAGTATTTGGAGAAACATAGTTTTGTCCTACTAATTTAGTCGGTTCTTGAACTCACCATAGTGTGGACTGTGACTCAATTTGTTTTCATGTAAAATTTTCCACTCCTTCTTTGCCTCATTTTGTCCACCAAAAGTTGTATACTGTACATGAATGCACAAGGTGCACTTTGTTGATGTTATTGACTTGTTGGAGTGCTAATCAGGCATATTTGGTCATTGCAAATTATTTTGCTACAATACTTTCATATCAGAGCATCATTTATGTTTAGACCGGGCTCTTTAGTGCCACCCAAATGACTACCTGGAGCATTTTTTTTTCAAAAAGATTGAAAATGGAAAAAGATGGGGTAAAAATATTTGTTTTTGTTTCACTATGTTTTTTGTTTGAGGACAAACATGACACAAACTTTCCAAATTGTTAGGAAGACCACTGATTAATATGTTTGTGCGTATGCTTCTCTGATGAGAGTATTTGGAGAAACATAGTTTTGTCCTACTAATTTAGTCGGTTCTTGAACTCACCATAGTGTGGACTGTGACTCAACAATTTGTTTTCATGTAAAATCTTCCACACCTTCTTTGTCTCATTTTGTCCACCAAAAGTTGTATACTGTGCATGAATGCACAAGGTGCACTTTGTTGATGTTATTGACTTGTTGGAGTGCTAATCAGGCATATTTGGTCAGTGCATGACTGCAAGCAAATAATGCTAACATGCTATTTAGGCTAGCCGTGTGAACATATTGCATCATTCTGCCTCATTTGTAGGAATATTTGAGCTCATTTAATATCCTTTACTTTTATCCTCTTTGCAAATCATTTGGTTTTGCATGTCTAATGTCACATCATTTGTATGTTATATTGGCCGCATTGTGTGCCATGTTGTTCCAGACCACAACAAACATTATCTAGCTTGCCAAAGGTTGTAATAAATCTATTAAAAGAAGACAGCCTGCCGTTTCCTTTAATGTGGAAACACACATATATACTGTACCTTTGGCCATTAAAAGCCAGTAATTTCCAGGAGTTATCTCATCCCATGAGAAGCCTCCGGTTAACCAATGGTTTCTAATGTTGTAAAAATGTGTAGAATAACTATTACATTTCAACATTTCTGTTAGCAAATATTTGATAGTAGGCTATTATAGCGAACTTAGACACTTGCATAATATGTTGCCTTCATTTCAGGACTTATAAACGGTTTTTAATTTTTTGCAACTCCAGACAGATTTTTTTTTGTATTTTTGGTCCAGTATGACTCTTTCAACGTTTTGGGTTGCCGACCCCTTGTTTGGCAAAAGGGGTTTTATTATATAGTATACTTATTTTTGCACTGGTATGTCTGCATTAGACCTGCAATTTAAACTGTTTATGTCACTTCAGTTGCCACTTACTTTTTACCAAATAATGTAAAAGTTTATTTATGCAGAATGTTATAATGCATTACTATTGAGATCATATTCTAAATATGAGCCTCGATTTAAAAGAAAAAAAACTGTACTCAAAACTTCTTCTTGGTTCAACTTTAAAAATACAATTTATATTCATGCTGATAAGGGTTTAAGAGCTGAAAGAAGGAAGTCATGGTACATAAGCAGAAAACTATCCTTGCAAAGTAATTTCACATTTTATCAACCAAGCTGATATATTAAACCATTATTCTAATAAGCTCCAAAATACTTGAAATGAAACGTGTTACTGCCTGAGCGACAAGGCACACGGTTCAGTGAATCAGAGAATCACTACTGTATATAAAAGAGACGGACGGGATGAAAGGCAGAAGCAACTGTATTTTTTAGGCAGGGCGATGAGGCAACATGAAATCAGAAAGACCACAAACAGCGCGACAAAAAGCAAAGCCAAAATGTGCATGTTTTTGAGTTTTTCTTGAACAACTTGTACAAACAAGTCTGCGGATAGCAAGTAACCACTGCAAAGGAAGGACGTCTTTGAACTGAAAATGTTGAAAGAGCCATACTGGACCAAAAATACAACAAATAAATCTCTCTAGAGACGCAAAAAATTAAAAGCCTTATATCAGGGGTGCCCATTACGTCGATCGCGAGCTACCCAGTCGACCGCGGGGGGTGTGTCAGTCGATCTCCAGCCAGGCTTTTAAAAAAAGTAGACCTAAAAATTAGTGATCATCAATCTTCACCAAGACGTCACTTAAATGACATTCACGGTACCGGAGGGTCTTGTGAGATGACGCTGGCTGCTGCAAGATCATTATTATGAAAATATGACCGAGATCAAGGCAAGAAACACTTTTTATTTCAACAGACTCTCGCGCCGTACCTTCCGTCAAAACTCTAAAGGCCGACTGCACATTTCCTATCTTCACAATAAAAGCCCTGCTGCATGCTGCCTGCGCTAACTAAATACAGAGTCTCGGAAAACTGGCGTGCACAACCGATCCCCCAGAAATCTGGCGTGCACATCACTTGTGCACGCCAGTTTTCCGAGACTCTTATTTTGTTAGCGCAGGCAGCATGAAGCAGGGCTTTTATTGTGAAGATAGGAAATGTGCAGTCGGCCTTTAGAGTTTTGACGGAAGGGACGGCGCGAAAGTCTGTTGAAATAAAAAGTGTTTCTCGCCTTCCTCTCTGTCATTTTTTCATGATAATGAACTGGCAGCAGCCAGCGTCATCTCACAAGACCCTCGGGTGCCGTGAATGTCAATCAAGCAAGCTACGGAATTTGCCGCCAATGTTTTTCTTGTAAAGTGTATGGAAGCTGGATGAATTAGATGCCAAAAACCAACCACTTTCATGTGGTATTGTACAGAAAGGACAACTTTTTTTCTCCTCCATTTGAAAATGTGGGCGTTATCATCATTACTGTCTGATTCCAATCAATGCAAGTCATCAGAATCAGGTAATACACCAACTTATATTCTTGTCTTCGTGAAAGAAAGACATCTATATGTGTTGCACATGCTTGTATTATCATTAAACACATTTAACTTGTTTACAAAAATGTCTCTTTCATAAATAAATAAATATAAATGATATATATAAATGAGGTAGATCCCCTCGAGTTGGTCAATTGAAAAGTAGCTCGCCTGCAGAAAAAGTGTGGGCACCCCTGCCTTATATAAATGTCATAATGAATGCAACACATTAAGTGTCTATATCAGCCATAATAGCCTACTATCAAAGGCTGACGCGAGTCTTCGTTGACAGAAATGTTGAAATGTAATATTTATTCTACACGTTTTTGTAACATTGGAAATCATTAGTAAAACTTCTCACAGGATGAGATAACTCCTGGAAATTGCTGGCTCAGAATGGCCAAAGGTATAAACGTGTGTGTCCAAGTTAAATGAAAGGACAGGCTGTCTTCTTGTAATGGATTTAATACAATCTTTGCAAGCTGGGTAACGTTTGCTGTGGTCTGGAACAACATGGCACACATACAACTATTAAAAAAAGCAGCCAATATTACATACAGATAATGTGTCATTGTGAAGCTTTACTGGCATCCTGGTGTGGTTGCGTTCTCTTATGGATGCAAGCGGAATGGACACAGCGTGAAGGTTAGAATGATGATTTATTTACACTATAAAACAAACTAAGAACAAAAGGACTTCCACAAAGGCACTATAGACAAAACCAACAGAACTAGCCTGTGAGCTAGAAGGAACAAAATACGCTAGCATGTGAGCTAGGGAAATAAACAAAGGAAGGAATAGCGTGGAAGCTAACGAGTTCAAAAAGGTATTTACCACAATGCGAGATAGCGACGTCACCTGTTGTATCAAAAGCAAATTACACCGCGAGACCGAAGGAACAAAAAGGGCAGGCTTAAATAGAGATAGGAATCAGGAGGCAGGTGCGCGTGTAAAAACACAAAGCAGGTGACACAAATGTGTAGTCATGACAACCGAACAAAACAGGAAGGGCCACCAGGAACTAAGGAAGATAAAATTACAGAACCCGATACCAAGACGGAACAAAAACAGAATATGACATGATCCAAATAGTGGATCATGACAGTCATGAGACATGCAAATATAAATTAAATTCACAGAGGACATAAGTAAAGGAAATTGAATGAGCTCAAATATACCTACAAACGAGGTATAATGATGCAATATGTACATACAGCTAGCCTAAATAGCATGTTAGCCAAAAATTAGCTTGCAGCCAAACATGCCTGATAACCACTCCAGCAAATCAATCAAATCAACAAAGCTCACCTTTGTGCATTCACGCACAGGATAAAACGTTTGGTTGACAAAATGAGACAAAAAAGGAGTGGCTTGAAAAAAACGTCTTTCCGTGGCAGCATCGGAGAAAGTTGCACAAGATGAGTTCAAGGATAGCTGAAATGAGTAGGACAGAACGGTGCTTGCCAAATACTCTCATCAGTGAAGCATGTATAACATAAACAGTGGGATTTCTAACAAAAGGAAGGTTTGTGTCATGTTTGTCATCTAGGGAAAATATATTAAAACAAAATATAAAAAAACTGTTTCCATTTTCAAACATCTCTGAAAGACGTCCAGGAAGCCTCTAGGGCGGCGCTAAAAAGAGCTGCTGGTTGCTGACCCCCATCCTATTGGTAGGAGCTATAGAAAAATCGTGTATCAAAAGCTGATTATGTTCATTAACACTGTTAGAAATCCGAGGAAGAGACACAGGTGGAAAGAAATAAGCAATGCTTGTCGGTGTCATAGTGTGTGTCGTTCTCCCAGGAAGGCAGACGGACTACTCGAAAATGGCGTTCGGGTAAAAACATGATTTAATTGTGACTAAAAAAAGTACAAACAAAAAGCGCTCACTGCGGAAGCACAACTTGGCTAAAGAAACAAAACTAGCACTTTAACATAAACTATGAACACAACGCCGCCTCCGCTTGGGATGGTTTCCTGCTGGCTCCGCTGTGAACGGGACTCTTGCTGCTGTGTTGGATCCGCTTTGGACTGGACTCTCGCGACTGTGTTGGATCCATTATGGATTGAACTTTCACAGTATCATGTTAGACCCGCTTGACATCCATTGCTTTCCTCCTCTCCAAGGTTCTCATAGTCATCATTATTACCGACGTCCCACTGGGTGTGAGTTTGCCTTGCCCTTATGTGGGCCTACCGAGGATGTCGTAGTGGTTTGTGCAGCCCTTTGAGACACTAGTGATTTAAGGCTATATAAGTAAACATTGATTGATTGATTGATTGAAACAACACTTACTGTGACTTGAAAAGAACAGCATGAACTTTGGATGGAAAAACCAGTATGACTTACTGTGGCGGGAACAGAGCATGGAATGAACACAGTGACGCCAGCGACTGACTGGCAAAGACGAGCTTAAATACTGCCTCTGACTATGGCAAGCACTAATCAGAGACAGGTGGACACAATGAGTAACCATGGCGACAAAACAAGGGAGTGAAAAAAAAACAACAGGAATTTAAAGAGTCCGAAGGTCAACAGAACATAGCCAAACAAGACATAAATGATAAATGGGTTGTACTTGTATAGCGCTTTTCTACCTTCAAGGTACTCAAAGCGCTTTGACACTACTTCCACATTTACCCATTCACACACACATTCACACACTGATGGAGGGAGCTGCCATGCAAGGCGCCAACCAGCACCCATCAGGAGCAAGGGTGAAGTGTCTTGCTCAGGACACAACGGACATGACGAGGTTGGAATTGAACCAGGGACCCTTGGGTTGCGCACAGCCACTCTTCCACTGCGCCACGCCGTCCCTTGATCATAAAGACATGACAGTCGGCTTCGTATATCAACCTGATCCAGTATCCAAAATACTTTTTACAATAAAAAAAAAAATGCCAATTAGATTCCGTCGTTACGAGGAATCAGTTGCAGTTGCTACAAAAAGCATTGGAAGTATGAACTTCAAGTAACTCTGCTTTCTTGTTTTATACCTTCTTCTTTGTGCGGTCGTGCCATCCAGGCAATAATGAGGCGATACACATCACGACAGCCTTTTCCCCCCGCGTGCACACTACTTGGTTATAATTAGGTTTTTTCGAGTCATCCCTCAGACGATTTCATTCTCGCAAACAATACGCCGCAATTTCTAAGAGACGCATTTAACTCGAGCTTCTTTTGTGTCGAAAAAGCAAAAATCAAGGAGAATCACATGCAAGCACGGAGCGCCACGGTGCGGTTTCACAGGGTCTTGTTGGACTTGAAATCTATTGCCAGGCGGTTAGGCTGGACAGGAGATCAAACATAACATTATTTTTTTATTCCATTCAATATTTAATGTTCGAACTGAGAAACTGTTTTTTTTTTTTTTTGCAAATAATCATGGACCTAGAAATTAATGGCAGCAACACATTGCAAAAGAGTTGGCACAGGGATATTTTTACCACTGTGTTACATGGCCTTTCCTTCTAAAAAAACTTAGTAAACGTTTGGGAAATGAGGGGACCAATTTTTTTAACTTTTCAGGTGGAATTATTTTCCATTCCTGCTTAATTTACAGCTTGATTTGTTCAACAGTCCGGGGTCTCCGTTGTGGTACTTTAGGCTTCATAACGCACCACACATTTTCAACGGGAGACAGGTCTGGACTACAGGCAGGCATTGTCTTGCTGAAATAAGCAGGGGCGTCCATGAGAAGCGTTACTAAAACGGCCTTCTTTCATCTCCGTAATATCGCTAAAATTCGCTCCATTCTGTCCACTAAAGACGCTGAGATCATTATCCATGCGTTTGTTACGTCTCGCCTCGATTACTGTAACGTATTATTTTCGGGTCTCCCCATGTCTAGCATTAAAAGATTACAGTTGGTACAAAATGCGGCTGCTAGACTTTTGACAAGAACAAGAAAGTTTGATCACATTACGCCTGTACTGGCTCACCTGCACTGGCTTCCTGTGCACTTAAGATGTGACTTTAAGGTTTTACTACTTACGTATAAAATACTACACGGTTTAGCTCCATCCTATCTTGCCGATTGTATTGTACCATATGTCCCGGCAAGAAATCTGCGTTCAAAGGACTCCGGCTTATTAGTGATTCCCAAAGCCCAAAAAAAGTCTGCGGGCTATAGAACGTTTTAATTTCGGGCTCCAGTACTCTGGAATGCCCTCCCGGTAACAGTTCGAGATGCCACCTCAGTAGAAGCATTTAAGTCTCACCTTAAAACTCATTTGTATACTCTAGCCTTTAAACAGACTCCCTTCTTAGACCAGTTGATCTGCCGTTTCTTTTCTTTTTCTTCTATGTCCCACTCTCCCTTGTGGAGGGGGTCCGGTCCGATCCGGTGGCCATGTACTGCTTGCCTGTGTATCGGCTGGGGACATCTCTGTGCTGCTGATCGGCCTCCGACTGGGATGGTTTCCTGCTGGCTCCGCTGTGAACGGGACTCTCGCTGCTGTATTGGATCCGCTTTGGACTTGACTCTCGCGACTGTGTTGGATCCATTATGGATTGAACTTTCACAGTATCATGTTGGACCCGCTCGACATCCATTGCTTTCCTCCTCTCCAAGGTTCTCATAGTCATCATTGTCACCGACGTCCCACTGGGTGTGAGTTTTCCTTGCCCTCATGTGGGCCTACCGAGGATGTCGTAGTGGTTTGTGCACCCCTTTGAGACACTAGTGATTTAAGGCTATATAAGTAAACATTGATTGATTGATTGATTGATAACATTGCTTGGATGGCAACATATGTTGCTCCAAAACCTATTTGTACCTTTCAGCATTAATTGTGCCTCCATAGATGTGTAAGTAACCCATGCCTTGGGCACTATTACACCCCCATACCATCACAGATGCTGGCTTTTAAACGTGCCTATAACAATCTGGATGGTTCTTTTCCTCTTTGGTCCAAAGGAGACAACGTCCACAGTTTCTAAAAATAATTTGAAATGTGGACTCATTAGACCACAGAACAGTTTTCCACTTTGCATCAGTCCATCTTAGATGAGCTCAGGCCCAGCAAAGCCGGTGGCTTTTGTGGGTGTTGTTGATAAATGGCTTTCATTTTGCACAGTAGAGTTTTAACTTGCACTTACAGATGTAGTGACAAACTGTAGTTACTGAGAGTGGTTTTCTGAAGTGTTCCTGAGCCCATGTGGTTATATCCTTTACACACTGATGTCACTTTCGATGCATTACCGCCTGATGGAATGAAGGTCCGTAATATCATCGCTTACATGCAATTTCTCTGAACCTTTTTTATGATAGTACGGACCGTAGATGGTGAAATCCCTAAATTCCTTGCAATAGCTCTTTGAGAAAATGTTGTTCTTAAACTATCCCCAAATTTTCTCACGCATTTGTTCACAAAGTGGTGACCCTCGCCCGATTCTTGTTTTTGAATGACTGAGCATCTCATGGAAGCTGTTTTTATACCCAATCATGACACCCACCTGTTCCCAATTAGCCTCTTCACCTGTGGGATGTACCAAATAAGTGTTTGATGAGCATTCCTAAACGTTCTTTGTCTTTTTTGCCACTCGTGCCAGCTTTTTTTGAAACATGTGAAAGGCATCAAATTCCAAATGAGCAAATATTTGCAAAAAATAAAGTTTTCTAGTTCGAACGCTAAGTATCTTTTCTTTGCAGACTATTCAATTGAATATTGGTTGAAAAGGATTTTGCAAATCATTGTATTCTGTTGTTATTTACGATTCACGCAATGTGCCGACTTCACTGGTTTTGGGTTTTGTAGAAAAAAAATAAATATCCTAATGAAGTATTATTCCCCTTAAGCAAAGGTTTCAAACTTATTTTAATTGAGGGCCACATTGCAACAATGGCTCTTCTCAAAGGGCCACTTGTACTTGCAGTGAATTTCCTATGAATATACAGTACATGTATAAAGAATCGTCTCTTGATATTGCATTTCTGCCTATGCGTTTGATTATTATATATATCATTTTTTACATACACTAAAAAAACAAATCTAGATTTTACAGTGAAAAATGACAGCTCAGTTGCCAGAATTTTTCTGTAAAATGTACACTTTTTTAAGGCATATAACAGGAAATGGAAAAAAGTAGTATTAAAAATTCCAATTAAAAAAGTAGGTGATTTTTATTATTTATTATAAAATCTTTTGTTATTTTTACAGTGTGCAATTTGACGGATAACTTTCTTTGAAATTCTAAGTCAAGCAGATATTTATGTGTTTATACTTATTTCAACAAATATAATTGGTATGTATGATAATTTAACATTTGTTACATTATTGGTAATATTAAAGTTTAAAATATATTAAATTGCATGAAGCACGCGTATTTTTTTTTCTTTCAAAAGGGAAAAAAAAAAGAGAAAATTAAATACTTCCGACACATATTATTTGGGGGCCACATTGCAGTTATGGCTGTTCTCAAAGGGCCATTTGTAGCCTCATTGAATTTTCTGTGAATATATAAACTCTGTCTACATTTATACAGAGTTGTTTCTTGATATTACATTTTTGCCTGTGCATTTGATTATTATATATATTTTTTACATATAACTGTAAAAAAAAAAAAATCTCAATTTTGCAGTGAAAAATGGCAGCTCAGTCGCCAGAATTTTACTGTAAAATGTACACTTTTTTAAGGCATATAACAGGAAATGGAAAAAAAAACTAGTATTAAAAATTCAAATGAAAAAAGTCGGTGATTTTGTATTATTTATTATAAAATCTAGTGTTATTTTTACATTGTGCAATTTGACGGATAACCTTCTTTGAAACCCTAAGTCAAGCAGATATCTAAGTATTTATATTTATTTCAACACATATAATTGGTATGTATGATGATTTAACATTTGTTGCATTATTTGTAATATTCAAGTTTAAAATATATTAAATTGCATGAAGCACATGTAATTTTTTTCTTTCAAAAAGGGAAATAATGAAAACATTTAGCAAGAGAAGATAAAATACTTTTGACACATATTATTTGGGGGCATTTTTTACATGATGTAAATATTTCCCAGGAAACCGGCATCAGCAAAGTGACACTTAAAATGTAGCAGCCTGATCCTAAAATATGTCACTCAGACAATGCAGTGAAATAGCTCGGTTGGTAGAGTGGCCGTGCCAGCAACTTGAGGGTTGCAGGTTCGATTCCCGCTTCTGCCATCCTAGTCACTGCTGTTGTGTCCTTGGGCAAGACACTTTACCCACCTGATCCCAGTGCCACCCACACTGGTTTAAATGTCACTTAGATATTGGGTTTCACTATGTAAAGCGCTTTAAGTCGCTAGAGAAAAGCGCTATATAAATATAATTCACTTCACTTCAAATAGGGGGACAAAAGGCCAATTTGCATGCGAGTACGGTCCAAAAAAGCTTTCTCGGGAAGGCTGCACGTTTTTACAATCATTTATAGGAGTGCAGTACACATGTCAAGCTGAATGCTGGAAAAAAATACTGTCAGCAGATTGTTGCTTTATCTCGATCAATAATCTTTGTAAGCTCATAAAACGTAAATTTAAAAAAAAAAATGACTTTTTTCTTGATGTCAAACAGAGGAAGGTTAGCCTTAATATGAATTGCATCTTAAAAATATGAGCTAAGATGCTGACACCAGGATTGTCATTATTGAACAATAAAGTGCATTTCCACGGGTTGTCTGATGGAATCAGCCAAGGGCGGTTTATCCGTGAAAAGGGATTCCCCGAAAATATCGTTTTGTCAATTCGCTAACATCACATAAAATGCTAAGAATTTCAGCGTGCATAGGCTCCGATCGACTAAAAGCTACTCTAACGTTATTCAACCTTAATAGTCGACCTTTAAAAGAAAGAAATTCCAGGTGAACAAAATATAGCACGCACTGCAACACCTGGGGCCGTGTGGCTCGGATTGTTGAGCGGCCGGCCTGAAACGTGAGGGTTCCTGGTTCAAATCCCGCTTTTGCCACCCTAGTCACCGCTGTTGTGTCCTTGGGCAAGAGACTTCACCCACTTTTCTCCCAGTGCCACCCACACTGGTTTAAATGTAGCTAAAATGCAGATAATACATTTCTCAATGTACAGCGCTACAAAATATCCATCCATCCATCATCTTCCGCTTATCCGAGGTCGGGTCGCGGGGGCAACAGCCTAAGCAGGGAAACCCAGACATCCCTCTCCCCATCCACTTCGTCTAGCTCTTCCCGGGGGATCCCGAGGCGTTCCCAGGACAGCCGGGAGACATAGTCTTCCCAACGTGTCCTGGGTCTTGCCCATGGCCTCCTACCGGTTGGACGTGCCCTAAACACCTCCCTAGGGAGGCGTTCGGGTGGCATCCTGACCAGATGCCCGAACCACCTCATCTGGCTCCTCTCGATGTGAAGGAGCAGCGGCTTTACTTTGAGTTCCTCCCGGATGGCAGAGCTTCTCACCCTATCTCTAAGGGAGAGACCCGCCACCCGGCGGAGGAAACTCATTTCGGCCGCTTGTACCCGTGATCTTATCCTTTCGGTCATGACCCAAAGCTCATGACCATAGGTGAGGATGGGAACGTAGATCGACCGGTAAATTGAGAGCTTTGCCTTCCGGCTCAGCTCCTTCTTCACCACAACGGATCGGTACAACGTCCGCATTACTGAAGACGCCGCACCGATCCGCCTGTCGATCTCACGATCCACTCTTCCCTCACTCTACAAAATATAATTAAATGAATTTCCTTATCATGCACCAATCAGGGGCATGACAAGCGAGGAGTATTGAGGAGCATAAACATTTCAACACAAGCAAGTTGTGTTTCTGCCCATTCTCTGTGTTCTGAATTTTGCTGCCATGATTATGACAATTGGCTGTGAATTTTTTTTCATAATATTAAAATGTTATACTTATTTATAATGCATTATATTTAGGGTCTAGCTCCAGCCTATCTTGCCGATTGTATTGTACCATATGTCCCGGCAAGAAATCTGCGTTCAAAAGACTCCGGCTTATTAGTGATTCCTAGAGCCCAAAAAAAGTCTGCGGGCTATAGAGCGTTTTCCGTTCGGGCTCCAGTACTCTGGATTGCCCTCCCGGTAACAGTTTGAGATGCTACCTCAGTAGAAGCATTTAAATCTCAGCTTAAAACTCATCTGTATACTCTAGCCTTTAAATAGACCTCCTTTTTAGACCAGTTGATCTGCCGTTTCTTTTCTTTTTCTTCTATGTCCCACTGTCCCTTGTGGAAGGGGTCCGGTCCGATGACCATGGATGAAGTACTGGCTGTCCAGAGTCGAGACCCAGGATGGACCGCTCGTCGGGACCCAGGATGGACCGCTCACCTGTATCGGTTGGGGACATCTCTACGCTGCTGATCCGCCTCCGCTTGAGATGGTCTCCTGTGGACGGGACTCTCGCTGCTGTCTTGGATCCGCTTTGAACTGAACTCTCGCGGCTGTGTTGGAGCCACTATGGATTGAACTTTCACAGTATCATGTTAGACCCGCTCGACATCCATTGCTTTCGGTCCCCTAGAGGGGGGGGGTTGCCCACATCTGAGGTCCTCTCCAAGGTTTCTCATAGTCAGCATTGTCACTGGCATCCCACTGGATGTGAATTCTCCCTGCCCACTGGGTGTGAGTTTTCCTTGCCCTTTTGTGGGTTCTTCCGAGGATGTAGTCGTAATGATTTGTGCAGTCCTTTGAGACATTTGTGATTTGGGGCTATATAAATAAACATTGATTGATTGATTGATTGATGTTGAAATATAGTGAAAATTATTATTTACTGTGCAGACATGAAAACAATACAATTTGGACTCTAACATCAACAACCAAACAAACAACTGAACTGAAACTGAATAACGGTTTAGGTAAACCACCGTGTGCATTTTCAATCAGGTCCACGTGACGACGGCACAAGTACAAAACCCACTGGGGTGAGTTTTCCTTGCCCTTATGTGGGCTCTACCGAGGAATTCGTTGTGGTTTGTGCAGCCCTTTGAGACACTGGTGACTTAGGGCTATATAAATATACATTGATTGATTGATTGAAAACCAGTGAAATTGGCACGTTGCGTAAATCGTGAATAAAAACAGAATACAGAAATGTTATAGGCGAAAAGTTCAAAAACTCAAATCTGTGATGGTATGGAGGTGTATTAGTGCCCAAGGCATGGGTAACTTATACATCTGTGAAGGCACCATTAATTCTGAAAGGTACATACAGGTTTTGGAGCAACATACCTGTATGTTGTCATCCAAGCAACAACTTTTTCATGGACGCCCCTGCTTATTTCAGCAAGACCATGCCAAGTCACGTGTTAAAGTAAAAGAGTGCGGGTACTAGCCTGGCCTGCCTGTAGTCCAGACCTGTCTTCCATTGACAATATGTGGTGCAATATGAAGCCTAAAATACAATAACGGAGACCCCGGACTGTTGAACAACTTAAGCTGTAGATCAAGCAGGAACGGGAACTAATTCCACCTGAGAAGCTTAAAAACATGCTCTCCTCAGTTCCCAAACTTTTACTGAGTGGTGTTAAAAGGAAAAGCCATGTAACACAGTGGTAAAAATGCCCCTCTGACATTTTTTTTTGCAATGCGTTGCTGCCTTTACGTTTGAAGTTAATGATTATTTGCAAAAAAAAAAAAAAAAAATTCTCACTTTTGAACATTAAATATCTTTTCTTTGCAGTCCATTCAATTGAATATAAATTAAAAAGGATTTGCAAATCATTGTATTCTGTTTTTATTTACGATTTACACAACATGGCTGGGGAGAGGGAAGTCTGGGTTTCCTTGCTTGGGCTGTTGCCCCCGCGACCCGACCTCTGATAAGCGGAAGAAGATGGATGGATGGATGGACAACGTGCCAACTTCACTGGTTTTGGGTTTTGTACAATTTCAATAAGCAACCTGGGATTTTTTCATATTAGACTAAATACCCGTAGGCCTGACTAGTGGCAATTTGTTGCCGTTGTGCGGTCAGTGACAACATTGTGTACTGTCTTGTTGTCACAGGCACAACATTTACTTATACCACCCAATACAAACAACCTTTCCTAGTCATGGTGCAAAAAAAAAAAAAATCAACCAGGACATAAGGACAAGACACGTTGTGAATGTTTTGAAAAAACATCCTATCACCATAAAAAAATTAGAAATTACACCAATTTCAATCCATTACAAGGCATGATGGAACAAAGCAAAACACTCTCTCCAGACTTATCCATGTTTGACTTGTTTCGACATGCTTGATATTTCTGTTTGATTACAATGTTTGATTACAATATTGAATTATTATAATTATTAGTTTTACATCATTATATTAAAGGCCGACTGAAATGAGATTTTCTTATTTAAACGGGGATAGCAGGTCCATTCTATGTGTCATACTTGATCATTTTGCGATATTGCCATATTTTTGTTGAAAGGATTTAGTAGAGAACATCGACGATAACGTTCGCAACTTTTGGTCCCTAATGAAAAAGCCTTGCCTTTACCGGAAGTAAAAGACAATGTGCATGTGACATCACGGGTTGTAGAGCTCCTCACATCCTCACATTGTTTACAATCATAGCCTCCAGCAGCAAGAGCTATTCGGAACGAGAAAGCGACACTTTCCCCATTAATTTGAGCGAGGATGAAATATTCGGGGATGAGGAAATTTAGAGTGAAGGACTAGAAAAAAAAGTTAGAAAAAAAAAGGCGATTGCAGTGGGAGCGATTCAGATGTTATTAGACACATTTACTAGGATAATTCTGGAAAATCCCTTATCTGTCTATTGTATTGCTAGTGTTTTAGTGAGATTAAATAGTACCTGAAAGTCGGAGGTGTGTGGCCACGGGTGTGTTGACCGCGAATGTCTCTGAGGGAAGTCACGCAGCTGCAGCAGGACGGAAGCTCCGCTGATGTCTCCGGTAAGAGCCGACTTATTACCACAATTTTCTCACCAAAAACTGCCGGTTGACATGTGGTCGGGATCTATGTTCGCTTGACCGCTCTGATCCATAGTAAAGCTTCACCTTTGGGAATTTTAAACAAGGAAACACCGGCTTTGTTTTTGTGGCTAAAGGCTAAAAGCTTCCCACGTCCATCTTTCTACTTTGACTTCTCCATTATTAATTGAACACAAAAGATTCAGCAACACAGATGTCCAGAATATTGTGTAAGTTTGCGATTAAAGCAGACTACTTTTAGCTTGGATCGGGCTGGAAAATACGCGTCATCATACCGCGACGTTTTCAACACGACACTTCGCGGGAAATTTAAAATTGCAATTCGGTAAACTAAAAAGGCCGTATTGGCATGTGTTGCAATGTTAATATTTCATCATTGATATATAAACTATCAGACTGCGTGGTCGGTAGTAGTGGGTTTCCAATCCACCGCTTTCCACCAACAGCATTCTTCTTTGACGTCTCCATTATTAATTGAAAAAAATTGCAAAAGATTCAGTAACACAGATGTCCAAAACACTGTGTAATTATGTGATAAAAATAGACTACTTTTAGCCGTGAGTGGTGCTGGGAGAACATATCTGCTCCAACCAATAACGTCACAAGCAAGCGTCAACATAAGCGTCATTATTCCGCGACGTTTTCAACAGGATACCTCGCGGGAAATTTAAAATTGTAATTTAGTAAACTAAACCGGCCGTATTGGCATGTGTTGCAATGTTAATATTTCATCATTGATATATAAACTATCAGACTGCGTGATCGGTAGTAGTGGGTTTCCAATCCACCGCTTTCCACCAACAGCATTCTTCTTTGACGTCTCCATTATTAATTGAAAACATTGCAAAAGATTCAGTAACACAGATGTCCAAAACACTGTGTAATTATGCGATAAAAACAGACTACTTTTAGCCGTGAGTGGTGCTGGGATCAAATGTCCGCTACAACTAATAACGTCACAAGCACGCGTCAACATAAGCGTCATCATTCCGCGACGTTTTCAACAGGATACCTCGCGGGAAATATACAATTGTAATTTAGTGAACTAAACCCGCCGTATTGGCATGTGTTGCAATGTTAATATTTCATCATTGATATATAAACTATCAGACTGCGTGGTCGATAGTAGTGGGTTTACAATCCACCGCTTTCCACCAACAGCATTCTTCTTTGACGTCTCCATTATTAATTGAAAAAAATTGCAAAAGATTCAGTAACACAGATGTCCAAAACACTGTGTAATTATGTGATAAAAATAGACTACTTTTAGCCGTGAGTGGTGCTGGGAGAACATATCTGCTCCAACCAATAACGTCACAAGCACGCGTCAACATAAGCGTCATTATTCCGCGACGTTTTCAACAGGATACCTCGCGGGAAATTTAAAATTGTAATTTAGTAAACTAAACCGGCCGTATTGGCAAGTGTTGCAATGTTAATATTTCATCATTAATATATATAAACTAGGCTTCACGGTGGCAGAGGGGTTAGTGCGTCTGCCTCACAATACGAAGTTCCTGCAGTCCTAGGTTCAAATCCAGGCTCGGGATCTTTCTGTGTGGAGTTTGCATGTTCTCCCCGTGAATGCGTGGGTTCCCTCCGGGTACTCCGGCTTCCTCCCACTTCCAAAGACATGCACCTGGGGATAGGTTGATTGGCAACAATAAATGGTCCCTAGTGTGTGAATGTGAGTGTGAATGTTGTCTGTCTATCTGTGTTGGCCCTGCGATGAGGTGGCGACTTGTCCAGGGTGTCCCCTGCCTTCCGCCCGATTGTAGCTGAGATAGGCGCCAGCGCCCCCCGCAACCCCGAAAGGGAATAAGCGGTAGAAAATGGATGGATGGATATATAAACTATCAGACTGCGTGGTGGGTAGTAGTGGGTTTCAGTAGGCCTTTAATGTAGTATGTAAAGACATACACACACACGTATATGGTTGCATACAGTCGGCTTTCGCCCCCCCGGTCAAATTTTTTTAAACCAACGTGGCCCCCCAATCAAAAAGTTTGGACAGTTTAGTGAAGTGAATTATATTTATATAGCACTTTTACTCTAGTGACTCAAAGCACTTTACATAGTGAAACCCAATATCTAAGTTACATTGTGGGTGGCACTGGGGGCAGGTGGGTAAAGTGTCTTGCCCAAGGACACAACGGCAGTGACTAGGATGGCAGAAGCGGGGATCGAACCTGGAACCCCTCAAGTTGCTGGCACGGCCGTTCTACCAACCGAGCTCTACCGCCCCTAAATAAGGGAAAAATAGGGACATTGTACTAAAGCAGGGGTGCCCATTACGTCGATCGCGATCGACTGGTCGATCTCGGAGGGTGTGTCAGTCGATCTCAAGCCAGGCATTAAAAAATAGACATAAAAATGAGCAATCATCAATCATACCAAGACTTCACTTTCGTCAGTTGTTTGACATTCTCGGCACCCGAGGATCTTGTGAGATGACGCTGGCTGCTGCGAGCTCATATTTAAGAAAAAAATCACCAACAGGGCGGACGCAGAGAAACACATTTTATTTCTAGAGACTCCGTACCTACCGTCAAAACTCTAAAGAGCGACTGCACAGTTCCTGTCTTCACCATAAAAGACCTGTTTCATCCTGCCTGTGCTAACAAAATAAGAGTCTCAGAAAGCTAGCGTGCACAAGCTAGCAAGCTACGGAGTTTGATGCCAATGTATTTCTCCCCCGCCCTCAGCGACCGCTTTCTCACTTGCTTGCCCACCCGCACACTCACTGACGTCACTCACCTGCTGCCAGACATTAGAGGGCCACACACATATGCTACTCTCATAACAAAGTGTTTAAAAACGAGTATGCAAGTTGGACAAATGAGATGCCAAATCCAACCACTTTCATGTGGTATTGGACAGAAAGGAGGACTTTTTTTTCTCCTCCATTTGAAAATGCGGAAGTTATCAGCACCACTGTCTAATTCCAATCAATGCAAGTCATCAGAATCAGGTAATACACCAACTTATATTCTTGTCTTCATGAAAGAAATGAATCTATGTGTGTTAAACATGCTTGTATTATTAAACACCATTAACTTGTTAACAAAAATGTCTCTTTCATAAATAAATAAATATAAATTATAAATAGGAATGAGGTAGATCTCCTCGACTTGGTCAATTGAAAAGTAGCTCGCCTGCAGAAAAAGTGTGAGCGCCCCTGTACTAAAGCCTTTGGCGTTTGTATGAACTTAACACAAATGTTATTATTTCAATCATTATTTATGATATAATTTACAGTAACTGGGAGGTCATGTTTCCATTAATTCCCAAACAAGGTGACAATGGCCAAGGTTAAAAAGTGACTCCGATAGCAGCAATTTCCCCCAACATATTGGTGAGTGATGAAAATATTATCTATAACTGTGTCAAGTCAATTGCCTGTTGGATAATTAAAAATGTGGGATCAACAATGGCAGTACATCTTTGCCATTATTGAGTCCTTGGCAGCCACTTAAGTGTATTTTCAGTTCATTATGCTCCTAGTTATGTATTATTAAATGGCTCATTAAAACGATTGACTCGATCGTGGACCGGCTTTACAAAACCGGGCGAGATGTTCTTTCTGATCCATTGATTGGATGCAGGAGTAACACAGAATCATACAAATTACAGCATTATCCGTCTTTTTTTTTTTTTTATCTGGCAATCCGAGCCAGAAAGACCTCACTCTCGCTGGGAACGTGATCACTGTGAAACATGATTGTTATGTACGTCATTTGTTTCTCAGAGGGGGGATTTGCAAAGATGTAGATTTATAATTAGAACGTGTGTAATGGAACAATTGAATTTTATGCAAGGCTTTTGCGAGCGCTCACTCTGCACACTAATCAGAAACCAATTTTCGCCCGACATTCAACTGCTCCACCAACACCGTGTCTCAAAGAATAGGATTACTTTTATTATTTTCATCGTGTTTTTCATTTTTCCAGCCCCAAATAAAAAAAAAAAAACGTACATACAACAGCACAAGAGTTGGGTAGTACCGTTCAAGATTTATTTGAAAACATTTTTGGGATAATTTGTGCTTGTCGAAGTAGTGTTAATGCAACATCATTTGAATATCTATTTGAAGAAGAATAACAGAGCGCTGGGGGGGGGGGGGGGGGGGGGGGGACAAACTTCACAGTGTCTTGGCCGAATGAGCAGGTTTCGGACACCTCAGTCTCCTTAGACCAGGGGTCCCCAAACTTTTGGACTCCGGAGGCCGCATTGGGTTAAAACATTTTGGCTGGGGTCCGGGCTATATATATATATATATATGTAGGTGTGGGAAAAAATCACAAGACTACTTCATCTCTACAGATCTGTTTCATGAGGGGTTCCCTCAATCATCAGGAGATTTACCACGGTATCGAGCACTATTCTCCGGATAATCCAATCAAGACATATATATATATATATATATATATATATATATATATATATATATATATATATATATATATATATATATATATATGTATATATATATATATATATATTAGGGGTGGGCAAATTAATGCGTTAATTACGCGTTAAACTCATCAATCTATTAACGCCGACAATTATTGTATCGCACATTTGCGTATGTTGTTTACATGCTTTTATTTTGTTAACGCCTTTTCTTAACAAGATGGCGTCGCCCGGATGTACTTCGGCGTCGAGGGGCTCTTGGTAAAGATGGAACATTTGGCAAAAATACTGGACAATTCTGCAAATTTCCTGTCTGGCTTACAGCGTGGTCACTCCGGGATCACTTACGACCGCCAGACAATTCTGAATGTGGATAAATGGGGCCGTTTTGGACTGAATGAGGCGTGCTTGCTAGCATGGGAATACTTTGCCGGCTACATCCAGCGGCCTGTGAAGCAGCGGAGTATTTGTGTTGTCTGTCTATTTATGAATAATGCAGATGAGGAGTGTTGGCTGAGTTCTTAATTTTTGCTTTCAGAGCGTGCATATCACAACATACAAGATGCCGTCATGGCGACACAACCTATACCGGGCTACCGGGCATGCTCGTCACTCCTGTTGCATGCTGGGTAGGGTAGTTCTTTTATTCCCTGGCTCATAACATCACAATATAG
This sequence comes from Nerophis ophidion, assembly GCF_033978795.1. Classification (NCBI taxonomy): domain Eukaryota; kingdom Metazoa; phylum Chordata; class Actinopteri; order Syngnathiformes; family Syngnathidae; genus Nerophis; species Nerophis ophidion. The sequence goes on along the minus strand of NC_084630.1, from coordinate 9,789,415 downwards.
TACCATGTATATGCGTTCAGTTTATCAAAGCACCAAGCAAACAATCGGAAAATTCCCATCATATCAATTCCTAGATATGGTCATAATTATTTTAAGTGCACTACGCAGAATAAACACAACATTATTAATATTGCTACTACGGATAATTTGATCAAAAATTCCCTAAAACAGCCCACTACCTATAATATAGGTTTTTTAAACATAAGATCCCTGATAAAAAAAATGTTTCTGCTGTTACCTCAGAAATTGCCTGTTCAGATGTTATGATTGTGGCTCAGAGATTTGTATGTAGATTATATGTATTTTCCATAACAAACAGGATAACTTAAATACCCTGGCAGTGGCAATAAGCTTAAATGTTTGTATTTACATTTTTTCAGTTGATTTTCATAAAATATGCTATGTAACTGCTACTGTTTAACAAGGACTGATTTAAATTGTGTTTGCACAACAAATGTTTTGGCGCGTTTGTTCATGTGGGAGAATATTCCAATAAAGGTGCACTACACACTACTTTTGAATTCATTATTGGGCTTTGCGTATACAATGCAGGTAATCGCGATTAATCGGAGAAATAGTGCGATTAACTTCGATTAAAATTTGTAATCGTTGCCCAGCCCTAATATATATATATATATATATATTATATATATATTAGGGTTGCGAATCTTGGGGTGTCCCACGATTCGATTCAATATCAATTCTTGGGGTCGCGATTCGTTTGTATATCGATTATTTCGATTCAACGAGATTCTTGATGCAAAAACGATATTTTTCCGATTCAAAACAATTCTGTATTCATTCAATACATAGGATTTCAGCAGGATCTACCCCAGTCTGCTGACATGCTAGCAGAGTAGTAGATTTAAAAAAAAAAGCTTTTATAATTGTAAAGGATGATGTTTTACTGATTGCAATAATGTAAATGTGTTTTAACTATTAAACGAACCAAAAATATGACTTATTTTATATTTGTGAAAACATTGGACACAGTGTGTTGTCAAGCTTATGAGATGTGATGCAAGTTAGCCACTGTGACACTATTGTTCTTTTTTTTTTTTTTTTGATAAATGTCTAATGATAATGTCAATGAGGGATTTTTAATCACTGCTATGCTGAAATTATAACTAATATTGATACTGTTGTTGATAATATTCATTTTTGTTTCACTACTTTTGGTTTGTTCTGTGTCGTGTTTGTGTCTCCTTTCAATTGTTCTGTTTATTGCAGTTCTGAGTGTTGCTGGGTCAGGTTTGGTTTTGGAATTGGATTGCATTTTTATGGTATTGCTTTGTTTTGTTTTGTTGGATTGCTAAAAAAAAATAAAAATAGATTTTTAGAAAATTTGGAATTGATCCTGAATCTCACAATGTCAGAATCACGATTGGTATTCGAATCGATTTTTTCCCAAACCCCTTATATATATATATATATATATATATATATATATATATATATATATATATATATATATATATATATATATATATATATATAAATAAACCGTTTGTTTACATGTACATCTTTCTCCGACGGTGCCACAGAAAGACGTGTTTTATGCCACTCATTCTTTGTCTCATTTTGTCCACCAAACATTTTATACTGTGCATGAATGCACAAAGGTGACTTTGGTTAATGTAGTTGACTTGTTTGGAGTGCTAATGAGGCCTATGTGGTCACTGCATGACTGCAAGCTAATCGATGCTAATACACTATTTAGGCTAGCTGCATGTACATATTGCATCATTATGCCTCGTTTGTTTGTAAATTTGAGCTCATTTATTTCCTTTACTTATGTCCTGTGTGTAATTAGTTTATTTTTCCATGTTTAATGGCTCATTATCTGTATGTAATATTGGCTGCATTTCTGATAGTTGTTTGTGTTCCATGTTGTTCCAGACCACAGCAAACGTTACCCAGCTTGCAAAGATTGTAATACATCCATTAGAAGAAGACAGCCTGCCATGTCCTTCAACTTGGACCCAAACATCTACACCTTTGGCCATTCTCAGACAGTCATTTCCAGGAGTTATCTCATCCTCTGACACGTTTTACTAATATTTTCAAATGTTGTAAAAATGTGGAGAATAAATATTACATTTCAACATTTCTGTCAAGGAAGACTTGCGTCAGCCTGCGACACATAGTCTTTTTGATAGTAGGCTAATATCGACACTTACATCATGTGTTGCCATTATTATATCACTTCTCCAAAGTAATTGCACTCTTACTTTAGTACATTTTTTGGGGCTTCTCTACCCACCCCTGAACAGCACCCGTTAACCTTTAGCTTTTCAGTTCTCTAATTTGAGACTTTTTATAAATCCTACTTTCTAAGCAACATTATCCGGACACCAAAGAAATGAAGTGAGTGACTCCCCCACCGATAAAAGCGAATTTAAGTGGTGGGAAAGTTAAAGTCGATTATAGTGATAAAATAAAGTTTAGGACACAGTACCAAAGCAGATGTAAAATGAATGTGTTTCATGAAGAAAGAGATCCACGCTTGATTAAAAAAAGGTTGTATTCTACTTTGACATAAGTACAGTAGCGCCTACATTTTTGGGTTCGAACATTAAAGGCCTACTGAAAGCCACTACTAGCGACCACACAGTCTGATAGTTTATATATCAATGATGAAATATTAACATTGCAACACATGCCAATACGGCCTTTTTAGTTCACTAAATTACAATTTAAAATTTCCTGCGGAGTTTCTTGTTGAAAACGTCGCGGAATGATGACGCGTGCTTGTGACGTTATTGGTTGGAGCAGATATGTTCTCCCAGCACCACTCACGACTAAAAGCAGTCTGTTTTTATCGCATAATTACACAGTATTTTGGACATCTGTGTTGCTGAATGTTTTGCAATTTGTTCAATTAATAATGGAGACATCAAAGAAGAATGCTGTTGGTGGAAAGCGGTGGATTGCAGCTGCCTTTAGAAACCGAAACACAGCCGGGGTTTCTTTGTTTGTTGTGAAGCTTTAACACAGAGCGGTCAAGCGAACATGTTTCTCTACGTCAACCAGCAAGTTTTTGGATGGGAAAATTGTGATATTAAATGGGCTCTTACCGGATACGTGAGCGGATTATGCGACCTCCTCCTGCAGCTGTCAAAAAGGCAGCTGTGATCTTGGCTCCTCCATTGGCTTCTCTCAGAGACACTGCCGGTCATCGTAGCCCTCTGAATTTCAGGTATAAGTTTATTATCTCACTAAAACACTATTAACACAATAAGCAGATAAGGGATTTCCCAGAAATATCCTAGTAAATGTGTCTAATAACATCTGAATCGCTCTCACTGCCGTCGCCTGGAGCCGTCACCTTTTATTTCATTTGTATTTTAATTTATTTTAGTGCTTCACTCTAACTCTCCTCATCCAAGAATTTTTCATCCTCGCTCAATTTAATGGGGAAATCGTCACTTTCTCGGTCCGAATCGCTCTAGCTGCTGGTGGCTATGATTGTAAACAATGTTCAGATTTGAGGAGCCCTACAACCCGTGACGTCACGCGCACATTGTCTGCTACTTCCGGTAGAGGCAAGGCTTTTTTATTAGCTACCAAAAGTTGCGAACTTTATCGTCGATGTTCTCTACTAAATCCTTCCAGCAAAAATATGGGAATATTGCGAAATGATCAAGTATGACACATAGAATGGACCTGCTATCCCCGTTTGAATAAGAAAATCTCATTTCAGTAGGCCTTTAAATAACTTGTGTTTGCAGTCTATTCAATTGAGTATAAGTTAGACATGATTTGCAAATCATTGTATTTATTTTATTTATGATTTACACAACATGCCAACTTCCCTGGTTTTGGGTTTCGTACTTATTTTTTTTAGTGCTTCACTCTAACTTTCCTCATCCACGAATCTTCCATCCTCGCTCAATTTAATGGGGAAATCGTCGCTTTCTCGGTCCGAATCGCTCTTTCTACTGGTGGCTATGATTGTAAACAATGTGAGGATGTAAGGAGCCCTACAACCCGTGACGTCACGCGCATATGGTCTGCTGCTTCCGGTACAAGCAAGGCTTTTTTATTAGCGACCAATAGTTGCGAACTTTATCGTCGATGTTCTCTACTAAATCCTTTCAGCAAAAATATGTCAAAATCACGAAATGATCAAGTATGACACATAGAATGGACCTGCTATCCCTGTTTAAATAAGAAAATCTCATTTCAGTAGGCCTTTAAATAACTTGTGTTTGCAGTCTATTCAATTGAGTATAAGTTAGACATGATTTGCAAATCATTGTATTTAATTTATTTTTTTTAATTTTTTTTTAGTGCTTCACTCTAACTTTCCTCATCCACAAATCTTTCATCCTCGCTCAATTTAACGGGGAAATCGTCGCTTTCTCGGTCCGAATTGCTCTTGCTGCTGGTGGCTATGATTGTAAACAATGTGAGGATGTAAGGAGGCCTACAACCCGTGATGTCACACGCACATCGTCTGCTACTTCCGGTACAAGCAAGGCTTTTTTATTAGCGACCAATAGTTGCGAACTTTATCGTCGATGTTCTCTACTAAATCCTTTCAGCAAAAATATGTCAAAATCACGAAATGATCAAGTATGAGACATAGAATGGACCTGCTATCCCCGTTTGAATAAGAAAATCTCATTTCAGTAGGCCTTTAAATAACTTGTGTTTGCAGTCTATTCAATTGAGTATAAGTTAGACATGATTTGCAAATCATTGTATTTATTTTATTTTTAATTTTTATTTTTTTTAGTGCTTCACTCTAACTTTCCTCATCCACAAATCTTTCATCCTCGCTCAATTTAACGGGGAAATCGTCGCTTTCTCGGTCCGAATTGCTCTTGCTGCTGGTGGCCATGATTGTAAACAATGTGAGGATGTGAGGAGCCCTACAACCCGTGACGTCACACGCACATCGTCTGCTACTTCCGGTACAAGCAAGGCTTTTTTATAAGCGACCAATAGTTGCGGACTTTATCGTCGATGTTCTCTACTAAATCCTTTCAGCAAAAATATGTCAAAATCACGAAATGATCAAGTATGACACATAAAATGGACCTGCTATCCCCGTTTAAATAAGAAAATCTAATTTCAGTAGGCCTTTAAATAACTTGTGTTTGCAGTCTATTCAATTGAGTATAAGTTAGACATGATTTGCAAATCATTGTATTTATTTCATTTTTATTTTTATTTTTTTTAGTGCTTCACTCTAACTTTCCTCATCCACAAATATTTCATCCTCGCTCAATTTAACGGGGAAATCGTCGCTTTGTCGGTCCGAATTGCTCTTGCTGCTGGTGGCTATGATTGTAAACAATGTGAGGATGTAAGGAGGCCTACAACCCGTGATGTCACACGCACATCGTCTGCTACTTCCGGTACAAGCAAGGCTTTTTTATTAGCGACCAATAGTTGCGAACTTTATCGTCGATGTTCTCTACTAAATCCTTTCAGCAAAAATATGTCAAAATCACGAAATGATCAAGTATGAGACATAGAATGGACCTGCTATCCCCGTTTAAATGAGAAAATCTCATTTCAGTAGGCCTTTAAATAACTTGTGTTTGCAGTCTATTCAATTGAGTATAAGTTAGACATGATTTGCAAATCATTGTATTTATTTTATTTTTAATTTTTATTTTTTTTAGTGCTTCACTCTAACTTTCCTCATCCACAAATCTTTCATCCTCGCTCAATTTAACGGGGAAATCGTCGCTTTCTCGGTCCGAATTGCTCTTGCTGCTGGTGGCCATGATTGTAAACAATGTGAGGATGTGAGGAGCCCTACAACCCGTGACGTCACACGCACATCGTCTGCTACTTCCGGTACAAGCAAGGCTTTTTTATAAGCGACCAATAGTTGCGGACTTTATCGTCGATGTTCTCTACTAAATCCTTTCAGCAAAAATATGTCAAAATCACGAAATGATCAAGTATGACACATAAAATGGACCTGCTATCCCCGTTTAAATAAGAAAATCTAATTTCAGTAGGCCTTTAAATAACTTGTGTTTGCAGTCTATTCAATTGAGTATAAGTTAGACATGATTTGCAAATCATTGTATTTATTTCATTTTTATTTTTATTTTTTTTAGTGCTTCACTCTAACTTTCCTCATCCACAAATATTTCATCCTCGCTCAATTTAACGGGGAAATCGTCGCTTTGTCGGTCCGAATTGCTCTTACTGCTGGTGGTTATGATTGTAAACAATGTGAGGATGTAAGGAGCCCTACAACCCGTGACGTCACGCGCACATCGTCTGCTACTTCCGGTAAAGGCAAGGCTTTTTTATTAGCGACCAATAGTTGCGAACTTTATCGTCGATGTTCTCTACCAAATATGGCAATATCGCGAAATGATCAAGTATGACACATAGTATGGACCTGCTATCCCCGTTTAAATAAGAAAATCTCATTTCAGTAGGCCTTTAAATAACTTGTGTTTGCAGTCTATTCAATTGAATACAAGTTAGACATGATTTGCAAATCATTGTATTCTGTTTTTATTCATGATTTACACAACATGCCAACTTCCCTGGTTTTGGGTTTCGTACTTAGCAGAGCTGAAAGTTCTAATGAGCAACGCATTCTGTGCTCACCAAGTTCCCCAACACTGAATCCCTCAAGTCTTTTTTTTTTTTTTTTGAAGAAATCTTGTTTTTTTCTTAATGACAAACTAACTTACTTGTATATACTTTATTCATCCCCATGAGGAAAGCTAATTTACACACTTTCCTACATGCATTTAACGGGTACTTGTCAACAACGCTTCAAGGACTTACCAGTAAACATCTCTCCGGTAAACACGCCTAATTTACAGATTATTTCTGCTGATGTAAACATGCGCTTCAATTTGCTGGTGGGGCGATACACGGCCTTCACAAATTGCGCGCGGTCCTTGCCAACGAAATAATGGTCCCGTGAAAAATACACCTCTGCTTAGATTATTGCAGACAATAGTTTCCCTGCTTGAAGAGCATTCATTGGTAGCAACATGCACTTTAAGAGATGAAAAGTCAATATGACAGCCAGTGCATAAACACACACACTCACATACATAATGCTGTAATGACTCCCGCCAATGCCAAGAAACTGGCGGACAAAAACAAACCACACCTGAGGAATGACTGCTCTGGAAAAACCATAAAAATATTGCTGATGCTTATAAATAATCAGCTGCACTCTTAAAGTGGAACATTATCACAATTTCAGAAGGGTTAAAACCAATAAAAATCAGTTCCCAGTGGCTTATTTTATTTTTTGAATTTTTTTTCAAAATTTTACCCATCACGCAACATCCCGAAAAAATGTTTCAAAGTGCCTGATTTTCACCATCGCTATATCCACCCGTCCAATTTCCTGTGACGTCACTGCGTGATGCCAATGCAAACAAACATGGCGGCTAGAACAGAAAGATATAGCGACATTAGCTCGGATTCAGACTCGGGTTTCAGCGGCTTAAGCGATTCAACAGATTACGCTTGTATTCAAAAGGATGGTTGGAGTATGGAGGCAGAGAGCGAAAACGAAATTGAAGAAGAAACTGAAGCTATTGAGCCATATCACGACAGACAACGGCAACAAGGACGATTTCGGCGATCGCCTTCTAACCAACGATCGCATCTTTTGACAATTGGTGCAACTTGAATCCATCGATTGGTATATGTTTGTTTGGCATTAAATGTGGGTGGAGGGAAAGGCTGGATGCAAATATAGCTAAAAATGAGGCATAATGATGCAATATGTACATAGAGCTAGCCTTAATAGCATGTTAGCATCGATTAGCTTGCAGTCATGCCGTGCGCAAATATGTCTGATCAGCACATAAGTCAATAACATTAACAAAACTCACTTTTGTGATTTCGTTGACTTTATCGTTGGAAATGCATCTACTTTGAGTTTCGCAGGATATCCACACATCTCTGTGCCATCTCTGTCATAGCATCGCTATCGTCGGTAAAGATGTTACGACAGAACAGAACAAACAAGGGACTTTTGCGTCTTTTGACAACCGGTGCAACTTGGATCCGTCGATTGGTATGTGTTTGTTTGGCATTAAATGTGGGTGGAGGGAAAGGCTGGATGCAAATATAGCTCCAGATGAGGCATAATTATGCAATATATACATACAGCTATCCTAAATAGCGTGTTAGCATCGATTAGCTTGCAGTCATGCTGTGCGCAAATATGTCTGATTAGCACATAAGTCAATAACATTAACAAAACTCACCTTTGTGATTTTGTTGACTTTATCGTTGGAAATGCATCTGCTTTGTAATAAATCCATTAGAAGGGGCGGTATAGCTCGTTTGGTAGAGTGGCCGTGCCAGCAACTTGAGGGTTCCAGGTTCGAGTCCCGCTTTCGCCATCCTAGTCACTGCCGTTGTGTCCTTGGGCAAGACACTTTACCCACCTGCTCCCAGTGCCACCCACACTGGTTTAAATGGAACATAGATATTGGGTTTCACTATGTAAAGCGCTTTGAGTCGCTAGAGAAAAGCGCTATATAAATATAATTCACTTCACTTCACTTTGAGTGTCGCAGGATATCCACACATCTCTGTGCCATCTCTGTCGTAGCATCGCTATCGTCGGTAGCGATGCCACGACAGAACAGAACAAACGAGGGACTTTGACATCTTTTGACAACCGGTGCAACTTCAATCCGTCGATTGGTATGTGTTTGTTTGGCATTAAATGTGAGTGGAGGGAAAGGCTGGATGCAAATATAGCTACAAATGAGGCATAATCATGCAATATGTACATACAGCTAGCCTAAATAGCATGTTAGCATGGATTAGCATGCCGTGACCATTGATATGTCTGATTAGCACACTCCACGTAAGTCAACTTGAATCCGTCCCTGTTCGTGTTGTTACACCCTTCGACAACACATCGACGAGGCATAATGTCTCCAAGGAACGTGGGTTCCCTCCGGGTACTCTGGCTTCCTCCCACCGCCGAAAAAAATGCATCTGGGGATAAATTGATTGGCAACACTAAATTGGCCCTAGTGTGTACTCGAGTGTGAGTGTGAATGTTGTCAGTCTATCTGTGTTGGACCTGTAATGAGGTGGCGACTCGTCCAGGGTGTACCCTGCCTTACACCTGAATACAGCTGAGATCCCCTTCGCGACCCCAAAAGGGACAAGCGGTAGGAAATGGATGGATGTCCATTCCTTCCCATGGCAGGGATTCCACTGCTCAGGCTGTTACATCACCACCTAGGTGGGTGAAAGGGTAGGACTTCAAAACCCCAAGTCCACACATCATCTTTATGGTTGGCCATTAAGAAGACAAAGATGAAAGGTTCTCACTCACATAAAATGAGCTGACAGCGACAGGGAGGATGGAGAGAAAGACGAGAAGGACGGGATGAAAGGAAGTGAGCGAGAGCAATAAAAAGGAGATGAAGTGCCCAAGGCCAACGTGTGTACTTAGAATACTTTCTGCAGCAGATGGATCCTCAAGGGAGCTCACATGTTAAGTGTGTTTTGGAAACTTAAGTTGAGGCACTTACAAAGTGAGTGTTTTTTTTTTTTTATCATCACAGGGATATTTAAAAAAAAAAAAAAAAAAAAAAGAAACAAGACAACCAGTAGAATGCCTTAATGCAGGGGTGCCCACACTTTTTCTGCAGGCGAGCTACTTTTCAATTGACCAACTCGAGGGGATCTACCTCATTTATATATATCATTTATATTTATTTATTTATGAACGAATCATTTTTGTAAACAAGTTAAATGTGTTTAATGATAATACAAGCATGTGTAACACATATAGATGTCTTTCTTTCACAAAGACAAGAATATAAGTTGGTGTATTACCTGATTCTGATGACTTGCATTGATTGGAATCAGACAGTAATGATGATAACGCCCACATTTTCAAATGGAGGAGAAAAAAAGTTGTCCTTTCTGTACAATACCACATGAAAGTGGTTGTTTTTTGGCATCTAATTCATCCAGCTTCCATACACTTTACAAGAAAAACATTGGCGGCAAATTCCGTAGCTTGCTTGATTGACATTCACGGCACCCGAGGGTCTTGTGAGATGACGCTGGCTGCTGCCAGTTCATTATTATGAAAAAATGACGGAGAGGAAAGCGAGAAACACTTTTTATTTCAACAGACTTTCGCGCCGTCCCTTCCGTCAAAACTCTAAAGGCCGACTGCACATTTCCTATCTTCACAATAAAAGCCCTGCTTCATGCTGCCTGCGCTAACAAAATAAGAGTCTCGGAGGGATCGCTTGTGCACGCCAGTTTTCCGAGACTCTGTATTTAGTTAGCGCAGGCAGCATGAAGCAGGGCTTTTATTGTGAAGATAGGAAATGTGCAGTCGGCCTTTAGAGTTTTGACGGAAGGTACGGCGCGAGAGGCCCTGTGATGAGGTGGCGACTTGTCCAGGGTGTACCCCGCCTTCCGCCCGATTGTAGCTGAGATAGGCGCCAGCGCCCCCCCCCGCCACCCCAAAAGGGAATAAGCGGTAGAAAATGGATGGGATGGAATGAGTAGGACACTTCTGGATCCCCAATTATTTTAGTGTGATTTATTTTTAAGTGTCATTGCTGAAAAAAACAATAATGAATGAAAATCCAAAATTAAGGCTCCAATTATTATATAATCTCAAATATTCCACCTAAAAAAAGTTATTCGGTGAAAATATTGCATATTTTGTGTTTTTTTTCCATTTTTTGTCCTAATGTTGATCTAGAGATTTAAAACTTGAATAATAATGAAAATAGTAATACTGAATAATGACACATTTTTATTTTTTTTTTTTCACCAAAACCCTTTGGGGTCCCCGGGATCTTAACTGAATGGAGTCCTGAATGTATTTTTTTTTTAATCTATTTATTGCATTGGTTTTTAAAATAAAAATTATGAAAATGGCCCCCGTTTGCTTTGATTTTTCAATGTGCGGCCCTCAGTGGAAAACGTTTGGACACCCCTGCCTTAATATATTACTTTGAATGTAATCCTCACCGCCCCACAACACACTTATTATGTTTACATGCACTAAAAAAAAGTTATTGACTTAATATGGTTGAAACTAGTGTTGTGTATACATCAGAATAAGAAATACTTGAATAATCCTCAAGGGGAAAATTAAAATTTTCAGCACAATCCCATTCAAGATCAGACAAACATTACAGGGAGACAGAACAGGATCGCTAACGGGTCTCCCAACTTCCAGGCGCCCCTGACAAAAAGGTGAGATACAGGTAAACAATGGGGGGCAGGAGTGTGGTTGGGAGTTTGTGGGGGGGCTGAGGGGTAAGAAAAAAATTATAATAAAAACAATCGGTCTAAGCCTGGGCCCCTGGAGAGGGGTCCAGACTGAGGCCAAGGGAAAAAAACAACTCATAGCCATCGCACACATCATCACACATCACACAAAATGTAAGTTCTCCAATATTTTGTATGTAACAAAACTTGAACAAGATTTTTTACTTTGTAAAGTTGGGATTTAGGACTCTTAGGCGCACTTAAAATCTTTTGTTTTTTCTTAAAACTTGACACGGCGCCTTATAACCCGGTGCGTCTGATGTACAGGACTGTTTCAGAAAATTTGAATATTGTGATAAAGTATCTTCTGTAATGCAACTAAAAACATGAAAATGTCATTCATTCTGGATTCATTACACATCAACTGAAATATTGCAAGGCTTGTATTATTTCAATATCGCTGATTAGGGCACACAGCTTAAGAAAACTCAAACTGTGACATGAAAAGAGCATGAAAAAGCGCAACATGGATCATCAGCATGAATAACAAGGGTGTGTAGAGGGTGATGTCGCCAGGCTGACTGCCTGGCAACGACAGGCTTAAATCGTGCTGTGGTGACTAACAGGTGCATGAGTCCAAATGAATCAGGTGCGTGACATGAGGACAGGTGAAAACTAATGGGTTGTCATGGAAACAAAACAGGAACAGACAAGAGTGAAAAAAACCAAATAGAACATAGCCAAACTAAACATGATCACCAAGACATGACAGGCTCCCTCAAATAAATGTAGACTCCCTTAGTTTTTCAAAGTTTTTTTACTCTAAGAAATGTGACAAATGTTGTACAAAGTAGCCGGTGTTCAACCACTTAAATATTTCAAGTTTCACTTTACTTCATAATGTTTAAAGTAGAAATGTTACCTGATTTGTTTAGGGTTATTATAGGATGAAAATAATCATAATACATCATTCCTATGGTTATTATTAGTGGATCTAATGGGCGGGAAGTCTCCCTTTTCTTTGAAAAAAATTTGTTACGCCTCGGTTTTGGACTTTAATCACGGTTCCTTGAACGCACCACAATTATGTTCAATGAGACGCAGAAGTGAAACTCTGTCTGGTGCCACAAATGTGTGATATTTTTATCTTCGTTCTATCACCTCATCCTAGTTTTCAAATAGCGGACTGCAAAAACTGAAATCTAAGTAAGATTAAATATCTCAAATAAGGGTGATATTTGCTTATTTTCTGTCTGATAAGACAATTCTTCTCACTAAGCAGATATCATGTTAGAGTGTTTTACTTGTTTTAAGGGTTTTGGTTTTGGTACCCGCCTCGGAAAAGTCCTTATTCCTGCAGCTATAGCCGCCCTAAATAGCAGGCTGAGAAGCCTGTAAATGTGTTGGTCATGTATGATGTCTTTTTCTTATTTTTGTTCGTGATGTGTAATGTCTTTTGTTTAAATATACGGCAGTGAAAATTAATTCTCCCAACGGGGACCAATAAATCTAAATCTACATCTAATCTAATCTAAATGATCTCAGTAAAATATTACAGCTTGTTGCTGATATTTGATGACCTATATTGAGTCAAACCTGCTTGAAATCAGAATATCAACTGTTGCAAAGCTGTGTCCATCCATCCATCCATTTCTACCGCTTATTCCCTTTTGGGGTCGCGGGGGGGCGCTGGCGCCTATCTCAGCTACAATCGGGCGGAAGGCAGGGTACACCCTGGACAAGTCGCCACCTCATCGCAGGGCCAACACAGATAGACAGACAACATTCACACTCACATTCACACACTAGGGACCATTTAGTGTTGCCAATCAACCTATCCCCAGGTGCATGTCTTTGGAAGTGGGAGGAAGCCGGAGTACCCGGAGGGAACCCACGCACTCACGGGGAGAACATGCAAACTCCACACAGAAAGATCCCGAGCCTGGATTTGAACCCAGGACTGTGTCATTAACACTTATAAATATAAAACTACATTTTTAAATAAGTAATTTCTTATTTTAAGCATGATAAAAAAAAATCATGCAGCTGAGATAGAAAGAGACAAGCGGTAGAAAAAGAATGAATGGATTAAAACAGATGGCAGCCAAATGGACTTTGCTGTTTTATTTTCAATGAAGCAATAGAAAATACATACTCGTGTAATGGTACAGTTGTTATTGGTGAGAATATACTTATTTTAAGGTATTTTTGAGTTCATTGAGGTTAGCTAATTTTACTTGTTTCGGAAAGTCTTGTCAAGCCAAATTTTCTTGTTCTATTGGCAGATAATTTTGCTGAGATCAAATAAAAATACACGTTTCCAGTGAGGGTTGGACTCCGGCAAGGCTGTCCTTTGTCACCGATTCCGTTCATAACTTTTATGGACAGAATTTCTAGGCGCAGTCAAGGCGTTGAGGGGTTCCGGTTTGGTGACCGCAGGATTAGGTCTCTGCTTTTTGCAGATGATGTGGTCCTGATGGCTTCATCTGACCGGGATCTTCAGCTCTCACTGGATCGGTTCGCAGCCGAATGTTAAGCGACCGGAATGAGAATCAGCACCTCCAAGTCCGAGTCCATGGTTCTCGCCCGGAAAAGGGTGGAGTGCCATCTCCGGGTTGGGGAGGAGACCCTGCCCCAAGTGGAGGAGTTCAAGTACCTAGGAGTCTTGTTCACGAGTGAGGGAAGAGTGGATCGTGAGATCGACAGGCGGATCGGTGCGGCGTCTTCAGTAATGCGGACGTTGTATCGATCCGTTGTGGTGAAGAAGGAGCTGAGCCGGAAGGCAAAGCTCTCAATTTACCGGTCGATCTACGTTCCCATCCTCACCTATGGTCATGAGCTTTGGGTCATGACCGAAAGGATAAGATCACGGGTACATGCGTCCGAAATGAGTTTCCTCCGCCGGGTGGCGGGGCTCTCCCTTAGAGATAGGGCGAGAAACTCTGCCCTCCGGGAGGAACTCAAAGTAAAGCCGCTGCTCCTTCACATCGAGAGGAGCCAGATGAGGTGGTTCGGGCATCTGGTCAGGATGCCACCCGAACGCCTCCCTAGGGAGGTGTTTAGGGCACGTCCAACCGGTAGGAGGCCACGGGGAAGACCCAGGACACGTTGGGAAGACTATGTCTCCCGGCTGGCCTGGGAACGCCTCGGGATCCCCCGGGAAGAGCTAGACGAAGTGGCTGGGGAGCGGGAAGTCTGGGCTTCCCTGCTTAGGCTGTTGCCCCCGCGACCCGACCTCGGATAAGCGGAAGATTATGGATGGATGGATGGAAATAAAAATACACCTAATTTATTTATTTTTTCTTGTTTTTGAATACTGACTTTTTGCACTGTGGCGCTGTGAGTAAATGAATACATGTGCTTTCATGAATTGTGTAAAGAGTCAAGTGTTCAATGCTGGGGTTGTCACGACCAGGAGGAATAAACCACGGGGGAGGGACATACATTCATACATATGACATACATTCATACATATGACATACATTCATACATATGACATACATTCATACATATGACATACATTCATACATATGACATACATTCATACATATGACATACATTCATACAGTAGCCTGCTCACAGCCAGATTAGAGTCGCATATGAAAATGATGTAAAATGTTGTTAGCAATCTACTAAATGTAAACATGCCAGCAAAAGAAGGATAGTGAAGACTTGAAGTCTCGTTTGAGTACTCAACGTATTATTACGACACAGGAGAGCTACTTGTGATAACAAAAGGGCCTGATTTACTAAGATCCAAATACCACGCACTAAAAAGTGTGCGCAATCTATAAGAAATGATGTGCTACAGTATTAGTCGGGTGGGTTGCGTATGATCTACTAACACTGACAGTGCAATTGAAAAATGGTGCAGACCTCCCTATTTCTATGAGGATTTGGAATATATTTTGGTTATCTCATTATTTTTGACAGCCTTAAAAAACACAGTATTTTTGTAGGATTTATGACAACACCTAGCAGTATGCTGCGAAGGGGGGGTTGGGGGGGGGGGGTTTATATTTGCATCCTTATGTGTGTATGAGAGAAAAAGCTATATGTGGTGCAGAGTCGGCACAAAAGGGAACTGGGAGCCAGGGCAGCCCAAGACTGGGGGATTTCCAGAGGATCCTCGATAATTCCATTCTGCTCCATTCCATCTTATCAGGAATCCACTTAGGCCTTTGAACAAGGCGTGTGTGTGTACCTGTGTGTGTGTGTGAGAGTGTGAGAGTGTGTGAGCTTGTATTTCTGCCCTTCTTGAGATATCAATAAGGAAAAGTACCTTCCATGTGAGAACCGGTGAACAAGTTAGGACCGAAATCATGGTCCCAATACGGAAAACCATTGCATCTCATTTGTACCATTGGTAGTGAAATATATCAAAATAAAGGTGGTCCCAAAATGGAGGGATTTTGTGTCGGTTTTAAAAGTGCTCCCCCTCTTGTCGATATATGAAATAACAAGTGTGTGTTAGAAATTGAAATGCGCCCCCTTTGGCCAAAATGAATCAAAACAATTTAGAACATATGTATTTAGAGACATACTGTAATAACTTGAAGTAAATAATGAAGGTTTAAAAACAATAACAAACAAAAAAATTCCAAAACAATTAAAAAATAACTAAAAGCAGTGTTTTTCTCACAATGCGTCGGACAAATTCTCATATTCTTTCTTTTTCTGCAATATTACAATATTTTATTGTAAAATTATTACTTGTTTATGTTCAATTCTTACTTTTCAACGCAAAATGGTGACATTTGTCATATAATTTTCACAATATTGCCAATTTTGTTGTTGTGGTAAAATAGTGACTTTTTTATAGTAAAATTATGACTTTTTTTCATAATGTTGCCGAGTAAAATTCAAATTCAAATTATTATTTTCTAATACAATTTTGACTTTTGTTGAGTAAAATTACGACTCTCTTAATAAAATTGCCAACATTTTTAAGCTTTTCTTGTAAAATTGCGACTGTTATTTCGGTTTCTGCAATATTACAATATTTTTTTTATAAGATTATTACTTTTTTATGTTAAATTGTTACTTTTTAATGCAAAATGGTGACATTTGTCATATCATTTTCACAATATTGCCAATTTTTTTGTTGTGGTAAAATTGTGACTTTTTTTTAGTAAAATTATGACTTTTGTCATAATTTTGCCAAGTAAAAATCCGATTATTGTTAATATGTGGCCAACATTTAAACATTGTCTTATACAGTTTTGACTTTTGTCGAGTAAAATTACGACACTTTTCATAAAACTGACAACATTTTTAAGATTTTCTTGTAAAATTGCGACTGTTATTTGTGTTTCTGCAATATTACAATATTTTCCTGTAAAAATATAACTTGTTTGTTAAATTATGACTTTTTAATGCAAAATGGTGACATTTGTCATAAAATTTTCACAATATTGCCAATTTTTTGTTGTGGGAAAATTGTGACTTTTTTAAGCTTTTCTTGGAAAATTGCGACTGTTATTTCTGTGTCTGCAATATTACAATATTCTTTTTATAAAATTATTACTTTTTTATGTTAAATTGTTACTTTTTAATGCAAAATGGTGACATTTGTCATATCATTTTCACAATATTGCCAATTTTTTTGTAGTGGTAAAATTGTGACTTTTTTTTTTAGTAAAATTATGACTTTTGTCATCATTTTGCCAAGTAAAATTCCGATTATTGTTAATATATGGCCAACATTTAAACGTTGTCTTATACAGTTTTGACTTTTGTCGAGTAAAATTACGACACTTTTCATAAAACTGGCAACATTTTTAAGATTTTCTTGTAAAATTGCGACTGTTATTTCTGTTTCTGCAATATTACAATATTTTCCTGTAAAAATATAACTTGTTTGTTAAATTATGACTTTTTAATGCAAAATGGTGACATTTGTCATTTAATTTTCATAATATTGGCAATTTTTTTGTTGTGGGAAAATTGTGACTTTTTTAAGCTTTTCTTGTAAAATTGCGACTGTTATTTCTGTGTCTGCAATATTACAATATTGTTTTTATAAAATTATTACTTTTTTATGTTAAATTGTTACTTTTTAATGCAAAATGGTGACATTTGTCATATCATTTTCACAATATTGCCAATTTTTTTGTAGTGGTAAAATTGTGACTTTTTTTTCTAGTAAAATCATGACTTTTTTCATCATTTTGCCAAGTAAAATTCCGATTATTGTTAATATGTGGCCAACATTTAAACGTTGTCTTATACAGTTTTGACTTTTGTCGAGTAAAATTACGACACTTTTCATAAAACTGACAACATTTTTAAGATTTTCTTGTAAAATTGCGACTGTTATTTCTGTTTCTGCAATATTACAATATTTTCCTGTAAAAATATAACTTGTTTGTTAAATTATGACTTTTTAATGCAAAATGGTGACATTTGTCATTTAATTTTCATAATATTGTCAATTTTTTTGTTGTGGTAAAGTAGTGACTTTTTTTGCAGTAAATGTATGGTTTTGTCATAATTTTGCCAAGTAAAATTCATTTTTATTGTTAATGTAATGCCAACATTTAAACGTTTTTGTCACGGTGTGTTGTGGACGAACCCCAAGATGCAGGGAAGGTGGCAGGCATTGAGTAAGAAAACATTATTTAATTTAAACACTAAAACAAGAACAAACAAAAGGGTACTAACAAAAGGCGCGCACAAGGCGGAGAACAAACATGGCTATGAACAAAGACACTTACTGTGACACGAAGGAATTATGGCATGAGCAGAGTGAACAGAAGTAGACACAGCTACAACGATAATTAATAATGAGATTGACAGGTAGTGACGACATCGACACGACAATAATCCAGCACTGACTGGACGACAAAGCAGGTTTAAATAAGAGCGGGCTGATTGACACCAGGTGTGGCCAGGTGCCAATCAGCCACAGATTAGGGGAAACAGCGCTCAGGGAGAAAAGCAGGAAATTACCAAAATAAAAGCGCTGACAGGAAACAAAGACATACACAGAGGGAAACTAAAAGAAAACCAAACCGTCAGGGACAAGCCTGACAGTTTTCTTATGCAGTTTTGACTGACCCTTTTCATAAAATTGCCAACATTTTAAGCATTTCTTATAAAATTGTGACTGTTAATGAGTAAAATTCCAACTTTTATCATAATATTGCACAATTGTTCAGTTTTTCTTGCAAAATTTTGACATGCGTTTAGTAAAATTAGGACTTTTATCTTTTTTCTTGTGACATTCCAATTCATTTTTCACAAAAAAGCTGTTTTGCACTGTATGTATATATTATTAATGTTGTAAATACACATCTTTATATATCTAGAAAGGGTTGTCCTAAAGAGGTAGGCATTAATCGGAGGTCTCAAGAAGGTATGAAATACAACAATGTGTGTGTGTGTGTGTGTGTGTGTGTGTGTGTGTGTGTGTGTGTGTGTGTGTGTGCAGGTGGGGAACCTCTACTCAAAGTATCCGTGTGAAGACAGTTGTCACAAGATCTGTGTGCACTGCATTTTAATGTGTATCTAAAGGCATTTGTATGCAGGAGGAAACTAGGAACTGGTGCCTTCCTCGTCCAGTGTGTGTGTGTGTGTGTGTGTGTGTGTGTGTGTAAGTGTAAGTGAAGGTAGGTCATGCAACACAGTTCATGTCATCCTCTAGCGGCCTGGCTAAATTGACTGCAGACTGTCTCGCCGACCAATTTTACAGACTGATTCTGCCGACTTCAAGATAGCCATGCAGACTTACTCACATACATCAGAAAATAAAGTTGCTTTCGAGATGAGCCGAGCTGCTTTTGGGAAGCTTTAACAGCAAGAAAAGAGCGGTCAGGGATTTTCAACCTTCACGGTCCTATAGAGAAGGCAACACTGTGCATTTGTATCAACACTTGGAAAATGCATGGTCAGTCTGTTGGTAACATGCGATTGATATGGACCCAAGTCTGGATGGATCTTGCCTGAGAGGAAGGCAGGCGGTAAATTATTTTGCAATGCTGTTTGCCGAAAATGATGGAAAGCGCCACTCTTCAAAGCAACTGACACTGTGGTCTAAGTTGGAATTGCCACAAAACACATTTTAACATATTCAACACTCTACAACAGGGGCGCTCACACTTTTTCTGCAGGCGAGCTACTTTTCAATTGACCAAGTCGAGGAGATCTACCTCATTCCTATTCATAATTTATATTTTTTTATTTATGAAAGAGACATTTTTGTTAACAAGTTAATGGTGTTTAATGATAATACAAGCATGTTTAACACACATAGATTCCTTTCTTTCATGAAGACAAGAATATAAGTTGGTGTATTACCTGATTCTGATGACTTGCATTGATTGGAATTAGACAGTGGTGCTGATAAAAAAAAGTCCTCCTTTCTGTCCAATACCACATGAAAGTGGTTGGATTTGGCATCTCATTTGTCCAACTTGCATACTCGTTTTTAAACACTTTGTTATGAGAGTAGCATATGTGTGTGGCCCTTTAATGTCTGGCAGCAGGTGAGTGACGTCAGTGAGTGTGCGGGTGGGCAAGCAAGTGAGAAAGCGGTCGCTGAGGGCGGGGGAGAAATACATTGGCATCAAACTCCGTAGCTTGCTAGCTTGTGCACGCTTGCTTTCTGAGACTCTTATTTTGTTAGCACAGGCAGGATGAAGCAGGTCTTTTATGGTGAAGACAGGAACTGTGCAGTCGGTCTTTAGAGTTTTGACAGTAGGTACGGAGTCTCTAGAAATAAAATGTGTTTCTCTGCGTCCACCCTGTTAGAGATTTTTTTCTTAAATATGAGCTCGCAGCAGCCAGCGTCATCTCACAAGATCCTCGGGTGCCGAGAATGTCAAACAACTGACGAAAGTGAAGTCTTGGTATGATTGATGATTGCTCATTTTTATGTCTATTTTTTAATGCCTGGCTTGAGATCGACTGACACACCCTCCGAGATCGACCAGTCTATCGCGATCGACGTAATGGGCACCCCTGCTCTACAACCATCTGGTGGCTGAAGTGGACAGTACTCCGATTCGTAATGTTTCATGTGTCGGGTAAAGCGTGACGAATGATGCCATACGAATGTGATGACTCTTCTTCGGCATTGTAATGCCGGTGTGGTTTTCCCGTGGATGCGTCGAAGCAGAACACAGCATAGGTAAGATAAAAGGTATTTAATAACAAAAGTCTATGAACAAAAATACTGGTGTAAAGAGAAAAAGTAAACAAAAGACGCTAGCGTGAAAGCTAGGATAAAACAAGGAAAACTAGAACTTGGTACGAGGACACAAAAGAGTAAACAAAACATTTAGCATGAAAGCTAGACAATAAAGTGGCTTGGCGTGAGAGCTAGCGAGAAAATACATACGAATGATGAGAGTCGTCACTGATGCGCGTGGGCAAATTAGGATCCGAGAATGAGTAAACAGAAAAGGTGAGCTTAAATAGGAGGGTGAAAATTAGTAGCAGGTGTGCGGGGCGAGACTAACAGGTGGACTGATGTGTAACCATAGTGATGGACAAAAACAGGAAATAAACGGGTCAGACTGAGAATGAAAAAACAAACACGTGAAGATCTGAGCAGCAGATCGCAACAGTATTACCCCCCAACAAAAGACAGATACCAGATGTCTTAAAAAAAACAAACAAAAACTTGAACCCCCTCCCCAAAACCAGAAAGTTCACAAACGAAGGGAGGGCGGAGGGAGGCCACGGTGGAGGGTCGCCAGATCGCATGTCCCCGAATCCACCGAGGACACATCATGTGGCGGCGGCGGGTGGAACGCTGCTGCCGAAAAAGTTTTGGCGGGCGACCTCGAAAAGGCCACATTAGTGGCCGCATCGCAGGATGAGGTGCCCGGCGAGGCGGACGACCCGGGCACGGCCACATCCGTGGCCGACATGGAGGAGGGAGTGTCTGGCGAGGAGGATGACCTCGCAGAGGCCACGCCCGTGATCGACGTGGTGGACGACGCCTCAGCACCGAAATCCCAGCAGGCTTGGAAGCAGCAGACGAGGGTGCGGGGACTGCAGCCAAAGCAGGCCCGAGTGCAGCTGGCGAGGATGATGCGGGTGCTGCAGCCGAAGAAGGCGTCGGAGGCGGCCTGGGAGCCGCAGGAGTCGTCGGAGGCGGCCTGGGAGCCGCAGGAGTCGTCGGAGGCGGCCTGGGAGCCGCAGGAGTCGTCGGAGGCGGCCTGGGAGCCGCAGGAGTCGTGACTGGTGTGAGCTCCAGCCTCATCGTCGGCGCCGGTGTGGGCTCCAGCTTCTTCGTCGGCAGTGCTTGGCGGCGTGGAGCTGGTACCGGCGCTTGTCGAGGAGCTGGCACTGGAGTGGGCTCCAGCCCTGTCGGCACAGGTGAAGGTTCCAGCCCCGTCGTCGACGGTGTGGGCTCTAGCCCCATTGTCGACGTAGGTGCCGGAGTGGGCTCCAGCTCTGGAGCTGGTGCTGGAGTGGGCTCCAGCTCTGGAGCTGGTGCTGGAGTGGGCTCCAGCTTTGGAGCTGTTGCTGGAGTGAGATCCAGGTTAAAGTCTGTAATTGGTATGAGAACCAGTTCTGGGTCGGAGGCTGGTGTGAGAACCAGGCTAACATCAGTTTCTGGTGCGAGAACCAGACTAGAGTTCAAAACTGGTGTGAGAACCAGGCCCGAAAAAGCTGCTGGTGTGTGAACCAGGCGAGAGTCGAATTCTGGCGTGAAAACCAGGTTAGTGTCATGTGCTGGTGTGAGAACCAGACTGGGAGCAGGTGTCGGCTTCAGCCGAGGGGCAGGTGTCGGCTTCAGCCGAGGGGCAGGTGTCGGCTTCAGCCGAGGGGCAGGTGTCGGCTTCAGCCGAGGGGCAGGTGTCGGCTTCAGCCGAGGGGCAGGTGTCGGCTTCAGCCGAGGGGCAGCTGTCGGCTTCAGCCGAGGGGCAGGTGTCGGCTTCAGCCGAGGGGCAGGTGTCGGCTTCAGCCGAGGGGCAGGTGTCGGCTTCAGCCGAGGAGCAGGTGTCGGCTTCAGCCGAGGAGCAGGTGTCGGCTTCAGCCGAGGAGCAGGTGTCGGCTTCAGCCGAGGAGCAGGTACAGGGGTCTGCCGAGGAGAACTAGGGGACTGGCTGTGAGCAGGACTAGGACTATGATGAGTGATAAGACAAACACTAGGACTCGGGCAAGGACTTGAGAGAGGACCAGGACTTACAATCACACTAGTGCTTTGAGAAGGGCTTGGGCAACGACCAGGACTTACAGTCATACCAGGGCTTGGGCAAGAACTAGGACAAACGGTCAAACTAGGGCTTGGGCAAGGACTGGGACTAACAATCAAACTGGTGCTCGGGCAAGGACTAGGACAAAGACTAGGACTTACAGTAACACTGGGGCTCGGACAAGAACTTGGGTAAGGACTAGGGTTCGGACTAAGACCACGAGGGGAATCAGTACTAATATTACAAAGGCAAGAAACAAGACTCGGGACCGGACTCGAAACAGGACTCGGACTACGGATCAGTCTACGAGTGGAACTAGGACTACGACGACTACGAGAAAGACTAGGACTAGAACTAGAATCAGAACGGAAACTCGGACCAGGACTTGGACTACGACTCAGTCTACAAGTCGGTCTACGAGTAGGACTAGAGCATGGGCTACGAAGAAGGCTGGGACTCGAACTCTGAGAGAGACTGTGACTAAAACTAGAACTAGGGCACAGACGGAACACAGGTGGAGGAGGTCTAAGAGGGCGTGACTTGACCGGGGAGAACACCGGTGGAGGAAGTCTAGGAGGCCGTAGTGGCTTAACAGGTTTAACAGGGGTAAACACCGGTGGAGGAGGTCTAGGAGGCCGTAGCGGCTTAACATGTTTAACAGGGGTAAACACCGGTGGTGGAGGTCTAGGAGGCTTAGTAGTAATACTGGCCCTCCCCTCAAGACCCGGATTCCAGACGGGGTCCCGTTGGATAGAGGCTGACCGTAAGGGCGGGCGGTGGGAGGTTTGGAGGAGGGCAGACTCCACCCCATTAGTCTGTATGAGGAGAGGATTGTTCTGAGCAGCAAGAAATTTTTCCTCCAGCTCCAGTTCAATCAAAACTCTCCTGTACCACTCGTCCATCCAGGCAGGACTATATTTTTCTAGGTCAGTTTCAAAATCAGGTGACGTGGGGGCAGGACGTGAAATAGGCTGAGATGTGGGCGGGGCCAAAGTAATGGGAGGCTGATCTTGACAATTAACAATATACTGAGGGTGACTAGAATCAATATAAATGTCCTGATACTGTGTGAAAGTATTATTACTGTCCAAGTTTTTGGAAAATGGCTGAGATATATCGTCCACAATAAAAAAATCTTCTGAAAAAATGTCATCAACAGAGGCCGGTGTTGCGTCACCGGTGGGCGTTCCCCAAATGACGTCATCGCTTGTGTCAGAAAAAGTGTCATGGCAGCTTAAGGAATGATTTGAAAAAAAACAAGCAGGATTACCGGTAATGACGGGTGAATCCTGGACGGGGTGAAACTTGCTGTGTCCATGGGGAGGAATAAGTGGTGCTGGAACATTACTGCCGCGCGGGGGACCTCTCCACTGGACCCCCCGCTTCTTCGGGGCAGCGCGAACGGCTTCGGAGGAGACTTCAGGCCCACAGTCGAGTCTTTCCTGCTCCCAAGCCACGAGCTCCAACCACAACCCTAAGTCGAAGGGTTCCTCCCGTGGTTTCGACGCGGAAAAACAACTTGATGCTCGGATCCTACTGTGATGACTCTTCTTCGGCATTGTAATGCCGGTGTGGTTTTCCCGTGGATGCGTCGAAGCAGAACACAGCATAGGTAAGATAAAAGGTATTTAATAACAAAAGTCTATGAACAAAAATACTGGTGTAAAGAGAAAAAGTAAACAAAAGACGCTAGCGTGAAAGCTAGGATAAAACAAGGAAAACTAGAACTTGGTACGAGGACACAAAAGAGTAAACAAAACATTTAGCATGAAAGCTAGACAATAAAGTGGCTTGGCGTGAGAGCTAGCGAGAAAATACATACGAATGATGAGAGTCGTCACTGATGCGCGTGGGCAAATTAGGATCCGAGAATGAGTAAACAGAAAAGGTGAGCTTAAATAGGAGGGTGAAAATTAGTAGCAGGTGTGCGGGGCGAGACTAACAGGTGGACTGATGTGTAACCATAGTGATGGACAAAAACAGGAAATAAACGGGTCAGACTGAGAATGAAAAAACAAACACGTGAAGATCTGAGCAGCAGATCGCAACAACGAATCTTCTTTCCACAATATATTGGATACAGATGTGCGATGGAATCATTAGATTCTTTTGTACCAATTGTATTTGTTGTCTATGTATTTTCAAATACAGTAGTATATATATATATATATATATATACATATATAAATATATATATACTGTGTATAAATATATATGTATATATACATATATGTATATATATATATATATATATACTGTGTATAAATATATATATATATATATATACACACACAGTATATATACACACAGTGTGTATATATATATGTATATATATATATATATATATATATATATATATATATATATATATATATGTATATATATGTATATATATACTGTGTATAAATAAATATATATATATACACACACAGTACATATACACAAAGTGTATATATATATATATATATATATATATATATATATATATATATATTTATATATATGTCTTGATTGGATTATCCAGAGAATAGTGCTCGATACCGTGGTAGAGCGCAATATGTAGGTGTGGGAAAAAATCACAAGACTACTTCATCTCTACAGAACTGTTTCATAAGGGGTTCCCTCAATCATCAAAAAGAAATTTCCTGATGATTGAGGGAACCCCTCATGAAACTGTTCTGTAGAGATGAAGTAGTCTTGTGATTTTTTCCCACACCTACATATATATATATATATATATACATATATATATATATATATATATATATATATATATATATATATATATATATATATATATATATATATATATATATTATTCATTTTTGACCACTCCTCTGTTATGGTTTAAACAGGGAGGTGACGGCAGACTGAGACCAGGGGGAAATTAAGGTTCAAATTTTTATTCTATATAGTCAATACATATATATATATATATATATATATATATATATATATATATATATATATATATATATATATATATATATATATATATATATATATATATATATAGTATATAAGATCACGGGTACAAGCGGCCGAAATGAGTTTCCTCCGCCGTGTGGCGGGTCTCTCCCTTAGAGATAGGGTGAGAAGCTCTGCCATCCGGGAGGAACTCAAAGTAAAGCCGCTGCTCCTCCACATCGAGAGGAGACAGATGAGGTGGTTCGGGCATCTGGTCAGGATGCCACCCGAACGCCTCCCTAGGGAGGTGTTTAGGGCACGTCCAGCCGGTAGGAGGCCACGGGGAAGACCCAGGACACTTTAGGAAGACTATGTCTCCCGGCTGGCCTGGGAACGCCTCGGGATCCCCCGGGAAGAGCTAGACGAAGTGGCTGGTGAGAGGGAAGTCTGGGCTTCCCTGCTTAGGCTGCTGCCCCCGCGACCCGACCTCGGATAAGCGGAAGATGATGGATGGATGGATGGATATATATATATGTATATATATATATATATATATATATATATATATATATATATATATATATATATATATATATATATATATATATATATATACATAGTCTTACACCATACACACTCTTGGTATTTTTCCAACTCCATTTCCTTAGTTTATCAGTTAGTTTTGTTTTATTATATATATATATATATATATATATATATATATATATATATATATATATATATATATATATATATATATATTTATATATTATTCATTTTTGACCACTCCTCTGTTATGTTTTAAACAGGGAGGTGACGGCAGACTGACACCAGGGAGTTGTAAGGTTTGAATTTTTATTATATATAGTCAATATATATATATATATATGTATATATATATATATATATACATATATTTATATAGTCACCTCCCTGTTTAAACTATAATAGAGGAGTGGTCAAAAATTCAACCAAAAGCTTGTGGATGGCTACCAAAAGCGCTTTATTGCAGTAAACCTTGCCAAGGACATATCACCACATATTAACATTGCTGTATGTATACTTATGACCCGGCACCCGACTTATAATAAATTCATTAAAGAAACAAACTTCATCAATGTTTTCTGTGACCAACAAGAATATGCTCCAATCACTATATCACAAAATAATAAGAGTTTTAGAAATGATAGGAAACTCAAGACAGCCATGACATTATGTCCTTCACAAGTGTATGTAAACTTTTGACCACGACTGTAGGTGTTAGTCCTACTAGAGCGACTCCAAGGATACGTGCAAAAACATTTTGTTGTGCAGGCGTCCACACCTGTCCACCATTTAATTGTGCAGTCTTTAATGCACGCGGGGACTCCATCGAAGTGAAACAAGAACGGCTGCAGCAACCCGGGGAAAGAGGTGGTCGGCATGTTCCGAGAGCACATTACCCATACACAACGGCATCTGGCGTGGGTCAAAGCCACATCATGGGGTTTTAAGATGATCCGCAGCTGTGAAAGTGCTTGATTTGATTAACAGTGGAGCCTGCTTTTGAAATTGCTTGCATCGCAAAGGATCATCATCATTTAAAAGGGGAGGTGCACTTTAAACGAGGGTGCACTGCACTGAATTTTGCTTATCGTTAACCATCTTAATGAGAGACAAGAAGAGAAAAATTGTTTTTTTTGCATTCTCATTTGTAAAAATCGTCTCGTTCTTGGTGACTGGCAATGCAGCTAATGGGAGCAATCCACTCTGCCTCTAAATCACTTTAAAATTGCATCCAAAAACCGTTGCCATTTCTTCATTTACGTAATAACCAAACTGTGGCAACATTGTTATTGTTGGAGCAAACACTGGGCAACTAACTACTCAGTGGCCTAGTGGTTGAAACCAAAAGATACTTCTTGGGTACTGATTAGTGCAAAGGGCTACCAGTTTGATACACACTTAAATAAATTGCCAGAAATAGCCAATTTGCTAGATTTACCTTTAACTCTATGTTATTATTAATAATTAATGATATTTATCCTTATGGAAACACTGATCATCTTAATGATTTCTCACAATAAATATATATTTTTGATGACATGTTTTAAAAAGGTTAAAATCCAATCTGCACTTTGTTAGGATATATAACAAATTGGACCAAGCTATATTTCTAACAAAAACAAATCATTTATTTCTTCTAGATTTTCCAGAACAAAAATGTCAAAAGAAATTCAAAAGACTTTGAAGTAAGATTTACATATGATTCTACAGATTTTTTTAGATTTGCCAGAATATATATATTTTCTATTTTAATCATAATAAGTTGGAATAAATATTTCACAAATATTCTTTATCGAAAAAATAGAAGCTATAATGAAGAATCAAATTAAAATATATTTATTGTTCTTTGCAATAAAAAAAATACAATTTCTTGAACATTGATTTAGTGAAGTGAATTATATTTATATAGCGCTTTTTCTCTAGTGACTCAAAGCGCTTTACATAGTGAAACCCAATATCTAATTTTTACATTTAAACCAGTGTGGGTGGCACTGGGAGCAGGTGGGTAAAGTGTCTTGCCCAAGGACACAACGGCAGTGACTAGGATGGCGGAAGCAGGAATCGAACCTGCAACTCTTAAGTTGCTGGCACGGCCACTCTACCAACCGAGCTATACCGCCCTAAAATTTAAATTGAATTGAAGGAATTTAAAAGGCAAAAAGGTATATGTGTTTAAAAATCCCAAAATAATTTTTAAGGTCGTATTTTTTTTCTAAAATTGTCTTTCTGAAAGTTATAAGAAGCAAAGTAAAAAAAATAAATGAATTATTTTTAACAAGTGAAGACCCTCCATCCCTCCATTTTCTACCGCTTATTCCCTTTTGGGGCCGCGAGGGGCGCTAGCGCTTATCTCAGCTATAATCGGGCGGAAGGCGGCGTACACCCTGGACAAGTCGCCACCTCATCGCAGCAAGTGAAGACCAAGTCTTTAAAATATTTTCTTTGATTTCTTGGAGTTTTGTCTCTCTTAGAATTAAAAAGGTCAAGCAAAGCGAGACCAGCTTGCTAGTAAATAAATACAATTTAAAAAACAGAGGCAGCTCACTGGTAAGTGCTGCTATTTGAGCTATTTTTAGAACAGGCCGGTGGGCGACTCAACTGATCCTTACGGGCTACATGGTGCCCGCGGGCACCCTGTTGGTGACCCCTGGGTTAGAGAGTCCGCCCTGAGCTCGGTAGGTTGTGAGTTCAAACCCCGGCCGAGTCATACCAAAGACTATAAAATTGGACCCATTACATCCCTACTTGGCACTCAGCATCAACGGTTGGAATTGGGGGTTAAATCATCAAAAATGAATCCCCGAATGCGGCACCCACTTCCCAGTGGGTGACTCACTCCCTTTGGTATGACTCGGCCGGGGTTGGAATTCACAACCTACCGATCTCAGGGCGGACATTCTCACTTGCTCAAGTACACAACGGACGTGACGAGGTTGGTAGAAAGTGGGGATTGAACCAGGAACCCTTAGGTTGCTGGCACAGCCACTCTCCCAACTGCGCCATGCCGTCCCCAAGCATGCCTATCGCTTTGCGACGGCATGCTAAGGCAAAAGGTAAGATAGTTTTTGCGTCAACAGCTGAATGGCTTTTAAGTTTGCAACGCACACCACAATTTGATAGGACATCAATCTGTACCGACTGAAAAACATGAACAATCATATTACGGTATCTTCAAAAGTATTAACCCACATATGTCGTGTTTGTACACAGCTAGTTCGACTAAAGTTGTACTAACAAGCATGACGTGCAGTTGTCTGTTTGGTCTGGCTGGCCAAGGAAGTTTTTTCAAGTAGACTTTGGGTAAACACACCATTTATGTCGGCATAGCTTGGCTCCAAGTTCCATGTTTACACCGTGACCAAGTCATGTCAAC
Organism: Nerophis ophidion; assembly: GCF_033978795.1. Lineage (NCBI taxonomy): Eukaryota > Metazoa > Chordata > Actinopteri > Syngnathiformes > Syngnathidae > Nerophis > Nerophis ophidion. The sequence goes on along the minus strand of NC_084630.1, from coordinate 9,760,219 downwards.
CTCACTCTCTCGGATTCTGCCAACATTTCACACTCTTTGTGCTCGCTCGGATTCTGCCAACATTTCACACTCTTTGTGCTCGCGTCTATACCCAGCAGTTCATCCTCTGTATGTTCAGCTTCAAAAATATCTTAATTTGTCCAAAAATAGTTGTCGTTGTTGTCTGTTGCCAAGTCTGCCACAGATAAGGAGATGCTGCCCCGTTATTAATTGAAATAAAGTCTGAATGTCATTGAAACAGTTAGCTCCATCTTTTGACACTTCTTCCACTCTCGTCCTTGCACGCTACACCGCTACAACAAAGATGACGGGGAGAAGACACTGCCGAAGGTGAGTCACGTAAATAAGACCGCCCACAAAACGGCACATCCTGAAGCGACTGTCAGAAAGCGGCTTGAAGATGATCTGTCAAACATAATCCATGCAACATTTTGACCAAAGAACCACCATTACATGTTATGTAGACCACAAGGAAATGTTTTCAATTTAGAAAAATGTACTCCTGTAATATACCCTATAATCCAGTGCGCTTTATATATGAAAAAATATTGAAAATGGACCATTCATGGGCACTGCGCCTTATAATCCGGTGCGTCCTATGGCCAGGGAAATATGGTATATGAAAAAGTAATCATCATTAGAAAAAAGGCAACAATCGATTTTTTTTTTTTAATCAGCCCTTTATGTAATCCAACCGTTACAAAATGATATTGCTGAATGCACAAAATGTCTAATATTTTCACTTTTGACAGCTCATAAACAGAACGTTGGGACGCCTCCTTTCTCACAGCCATTTTTGCGCAACTGCCAGTTTGCCCGCACATTTCAGACGTGCTAAACAAACAACGCAAAACAACTCCCACCGAACAGTTTTATTCTTGATTAATCACAATGTGAGTGCTGAATAATGTATTTGCATTTTTCTCCTCCCAGTGATGAGGTTGTTCTGATTATCAGTATATTACGACTGGAACGACCTACCTCTGAGTGTTAGACAAGCCTCCTCTCTTCCTGTTTTTTAATCTCTCTTAAAAACGTACTTTTTTTTCTTGGCTTTTAACACTGAGTGATATCCATCCTGCAATGGCGCCCCATTATACACTTGCTGTGAACCTGTTTTTTTTTTTTTTTTTTTTTTTATCATGTTCTGTTTGTGTTGCGTTCTATGCTCGGTTCTCGTTGTCAAGGTTATTTGGTGACGAACCCCAAGATGCAGATATGGAGGCAGGCATGGAATGTGAAAACATGATTTAATTAAATACTAAGACAAAAACAAACAAAGGCTACAAACAAAAAAAGAACGCACGTGGGCGGATATAACAAACTGAGGGCTATGAACACACAAATCGGAAGCAGGGAACAAAAAACAGTAAGCTACAAACATCTACCAAATATAGCTTACCGCTACGCTGCAATCACACGACCAGTAGGAATGACAAGTACAAAATGACATTGACACGACAAGAGCAACATATGGCAACGACAAGTCCGAATGACAATACAATGATCCAGCAACTGACACAAGACAAAGGAGGTACAAATAGGAGCCGGCTGATTGGCAACAGGTGTGGCCAGATGCCAATCAGCCGCAGCTGATGGGGGACACAGCACTCAGGGAACAAGACAGGAAGCTGACAAAATAAGAGCACTAGACAGGAAGTAAGGACATGAAATACTAAACACACTGAGGAGGGACACAGCACACAGGGAACAAGACAGGAAGCTGACAAATTAAGAGCACTTGACAGGAAGTAAAAGACAGGAAATACTAAACATAGGAAACAGAAAAATGCAGAGGAAAAAACTAAAAATTAGACAAACTGTCAGGGGCGAGCCTGACATTCTTATTATTTTTTAACCTGCCCATTGTACAGCCCTTTGGCTACTCCTGTGGTAAATTTTAAATGTGCTTTATAAATAAAGTTGATTTGATTTGATTATTATACTGCATATTTATAAAGACAGTCATGGTATATACAGAACCCAAAACCAATGAAGTTGGCAACGTTGTGTAATTCGTAAATAAAAACAGAATACAGTGATTTGCAAATCCTTTTCAACTTTTTTTTCAATTTAATAGACTGTAAAGACAAGATATTTAATCATGGCAGTAGCAAAGTTCATTTCAAATATGGACGGATTCAGAAACATTAGCATCTGGAACAGTTACCCAACGTATCCATCATAGTGTTTGTAGCCAAAGTTAATTTACAACACCTGTCCCCAACAACAAAAACAACAACAACAACAACAGATCCAACACCATTAAAATAGGAAATTTCCTATTAACCTGGGGGATGTTTCAAATAAGCGTTTGATGAGCATTCGTCAAACGCTTTGATGAGCATTCATGGGCTTCACGGTGGCAGAGGGGTTAGTGCGTCTGCCTCACAATACGAAGGTCCTGCAGTCCTGGGTTCAAATCCAGGCTCGTAATCTTTCTGTGTGGAGTTTGCATGTTCTCCCCGTGAATGCGTGGGTTCCCTCCTGGTACTCCGGCTTCCTCCCACTTCCAAAGACATGCACCTGGGGATAGGTTGATTGGCAACACTAAATTGGCCCTAGTGTGTGAATGTGAGTGTGAATGTTGTCTGTCTATCTGTGTTGGCCCTGCGATGAGGTGGCGACTTGTCCAGGGTGTACCCCGCCTTCCGCCCGATTGTAGCTGAGATAGGCGCCAGTGCCCCCCGCGACCCCGAAAGGGAATAAGCGGTAGAAAATGGATGGATGGAAATGGATGAGCATTCGTCAACTTTTTTTGTGAAGTGAAGTGAATTATATTTATATAGCGCTTTTCTCTAGTGACTCAAAGCGCTTTACAGAGTGAAACCCAATATCTAAGTTATATTTAAACCAGTGTGGGTGGCACTGGGAGCAGGTGGGTAAAGTGCCTTGCCCAAGGACACAGCGGCAGTGACTAGGATGGCGGAAGCGGGAATCGAACCTGCAACCCTCAAGTTGCTGGCACGGCCACTCTGCCAACCGAGCTACGCCGCGTTTTTACGCCAGGCGTCAAATTCCAAATGAGCGAATATTTGCAAAAAATAAAGTTTTCCAGTTCGAATGGTAAATATCTTGTCTTTGCCGTCTATTCAACGGAATATAGCTCGAAAAGGATTTGCAAATCATTGCATTCTGTTTTCTGCGTTGAGGTGGCGGCTTGTCCATGGTGTACTTCGCCTTCCGCCCGATTGTAGCTGAGATAGGCACCAGCGCCCCCCGTGAGCCCAAAGGGAATAAGCGGTAGAAAATGGATGGATGGATGGATGCATTCTGTTTTTATTTACCATTTACACAACGTGCCCACTTTACTGGCTTTGGGTTTTGTAGATTTTGCTTCCTATTTTACTCCGAAAAATGATATTCATTGTGCGGCCCAAATACTTCCGTCACTTTGAGAGCATCACAGAGACAAACCACTTCACCTCTGAAGATACACGTTCCCTTCAATGTTTTGAGTCCTCGACCTGGTGTTGCCGTGACGGTTGTAAGCCGTGCTTTCTGACAGCAACCAAAGGAGCGGCACAGCAGGCAACACGTGGGAGGTAAAATCCACATTTGCTCGTGTCAGTTGTGAAATATGTCAAGGACCTAAAGATCGCTTTACAGAACCAGTACAAAAACTGGTTCCTGACATATCAGATAATACTGCATCTGGTCGTTTATCCATTTCATGTCCCATGGTAGTGAACAAATACCAATTTAGCCCACATTATTCAATGTACTTTTCCCATTGATCTACCCAGTGACTCTGTGATGAGAATAGTTCTATTCAAATGAGGATCCTTTACCTGGAATTAGGAATGTATGGTATACTGGTATTAGTATAGGACTGCGATACTAATGAATCATTTTTGGTACGATGTGGTCCTGATGGCTTCATCAGACCGGGATCTTCAGCTCTCGCTGGATCGGTTTGCAGCCGAGTGTGAAGCGACCGGAATGAGAATCAGCACCTCCAGGTCCGAGTCCATGGTTCTCGCCCGGAAAAGGGTGGAATGCCATCTCCGGGTTGGGGAGGAGACCCTGCCCCAAGTGGAGGAGTTCAAGTACCTAGGAGTCTTGTTCACGAGTGGGGGAGGAGTGGATCGTGAGATCGACAGGCGGATCGGTGCGGCGTCTTCAGTAATGCGGACGTTGTATCGATCCGTTGTGGTGAAGAAGGAGCTGAGCCGGAAGGCAAAGCTCTCAATTTACCGAACGATCTACGTTCCCATGCTCACCTATGGTCATGAGCTTTGGGTCATGACCGAAAGGATAAGATCACGGGTACAAGCGGCCGAAATGAGTTTCCTCCGCCGTGTGGCGGGGCTCTCCCTTAGAGATAGGGTGAGAAGCTCTGCCATCCGGGTGGAACTCAAAGTAAAGCCGCTGCTCCTTCACATCGAGAGGAGCCAGATGAGGTGGTTCGGGCATCTGGTCAGGATGCCACCCGAACGCCTCCCGAGGGAGGTGTTTAGGGCACGTTCAACCGGTAGGAGGCCACGGGGAAGACCCAGGACACGTTGGGAAGACTATGTCTCCCGGCTGGCCTGGGAACGCCTCGGGATCCCCCGGGAAGAGCTAGACGAAGTGGCTGGGGAGAGGGAAGTCTGGGTTTCCCTGCTTAGGCTGTTGCCCCGCGACCCGACCTCGGATAAGCGGAAGAAGATGGATGGATGGATGGATGGATGGATGTCTCTGAAACGTACCCAACCCACGTTGAAGTCCCGTCGTGACATTGCAGGTTTTACGAGCAGACAAGCATGTTCGGCGGCACAAAGTCACGGAGTACTTACAAGCAGACACAGTGTGGAGACAGAAAAGGGAGAACGGACGCATTTTGGCTTAAAAACTATGGATAAAGTATAACACCGACACACCATCAGGAAGAGATGCTTTAAAGCAGTGGTCCCCAACCACCGGGCCGCAGAATAATTTTTTATTAATTTTTATTTTAAAAAAAAATCTAAATAAAAAAAAAAATATATATATATATTTTTTTTTATCAAATCAACATAAAAAACACAATATACACTCACAATTAGTGCACCGACCACAAAAACCTCCCTTTTTCATGACAAAAACGTCCCTTTTTCATGACAAAGGAAAACAAAAACAAAAAAAAGAGAAAAGAAAGCAGATATTAACAGTAAATAAACAAGTTGATTCATAATTAATTTTCTACCATTTGTCCTTAATAATTTTGACAAAATAATAGAATGATAAATGAGACAATATGTTACTGCTTGTCAAACATGGGCTTGGACTAGGGTTGTTTCTTCGACGCAGAGGATGATTCGCACGAGCCAGGCGAGAATGTAAGTACATGATGATTTATTACTAAACAAACAGACTACAAATAAAAGGCAAAAAAAGGGCGCGCAGGAGGGCGGAAAACAAACTTGGCCAATGAAAAAAAAAAGACTAGCATAATGCTGCAAACTATAAACGTGAAACAAAAACACTTGCACTGTGGCATGAAAAAACAAAACTTGCACTGAGGCATGAATACAAAACTTACGTGGCGTGGTCGAAAAAGTAGGTACATGGAGATGTGGGTAAAGTGGGAAGTTGCCAGACTGACTATCAGGTGACTGGGGCTTAAATACTAGCAGTGATAATTAACCAGCAGGTGTGAGAACTGAGCACCGGGGCGTGACTTGGAGACAAGGTGGAAACTAATGAGTAACTATGGAAACAAAAACAAACCAGGAAGTGCAAAACAGAACTGAGTGTCCAAAAAACAAAACGTAACATGACCAAAACAAAACATAATCCATAGTATGCATATGTCAGCAGACTAATTAGGAGCCTTTGTTTACTTACTTACCCTAAGATTTGTTTGTTAAAAGAAAGCCAATAATGAAATTTTTTTGTGGTTCCATTTATCTACAAAAGTACCAAACTAATTTTAGTACCGGTACCAAAATATTGGTATCGTTACAGCACCACATTTCCATTATGTACTGTTCATTTCCAGCAAAAAGGAGGGATGACACATACAAAAGGTACGCACACAGCTTGATTGTAAACACCACGTACAGTAAAATGGTGTCACATTAATCACAACCCTGCTCGCTGTCATAAATCCGGTCCTCGTTGTTTCAGTCTCACAATTATTCAAACCATAACGATCCCCGTTTACGGTGACATCAGCTAACCTTTTAAAGTCATTACTCTCAAATAGTACTGGATATTCTTAATTTAGCCCTCGACCATCCATCAAACGGAGAGAAAAAAAACAAACAGATTTACACGTGAGCAGGTAAATTCATATTAGAACCGTACATTTGAACGCATCGCAGTGCCGGATAAATGAAAATGAGCCATCAGGCGGGCCGACACATTTTTCATCCAAATTAATGCAACATGCAAATTTCCTTTCAGTGTTTGCATGCTTGCATGGGTTATGGAATTCTATAGGAAGATTGCCATGAATGCAACATGTGCTCCGAATGACGTCCACTGAAGAACAATAGCCGCTCGCTAATCCAATTAGAGCTGATAAAAATGACTCGGTCAAAGGAAAAAAAAGAAAAAGAAAAAATGCTTTCAGGCTGAGCGAGAACGCCTAATGGAAATAGATAGTATTTAGTTTGGTAAACACAGGGGGTAAATGCATTTAGGAAGTCAAGCAAAAAAAAAAAAAAGCAATATAACTTAATGTCCTTTGAGAAATGATCTAGTTGCTTTTATGTGCTTTTTTTTTATACTCTGTTTGTGTATGCTAGTGTGTGTGTGTCTGTTATTGTGTGTGTGTGTGTGTGTGTGTGTGTGTGTGTCTTACCCACGGTAAGCTGACCAGTGAGTTGTCCCTCGCCATTCCTCGCATTGATAGTCACATTTCTATCAGACTGCATGATCAATGGACTGTCCTGTAAACAAAGAGATCGGGGGGGTAGTTTAGAACAAATGGCATTTACAGAAGGGACGGTGTGGCTCGGTTGGTAAAGCAGTTCGATCCCTGCTCCCGCCATCCTGGTCACTTTACCCACCAGTTCCCAGTGCCACCCACACTGGTTTAAATGTACCTTAAATAGGTAAATCAGGGGTGTCAAACGTACGGGCCGAGGGGAGTTTGCTCAGCATAAAAATGAACCTGAAATTTTTGAATGAAAGAAGCAGCTGTTCTAAAAGTGTCCACTGGATGTCGCAATAGCGATCCTTTGTATCTTTGTAGATGATGCTACATATGTACCGTATTTTGTCGCAGTTTTTTTATAGTTTGGCCAGGGGTGCGACTTATACTCAGGAGCGACTTATGTGTGAAATTATGACCACATTACGGTAAAATATAATAATAATGATAGTAATAATAATGGATTATATTTATATCGCGCTTTTCTATTGTTAGATACTCAAAGCGCTCACAGAGAAGTTGGAACCCATCATTCATTCACACCTGGTGGTGGTAAGCTACATCTGTGGCTGCCAGTTTGCGCCTACGGCCCCTCCGACTACCACCAATTATTCATTCATCATTCATTCACCAGTGTGAGCGGCACCGGGGTAAAGGGTGAAGTGTCCTGCCCAAGGACACAACGGCAGCGATTTGGATGTCAATAGGTGGGAAGCGAACCTGCAACCCTCAGGTTTCTGGCACGGCCGCTCTACCCACTACGCCATGCCGCCCCTAAATTTCAAATAATATTATTTAGCTCATTCACGTAAGAGACTAGACGTATAAGATTTCATCGGATTTAGCAAGTAGGAGTGATATACCCTAACATTTTTCTGTTAAAATAAAGCTAAAAATGCAATTTTTTGTGGTACCCTTTATTTAGAAAAGTACCAAATAGTACCAAAATAATTTTAGTACTGTGCCAAAAATATTGTCATTGTTACAACACTTGTCAGGTTCAAACACAGATGACATCTATTAAACCAGACAAGAAGCAAGGAATTAAACAGAGACATGATTCAATGTAGCTCATTGAAGAGACACGTCTGGGCTGTACTCTTCGTAGAGTCTTCCACACGCTTTAAACAAAGGTTGCACGCCTCCTCTTTTATTTGAATTTTCCCTGATTACATGGCAACAGCTGTTTTAAAGGGAGAAGGGGGTCGTAAACAGCCGTTGTCATTAAACAGCACAAAGAAAAAAATGCCAGGAGCTTGCGTCAGGCCCTGCTTCCTCTCCGCTTTGTAGATCTCGGGTCAAGACAAGATCTTCCTGTGGATCACAGTAGATTAAAGATACCGACACCTTCCTGTCGCTTCCCATCATACACAGTGGTGATTTACAAGCTTTTGCTTGGTAAGCTCAAAGGAGCTTTTGTCATCTGGCAGGGAACTCCTGGAAACACAAAGTTTTTTGATAACTTACCGTATTTTTCGGACTATAAGTCACAGTTTTCTTTCATAGTTTGGCCGAGGGGTGCGACTTATACTCAGGAGTGACTTATGTGTGAAATTATTACCACATTACCGTAAAATATCGAATAATATTATTTAGCTCATTCACGTAAGAGACTAGACGTACAAGATTGCATGGGATTTAGCCATTAGGAGTGACATATTGTTTGGTAAAGGTATAGCATGTTCTATACGTTACAGTTATTTGAATGACTCTTACCATAATATGTTAGGTTAACATACCAGGCACCTTCTCAGTTGGTTATTTATGCCTCATATAACGTACACTTATTCAGCCTGTTGTTCACTATTCTTTATTTATCTTAATTGCCTTTCAAATGTCTATTCTTGGTGTTGGGTTTTATCAAATACATTTCCCCCAAAAATGCAACTTATACTCCAGTGCGATTTATATGCGTATTTTTCCTTCTTTATTATGCATTTTCAGCAGGTGCGACTTATACTCCGGAGCAACTTATACTCCGAAAAATACGGTACAAATTAAACCTCATGATGTTAGTGCATCAGTTGACGAAAATGATCAAACTACATAAATACCATAGTATAATTTGATGTTGATATCATTTTTGTTTCTACACAGATTGAAAATTAACACCAATAAGTTCACTGAGGAACATTATCACATCATTTATTCAGAAAATATAAAAAAACGACAAATAAAGACAGAATACTATTAACCGCAACATGTAAGTGTAGAAACAAACCAACAATATTATGATTTGTACATTTTCAGAATGTGTTTGTTCTATTTTCAAACAAAGAAAACAATCTGAATTTGTCTTTATTTTTAAGTTATCGTGCCGTGATTTTACCGGATCGGCCCACTTGGGAGTAGATTTTTTTCTCCACGTGGCCCCCGTTCTAAAATGAGTTTGTATGTTTGAGTTATGTACAAATAAACCACATGATGTTAGTATGTCAGTTGAAAAAAATGATCAAACTACATAAATAACATCCTGTAATATGAGTTTAATATAATTGTTTGTACCTTGATAGATCGGAAATTAACACCAATGAATTGACTGATGAACATTATCACATAATTTATTCATAAAATATAAATAACAACACATAAAATATATATATTATTAATTGCAACAATTAAAAAAACAACAGCATTATGATTTGTACAATTTCACAATGTGTTTGATCTATTTTTAAACAAAGAAAACAATCCGAAGTTGTCTTTATTTATAAGTTATCGTGCCGTGATTTTACCAGTGCGGCCCACTTGGGAGTAGATTTTTTTCTCCATGTGGCCCCTGAACAAAATGACTTTTGACCCCCCAGATGTAGATAATGGGTTTCACTAAAAGCGCAGAAGAGTGCTATATAAAAATAATTCACTCCCCTTTACAATAAAAAACAAGAGATAAGTAGGACTTGTCATTGTTTTTACCGCTCCAAAGTCAATCAATCAATCAATGTTTATTTATATAGCCCTAAATCACAAGTGTCTCAAAGGGCTGCACAAGCTACAACAACATCCTCAGCACAGATCCCACATCAGGGCAAGGAAAAACTCAACCCAATGGGACAATGAGAAACCTTGGAGAGGACCGCAGATGTAGGGATCCCAATGCAATGGACTTTTAGTGGATTTAGCATAATATTGTGAAAGTCCAGTCCATAGTGGATCTGACAAAAGTGTTGATTGGTTGCTTGCAGGGTTATTAAAAAAAAAAAATGCTCATGATTATCACCAAACATTGAGCTTAGGCCAGGGGTCTGCAACCCAACATGTTGAAAGAGCCATATTGGACCAAAAATACAAAAAAACAAATCTGTCAGGAGCCATAGCATAATACATAGCAACTGACACTGTGGTGAAAGTCGGAATCATCACAAACAATTCACACTTTACTGCCATCTGGCTGCTAAATTGGATAGTGCAACCCCCCGAATTGGTCACAATTTATTGAGTCTGGTAAACTGCGACGAATAGGGCCACACAAATCCCCTTCCTACTGTATGGGCACTAGGGATGCGCGGTTTGCGGTCTCATCCGCGGAGTCCGCGGATAAACCGCGGGTCGGGCGGGTGACATGACGATAAAATAGATTTTAATTAGATTCGGGCGGGTGGCGGTTGAACCATTCGGAAATATTTGATATACGTGATTCACGGTTCGGTATCTTTTTCTATTCAAAGAGCCATTTAGGACCCGTGTCACAACGCGAAGAAGACAATAGGGGACGCAAACTTTCACTAGAATGACTGCTGGCAGTTACCCAGTTTATAAGTATTAGGGCGTGCTATGATCCATTAACTTTGTCGCCTTCTACAACATGTACGATCTACTTGTCAGTCCAGCAACAAGTTGTGTTTGGCATCAGCAGACACACGCACACGACTGCAAGGCATACTGGGTGACACAGAGTACACTAATGGTTGTGGTATAAACAGTTTTAACACTCTTACTAATATGCACCACGCTGTGAAGCCACACCAAACAAGAATGACAAACACATTTCGGGAGAACATCCTCACAGTAACACAACATAAACACAACACAACAAATACCCAGCATCCTTTGCATCCTGACTATTTCATTCACCCCGCTAGCAGCAAACCCCGCCACGGAATTGGAGATGCGGGGGTGTAAAATATATTCAGGAAGTGTCATGGATGCAAAGGATTCTGTGTAGTTGTTGTGTTGCGTTTATGTTGTGTTACTGTGAGGATGTTTATCCCAAAATGTGTTGTCATTCTTGTTTGGTGTGGCTTCACAGCGTGGCGCATATTAGTAAGAGTGTTAAAATTGTTTATATCACAACCATCAGTGTACTCTGTATCACCCAGTATGTCTTTCAATCTTGTACGTGTATCCGCGGGCGCTGCTTACAACATTTTGCTGGACCAACAATCAGTTTGTACATGTTGTAGAAGGTGTCAAAGGCAATGACTTCACAGCAAGCACTTATTCTTGTCATACGGATGAACATCATTGGATATTCGCGAGAACGTTAGCGGCTACCATTGTCTTCTTTGCTCTGTGAAACGGGTTTAAATAGCTCTGTGAGTGGTAAAGGTGGCCGACCTCTGATGTATTTCAACGGGCGGTTGCGGTTCTGATAAAATGTCGCTTTGGGTGGACGGCGGGTGGATGACGACTTCGTTGATGCGGTTGCGGATGATATAATTGCCTATCCGCGCATCTCTAATGGGCACAACATATTTTGCTGTAAAACACATTTAAATCGTAAGTATTCAATCCGTACTTCGTTTTATATCTGACGTGTGTGTTAAATAAACGACACCTATTGTCATGATCCGTGGCCCGGATCACGTTTTTGTTATGTTCTGTTTATTTTGGACTCCCTTAGTTCCTGTTTTGTGTACCTCTGGGTTTGTTTTGGTTTTCTAATTTGGTTCAAATTAGAAAATGTGGTCGGCATGCTCATCTGCAGTCGACCACTAATCAGAGAGCTATTCATGCAACAGTTACGCTTGTAGTTTTTGTGTCCGGGGGGGTCCTATTTTTTTTTTTTTCTTCTTTGTCATGAAAAAGGGACGTTTTTGTCATGAAAAAGGGACGTTTTTGTGGTTGGTGCACTAATTACAAGTGTACATTGTGTTTTTTATGTTGATTTAATAAAAATAAAAATAAATAAATATATATATGTATATATATATATATATATATATATATATATTTATTTATTTATTTTTTGTTTTATAAAAAATTCTTCTGCGGCCCGGTGGTTGGGGACCACTGCCTTAAAGAATAAAAAAGGTTGAAAAGCGCTATACAAGTACAACCCATGTACCATTTACCATTTATGCTCCTACCTGCAAGTCCTGTCCAGAGTGATCCGTTTGCAACCCGGGGGAACGAACCCCGCAGCAAATTGCCACCACCCCCACACACACCCTCGTTACACCTATGCCTTGCGATGAGGAGAAAAAGTGCTGTAATTTCATGTTTGCCTTCACTTTGTATCAGTGTGAAAAATATTCCTCCACAATCCCAAAAGCAAAAGTTTTTTTCTCACTTTTTTGTATTTTTTTTCCCCTCATTTGATCTCCGCTTTCACGTCATATCTCCTTTCCTATCTCTTTTTATTTTTTGAAATTTGCTGCTCCCTTTTTTCCTTTTTGTTTAGCCAGCATTAACTGAATAGCTCACAGGTGACCCAATTTCTCTCTAGGTTTCCCCAAATGAACGCCGTGCTGCATTCCAAATGAGTTGTGCAAAAAAAAAAAAAAAAATTGCACAGTTGCTGGTCTACACAAACAGAACACTTCCTCCTCCATCCACCTAATCCTTCCTTTTAATAATTTTTTTTTCCCCTTTCTCTCTCGCCCTCACTTTCTTCTTTAATATATGTACACGAGGCGGATTCGGGACCAGACATATGCATGCGGAGAAAACAACGACACACCTGGCTATGCAAGCATTACACATGATGTAATTACACAGGGAGACTAATCATTGGATCTAATTAAGGTTATTTGCAGACAGTGCAGCGTTACACAGCTCGTTGCAAACAAACACAAACACAACAGCCAGCCGGGGTAGACGACAAAAATGGTACAATGTGCATTGTGCTTCTCATGTGCTCCTCAAAGCATGCACACTGGATTAATTACTTTCAACAGGGCGTATGATGGGCGTCACTATAATATCTTTCCACTCTGTTTAAAGTCTATGACTGCTTTGTGCGGCTTGACAGATGTAAAGCTCCCGACATCATCCAGCTCAATGGGCAGCGGCCCCCTCATCCCATTCACTTAGAGCGCTGCTCAGTCGGGTAGAAGTGCGGCTGTATATTAACAATCTTATTTATCAAGCATATGCAAATGGATGGAAATTGCGACTGTATGTAATGCATATTAAACAGAAGCTAATTCATGTGTGCGCAGCAGCTGGTTGACGCCAAACATCATAAAGTGTCGAAGGATAACTTCACCACAACAGGCTTTATTGCCTCCTTATTGGGACATGATGCACCTGCAATTAATGCTTATTGCATCAATTAGTTCCTGATCAATTAAGGACATGTAACTATTCATTTCTACAAATTAGTAAAGGGGTGGTCATTAACCTTTTGTATTAGTCATACAGTTATTGCATTTCTACTGTGTATCCTGTCCAGGATAACACATGAGATAGGGCAAGGACTGGCTGACAGGCCCGGAAACAACCATTCAAGTAACTGTCAAGACCTGGATTTTGGTGTGATTTGTTTTCCCGTGGTGCAAAGCGACTGGATCGGACATGGCGTGAAGGTAAAAACATGATTTTAATCTTAAAGGGGAACATTATCACCAAACCTATGCAAGCGTCAATATATACCTCGATGTTGCAGAAAAAAGACCATGCATTTTTTAACTGATTTCCGAACTCTAAATGGGTGAATTTTGGCAAATTAAATGCTTTTCTGTTTATCGGTCTTTTAGCGATGACGTCAGAACGTGACGTCACCGAGGTAACACACCCGCCATTTTTAATTTCATGTTACAAACACTGGGTCTCAGCTCTGTTATTTTCCGTTCATTCGACTATTTTTTGAAACCTTGGAGACATCATGCCTCGTCGGTGTGTTGTCGGAGGGTGTAACAACACTAACAGGGAGGGATTCAAGTTGCACCACTGGCCCAAAGATGCGAAAGTGTCTGCCGCCAGACCCCCATTGAATGTGCCAGAGTGTCTGCACATTTCACCGGCGATGCTAAGACAGACATGGCACAGAGATGTATGGATAACCTGCAGATGCATTTGCAACGATTAAGTCAACGAAATCACAAAGGTGAGTTTTGTTGATGTTTTTGACTTATGTGCTAATCAGACATATTTGGTCACGGCATGACTGCCAGCTAAAAGATGCTAACATGCTACGCGGTGGCTTCCTGTGCACTTAAGATGTGACTTTAAGGTTTTACTACTTACGTATAAAATACTACACGGTCTAGCTCCATCCTATCTTGCCGATTGTATTGTACCATATGTCCCGGCAAAAAATCTGCGTTCAAAGGACTCCGGCTTATTAGTGATTCCCAAAGGCCAAAAAAAGTCTGCGGGCTGTAGAGCTTTTTAATTTCGGGCTCCAGTACTCTGGAATGCCCTCCCGGTAACAGTTTGAGATGCCACCTCAGTAGAAGCATTTAAGTCTCACCTTAAAACTCATTTGTATACTGTAGCCTTTAAATAGACTCCGTTTTTAGACCAGTTGATCTGCCGTTTCTTTTCTTTTTCTTCTATGTCCCACTCTCTTTTGTGGAGGGAGTCCGGTCCGATCCGGTGGCCATGTACTGCTCGCCTGTGTATCGGCTGGGGACATCTCTGCGCTGCTGATCCGCCTCTGCTTGGGATGGTTTCCTGCTGGCTCCGCTGTGAACAGGACTCTCGCTGCTGTGTTGGATCCGCTTTGGACTGGACTCTCGCGACTGTGTTGGATCCATTATGGATTGAACTTTCACAGTATCCTGTTAGACCCGCTCGACATCCATTGCTTTCCTCCTCTCCTAGGTTCTCATAGTCATCATTGTCACCGATGTCCCACTGGGTGTGAGTTTTCCTTGCCCTTAAGTGGGCCTACCGAGGATCTCGTAGTGGTTTGTGCAGCCCTTTGAGACACTAGTGATTTAGGGCTATATAAGTAAACATTGATTGATTGATTGATATTTACGCTAGCTGTATGTACATTTGAAACTAGATACCCACATTTAATGCGAAACAAATACTTACCAATCGACGGATTTAAGTTGCTCCAGTGTCACAAGATGCAAAAGTCCTGATCGTTTGGTCCGCACATTTTACCGGCGATGCTAATAAGGCAGCCATGCTATGGGCCACTTCCTTAGGTACACCCATGCTATGGCCGAATAGCGTCAATAGCTATTCGCTCAATAGCTTCAATTTCTTCTTCAATTTCGTTTTTGCTAACTCCCTCCATACTCCGACCATCTGTTTCAATACATGCGTAATCTGTTGAATCGCTTAAGCCGCTGAAATCCGAGTCTGAATCCAGGCTAATGTCGCTATATCTTGCTGTGGTAACCGCCATGTTGTTTGTATTGGCAGCACTGTATGACGTCACGGGGAAATGGACGGTCGCATCGCAAATAGCGAAAATCAAGAACTTTAAAGCTTTTTTTAGGGATATTCCGGGAGGTGTAAAATTTTGAAAAAAACTTCGAAAAATAAAACAAGCCACTGGGAACTGATTTTTATTGTTTTTAACCCTTTTGAAATTGTGATAATGTTCCCCTTTAACCTTTTGTATTAGTCATACAGTTATTGCATTTCTACTGTGTATCCTGTCCAGGATAACACATTAGATAGGGCAAGGACTGGCTGACAGGCCTGGAAACAACCATTCAACTAACTGTCAAGACCTGGACTTTGGTGTGATTTGTTTTCCCGTGGTGCAAAGCGACTGGATCGGACATGGCGTGAAGGTAAAAACATGATTTTAATCTTAAAGGCCTACTGAAATGAGATTTTCTTATTTAAGCGGGGAGAGCAGGTCCATTCTAAGTGTCATACTTGATCATTTCGCGATATTGACATATGTTTGCTGAAAGGATTTAGTAGAGAACATCGACGATAAAGTTCAAAACTTTTGGTCGCTGCTAAAAAAGCCTTGCCTTTACCGGAAGTCGCAGACGATGACATCACAAGGGTGAGGGCTCCTCACGTCCTCACATTGTTTGAAATGGGAGCCTCCAACAGCAAGAGCTATTCGGACCGAGAAAACGACAATTTCCCCATTAATTTGAGTTAGGATGAAAGATCCGTGGATGATGATATTGATAGCGAAGGACTAGTAAAAAATGTTTAAAAAAAACAAAGTTAAAAAAAAAAGGCGATTGCATTGGGACGGATTCAGATGTTTTTAGACATATTTACTAAGATAATTCTGGGAAATCCCTTATCTTTCTATTGTGTTGCTAGTGTTTTAGTGAGATTAAATAGTACCTGATAGTCAGAGGTGTGTGTCCACGGGTGTGTTGACGCCGGTCTCTGAGGGAAGTCGACGGCAGCTGCATCTTCAGTAAGAGGCGACTTTTTACCACCATTGTCTCACCTAAACCTGCCGGTTGACAAGTGGTCGGGAACCATGTTCGCTTGACCGCTCTGATCCATAGTAAAGCTTCACCTCCGGGAATTTTAAACAAAGAAACACCGTGTCTGTGTGGCTAAAGGCTAAAGCTTCCCAACTCCATCTTTCTACTTTGACTTCTCCATTATTAATTGAACAAATTGCAAAAGATTCAGCAACACAGATCTCCAGAATACTGTGTAATTGCGCGATGGAAAGAGACGAATTTTAGCCACAATTGGTGCTGTGCTAATATGTCCCCTGCAACCCGGGACGTCACACGCACGCGTCATCATTCCGCGACGTTTTCAACAAGAAACTCCGCGGGAATTTTAAAATTGTAATTCAGTAAACTAAACCGGCCGTATTGGCATGTGTTGCAATGTTAGTATTTCATCATTGATGTATAAACTATCAGACTGAGTGTTCGGTAGTAGTGGGTTTCAGTAGGCCTTTAACTCAAAAAAAAAAAGGAAAGAACGAAAGGCGCCCTCAGCAGAGGTTCAAAACTTGGCTAAGGAAACAAAACTACCACAAAGGCAAAACTATGGACATAAAACAAAACTTGCAAATTATGGCATGAATAAAGAAAACTTACTTGGAACGAGAAAAGAGCATGAATGTGAGCAGCATGGATCATCAGCATGAATAACAATGGTGTGTTGAGGGTGATATCGCCCAGGCTGGGTGCCTGCAACTACAGGCTGACTGCCTGGCAACTACAGGCTTAAATAGAGGTGACGTGATTAACAACAGGTGCGCGAGTCCAAATGAATCAGGTGCGTGACATGAGGACAGGTGAAAACTAATGGGATGTCATGGAAACAAAGCAGGGAGTGAAAAAACAGGAACTGACAGAGTGCAAAAACAAAACATAACATAACATGATCACCAAGACATGACACTAACAACCTGTTTTTAGACCTTGTCTACATTAAGCCTGGATAACTCATTAAAGAAATAATTATTTATCCTAAGCCCCGTTTCAGCCACACTAAATCATCGTTTATCCTCTAAAGGCCTTAGTGGCCACATACGTGGACAGCAGCGTTTAGCTCTTATTTCCAAAATTGTGTACACGACAGAATTGGGGTTTTATGCCTCATATGGAAACTAATACCGCCATCTGGTGGTGTCAGAAAAGTATAACATACAATGGAATTTGGGGAAAAAAAGTGTAAAAATAAAAACGAGTATATCACTACACATGAAGTACTCGTTTGTTACTTATGGACTAAGTACATCATATAAAAAGATGATTTTTTTGTTTTTATTCTAATTAGGGTCCAATAAGCCCAAATAGCAAAGAGAAATAAAAAAAAAACATGTAAACAAACAGCTTGGCCCATAAGAAGTTAGGGTTCCCCTCCTTGGATCATTTTTTACACAGGTAAGTGTGCCGTGTATTTCGTCAATCTCCGGCTCTTAGCTTTGTATGGACTCATTGATCGTTGACAAGGTGAGTTCGGAGAGGAAGTGACGCCAAAAAGAACGCGCCATAATAAAGCGGTTTCGTAACTCCGAACTAACCACTGGAAAGATGGAGGCGGAACATCCAGACACTCTGTCTGTACAGACGCTTGTGGAAATCACACATGGATACCTTAAAGGGGAACATCATCACCAGACCTATGTAAGCGTCAATATATACCTTGATGGTGCAGAAAAAAGACCATCTATTTTTTTAACCGATTTCCGAACTCTAAATGGGTGAATTATATAGAAATATATAGACCTCCTTTTTAGACCAGTTGATCTGCCGCTTCTTTTCTTTCTCCTATGTCCCCCCCTCCCTTGTGGAGGGGGTCCGGTCCGATGACCATGGATGAAGTACTGGCTGTCCAGAGTCGAGACCCAGGATGGACCGCTCGTCGGGACCCAGGATGGACCGCTCACCTGTATCGGTTGGGGACATCTCTACGCTGCTGATCGCTTGAGATGGTTTCCTGTGGACGGGACTCTCGCTGCTGTCTTGGATCCGCTTGAACTGAACTCTCGCGGCTGTGTTGGAGCCACTATGGATTGAACTTTCACAGTATCATGTTAGACCCGCTCGACATCCATTGCTTTCGGTCCCCTAGAGACGGGGGGTTGCCCACATCTGAGGTCCTCTCCAAGGTTTCTCATAGTCAGCATTGTCACTGGCGTCCCACTGGATGTGAATTCTCTCTGCCCACTGGGTGTGAGTTTTCCTTGCCCTTTTGTGGGTTCTTCCGAGGATGTTGTAGTTGTAATGATTTGTGCAGTCCTTTGAGACATTTGTGATTTGGGGCTATATAAATAAACATTGATTGATTGATTGATTGAATTTTGGCGAATTAAACGCCTTTCTGTTTATTGCTCTGGAGGCGATGACGTCAGAATGTGACGTCGCCGAGGTAATACAGCCGCCATTTTCATTTTCAACACATTGTAAACATTGGGTCTCAGCTCTGTTATTTTCGACACATTTTTGGAACCTTGGATACATCATGCCTCGTCGGTGTGTTGTCGGAGGGTGTAACAACACTAACAGGGAGGGATTCAAGTTGCACCACTGGCCCGAAGATGCGAAAGTGTCTGCCACCAGACCCCCATTAAATGTGCCAGAGTGTCTCCACACTGGCGATGACAGACATGGCACAGAGATGTATGGATAACCTGCAGATGCATTTGCAACGACAAAGTCAACTAAATGACAAAGGTGAGTTTTGTTGATGTTGTTGACTTATGTGCTAATTAGACATATTTGGTCGCGGCGTGACTGCCAGCTAATCGATGTTAACATGCTATTTACCGGGGGGGCTAAAGCAGACATGGCTCAGAGATGTATGGACAACCTGCAGATGCATTTGCAACTATAAAGTCAACAAAATCACAAAGGTGAGTTTTGTTGATGTTGACTGCCAGCTAATCGATGCTAACATGCTACGCTAATCGATGCTCACATGCTATTTACCGGCGGTCCTAAAGCAGACATGGCACAGAGATGTATGGATAACCTGCAGATGCATTTGAAACTATATCACGTTTCCATTCCACCCACATTTAATGTGAAAAAAACACTTACCAATCGACGGATTTAAGTTGTTCCATTATCACAAAATGCGAAAGTCCTGATCGTTTGGTCCGCACATTTTACCGGCGATGCTAACGCAGCTATTCGGCCATGCTATGGCTATGAATAGCGTCAATAGCTATTCGCTCAATAGTTTAAGTTTCTTCTTCAATACTTTCATACTCCAACCATCCGTTTCAATACATGCGTAATCTGTTGAATCGCTTAAGCCGCTGAAATCCGAGTCTGAATCCGAGCTAATGTCGCTATATCTTGCTGTGGTATTCGCCATTGTTTGTTTACATTGGCAGCACTGTATGACGTCACAGGGAAATGCATAGTGGTTTCGAAGATAGCGAAAATAAGGCACTTTAAAGCTTTATTTAGGGATATTCCGGGACCAGTAAAATTAAAAAAAAAAAATAAAAAAATACAACAAGCTACTGGGAACTGATTTTTATTGTTTTTAACCCTTTTGAAATTATGATAATGTTCCCCTTTAAGAGAAAGCGATTGCAGCTATTTGGGATACAACACTTCTCATACGGCAAGAGGACTTTCGAATGCCCAGGTCAGCTGTGATTCTACTTACTGTAGAATCCATTAGTCCATTTGTTGAAGGAGAGACAACGAGAATGCGGACTCCCGTGGATGCGATAAGAAAAGGTAGTGTGTGCTTTCTATTAACTGTCCGACGAGAGAAGACTACGGAAAACAAAGATTGCTTTTGGACTGGCAAAGCAGACGGTATCAGTTATTGTCTGCCATGTATGTCGCAGACTCAACGTCTAGGTCCAGAGTATTTAAAATCACATTGTTTACGTGTCTAATAAAGTTTTGATTAATTTATGATGTCTCAGGTGTGATTCACTACAATAGGGCCCCACAGCGCACTGGATTCCAGTTGATTGAAATACCAGAACACTGGATATTGTTCAGATAAGTTAAATATAAAAACTTGCTCACAAAGCAACACTGGAGGTGACTATGACGTGCTCATTTTCCGCGCAGGCGTACTAGATCGCGTTGCGCCGGCAGACAGAGGGTGGGGCAGGGGGTCTTAAACGGTGGAATTGTGTGTGCACACGGATAAGGTAGGTGGGATTTACCCTGGCTTAGTGTAGAAGGGGCTTAAATGTCACAGAGCTTTGCAGGGAATCAAACATTTTGAACTATTTTAGCACTTTCCCTGACAACAGATCTTGACCAAAAATCCCAAACCTGTTTGAGGTTACCAATGGCTTGAACACCGTCTTGCGAGAGAAACTAACTCCTCGAAAAAACAAGTCAACAAAACAAGCTAAAAATATTCATAATCTCCGATCTTCAAAGCCCTGTGATGGCAAAAAAAAATGGGCCGAAATTTTTTTTTTTACGACAACTAGTGTAGCGGAGGAGGATGTTGATGAGACTCGAGAATCCAAGTTCAATAATATGGGAGCCAGGCTGACTAAAGTGTGCGGCATGGCCGGCTCTACGCAGGGGCAAGAGGGGGGTAAATAAATAAATGTCTTGCCCCCTCAAATCAAAATTTGAGAAAGCAAATTTTAATAAACTCACAAAGTTACTACATTACAAGTTGACAAAATTATCTACACTAGCGGAAAAATCCGCCGAAAAAGGGACACACACGATATAGTAGTGTCGGCTTCTCTCTCATCCCTCCCTCCGCTGTGCGTGTATTCACCATTCCAAAGGTTCGCAGCAGACACTCACCCGCACACACACCTCAGCCCTCAGTAAACATCCAATCACTGTTGCAGTATGAAAGTAAAAGAAAAGGAAAAGTTGTCTACATGTATCATATACTTGTTAGGATGGGTGTATTTGTGTAGTCTTACCTGTCATAAACACGTTTATCGTCGCGGACTTTCGGTGCGACGGAGTTCCTTTTTTTTTTTTTTTTTACAACTTGACGAGAGCAGTGACAGCGGAGGCTCTGAGCAGCAGTGGTTTGGAAGGCAGAGGGCCTCCCCTGTCCCTGTAACAAGCTACAAGTCATTTATGATGCTGTTAATGAGGGTAAAAATGAAACATAAGGTATATATCCTGCTTAGCAGTCCTCCTCTGCTGTCCTCTGTTCAGAGCGGAGTCTCTAGCAACGGCCCGTTTTACTAAGCAACGGTCTGGCAATCGACTGCTGGAATTCTTTTTCTGTTTTTTGTCTTGTAATTCTACATAGTCAACCTTTAATGTTTCAATCTACATTTTGTAATAAACAAATTATAAGTTTCATTTGATATGACCAAGACACCTAAAAACAAAAACACTGCTGTTTTCATCAATTTACCAATAGGTGGGCAACACACATACATTGGAGTGAATGCATGTTGTGCCCAGATGAGTGCCCACGTTCTGTTTTATAAATTATTTTGAGATTATTTTTTATCATTATTCATCAGACTACCTTTCAGTTTTGTAAATATTGACTGTAGTGTGTATGAAGTCCTTTTTTGGGTCAAAATTTATTTGAGAGTTAGGCCATCCAGTTAGGATAAATGTTATGTTGTTGGTTGATAAAATCTGGATGAAGGATGTTTTATTTTATTTTATTCATTTATTTTTATTTTTCAGTTTCCCCCCCTGAGGGATTGCCACCTTATTGTGGTCAGGGGGTTTGCGAGCCTCAGTGACCGTAAGAGCTATACCAGCAGGAGCTTAGTTTTCAGGTGGGACACCCAAGTTGGACAGGTCTGAAGGTAGAGGCCTGACAAAGTGCAATCCACTACTCCAGGTTGGGGTTGGACACATAGCTAAAGACCCATTTCAATGAAGAAAGCATCGTTACTATAAGCACAGAAAAAAAAAGTGCTGGAGCATGATGTGTACACATGATGCCCCCTTCACATTTCTGACTGCCCCCTCATATAAGCATGCCTAGAACCGCCCCTGGTGTGCGGTGAGATGATCAAGTGTTTACTCAGCTGAATTAAACATCAAGAGGACATGGAACCAGGGGCGTCGCCAGACATATTTCACTGGGGCACGTGCCCTACTGTTGATCTGCAGTGCCCCAGTAAAAATTTCACCAATAAAAAAAAACGCTTCAGAGTTTTAAGTCTACATAACATAGAAAACAGCGCACATACTACTTAGTATGGTAATTGATTGCTACTGTATTCACTCCACGAAACAATGAGCACATGGCTACTTAATATGGTAATTTATTCACGTGTGGATCGAGACTTCGGTTGAGAGAGAGAGAGAGAGAGAGAGAGGGGTAACGTTAGCCAACAACAATTTGCTAATTACAATATTTTGATTTTGATTTGACTCAAACTGGAACTCCTAGATGGATTTAAGAAAGTTATTCGCCCGCAGCAGGGAAGAAGCAGCGAGGAATGAGAGATGTAAGTGAAGTCCTAGCTAGCTAGGCAACATCATTGTCTTAAGTTGATGCTAAGTTAGCTAACATTATTCCTTGTATCAAGACAAACATATTAATTTGCTGTACGAGCTGTCGGGGGAATTTCCAATGAACATGAAACATAATGTTGGTTATTGTCTGCTGGTTCTGCATCAATGATGATTTGGAGTAAGCATGTGTGAGTTGAGTGCTTCTCAAATGTTTTATTTTCAGGAAGAAAAACATTTTTCCATATCATCAAGTCGTGAGCCAATTTTTAAATCATTCAAGTTTATTTCACAGAAAAATAGCACTGTAGACTTGTCTTGTTAATCGGTGTGACTTTGACTAAAATAATCTTGTTTTGTCACCAGAAAAATGGCCACAGCATCTGGTTTTGTTTCCAGAAAAAATAATAAAATTTCTGTATTTTATTTCAGAAAGATGGCTGAAAACATCGGGTTTTGTTGCCTCATTTAGATTTTAAAAACATATATTTCCATGTCTGTCCTGAGTCCTCCTCCAACTTGTTAGTCGGTTTGCCTTTTGCTAAAATACTCACTAATAGTCACTAGAAAGATGGCTAAAAATATCTGGTTTTGTTGCCACAATTTGATTTTTTTCTCCCTAAACTTTTTTTTTTCATGCATACATCTGACTGTCCCTCACTGAAAACGACACACATTCCACTTTTATGTCACGACCCAGCAGTTGGGAACCACTGGTCAACTGTATAACAGTTACTGTAATATTTCCATGTCTGTCCAGAGTGATTGACCACTTTGCAAAAATGAAAAGGAGACGTTACAGTTTACTTCTCAGAAAATGATTCCCTGAACAGACACACAACAGTTGTTCATTTATTCTACTACTGTGGCTTTATTGTTTTGTGTATATTTTATAGTTTTGTGTATCTCAAATAGGATTCGCCACATTGCCATAAATGTAAATTAAATAATATAAAAGAACCCAGAGATGTAGAGGTGCTTTATTTTTTGTTTTACTTTTGTAGATGTTAAATTTGCAGATCATTACTGCAATAAATATTTCAAAAATATTCATTGCTCTTCCTTTTTGCTTTTACCAGTAGCAGTTTAGAAGTCTGGAGTAAAAAAGTGCACAAGTAGGTCAAATGCATTAGTTAATTTCAGGTGGTTAATCAAAGATCCATAGAACATAATCTGATAAGATTTCATAGTTTAAAGCACTATTTATGTATTTTTTATGATAAATAAGTGCTAAAAATGTTTGTACTTGCGCGCTTTGCACGCTCACATGAATTATTTGTGCCCCAGGTTCCCCGGTACAGTATTAGGTCTAGTGACGCCCCTGCATGGAACACTTGTCGAAACACATTAAGGAAGAAAACAAGGATAATGCAAAAAGGAGTAAACAAGGAATGGGCTGGAATGAAAAGTAATTTTACCACAGGAGAATGTGAATGTTTTAAAGAAAAACAATTATGAAAAAAATGATGTGGAGGAAGAATTGTCTGCAGTAGCAATGGTCACCGTCTCTGTCCATGGTGCTGAGGACAGAGCACCATCAGATGGGGGCGTGGCAGTGCTGACGGCGAGACACAGCTGGCAGCTGATTAGATTTCACAGGTGGTACGTGTTGCTCTACAAACGTTTGTAATCATCTGTTGTCTTTAACAGTAAGTGGCCGGGAGCAGGAGGGGGAGAGAGGATACGGACGTGCCTAAAAAGTTGCGTCCTGCTGGTACTTTTTCGTCACCTATTGTTTGTCTTTCAATCACTCAATCAATCATCCATCCATTTTTTACCGCTTATTCCCTTTTCGGGTCACGGGGGGCGCTGGCGCCTATCTCAGCTACAGTCGGGCGGAAGGCGGGGTACACCCTGGACAAGTCGCCAACCCAGATAGACAGACAACATTCACACTCACATTCACACACTAGGGCCAATTTTAGTGTTGCCAATCAACCTATCGCCAGGTGCATGTTTTTGAAAGTGGGAGGAAGCCGGAGTACCCGGAGGGAACCCACGCATTCACGGGGGAGAACATGCAAACTCCACACAGAAAGATCCCGAGCCTGGATTTTAACCCAGGACTGCAGGACCTTCGTATCGTGAGGCAGACGCACTAACCCCTCTTCCACCGTGAAGCCCACCTGAATTAATCAATGATCATTTATATAGCCCTAAATCACTAGGGTCTCAAAGGGCTGCAAAAACCACAACACAAACCAAAACGACATCCTCGATAGGCCCACATAAGGGCAAGGAAAACTCACACCCAGTAGGGACGTCGGTGACAATGATGACTATGAGAAACCTTGGAGAGGACTGCATATGTGGGCAACCCCCCCTCCCCCCAACCCCCTCCAGGGTTGGTACACTAATGTGTATATTTTAGGCCATTGGTTCTTTGTTTTATTTTTCTGAAGAAAAACAAATAAAAAAAAAAAAAAAAAATATATATATATATATATATATATATATAAATATATGTATATATATATATATATATATATTGCTATTTTTATCTTTGGTATGAACATTATTATGTAACATAAGTAATTATGATTTTTTGGGGTTTTTTGTTGTTGATATTTTTGTATTATGACATTTTATTATCTGATCATGTTATACTGTATCTTAATCTTTTATTTTGTGATTGTGTGATGTTTTTTACCTGGACCCTAGGAAGAATAGTCTCCACTGCGGTGTAGACTAATTGGGATCTTTAATAAACTAAACTAAACTAAACAGTGGTTTAGAAAAACACTGCCTTAGAGTATGTATGTGTTTCCATGGTGACAAAGATCGAAATTCATATTGCACATGTTAGGATGGAGGCGTTGCAACACCTTATTGTCACAAACTCCCATGTCAGCTGTTGGCGTGACATGGAGATGCAGAGACAGGAGACGACATGCAGGTAGAATGGTGATTTAATTGCCAAATGCAACAGCGAAGCAGGCAGCAAGAGGCTAAAAAATCAGAACATGAAGTATACACTAAATCAGGGGTGCCCATTACGTCGATCGCGAGCTACCAGTCGACCGCGGGGGGTGTGTCAGTCGATCTCGAGCCAGGCTTTTAAAAAAAATAGACCTAAAATTTAGTGATTATCAATCTTCACCAAGACGTCACTTAAATGACATTCACGGTACCGGAGGGTCTTGTGAGATGACGCTGGCTGCTGCAAGATCATTATTATGAAAATATGACCGAGAGGAAGGCGAGAAACAATTTTTATTTCAACAGACTCTCGCGCCGTACCTTCCGTCAAAACTCTAAAGGCCGACTGCACATTTCCTATCTTCACAATAAAAGCCCTGCTTCATGCTGCCTGCGCTAACTAAATACAGAGTCTCGGAAAACTGGCGTGCACAAGCGATCCCTCAGAAAGCTGGCGTGCACATCACTTGTGCACGCCAGCTTTCCGAGACTCTTATTTTGTTAGCGCAGGCAGCATGAAGCAGGGCTTTTATTGTGAAGATAGGAAATGTGCATTCGGCCTTTAGAGTTTTGACGGAAGGGACGGCGCGAAAGTCTGTTGAAATAAAAAGTGTTTCTCGCCTTCCTCTTGGTCATTTTTTCATAATAATGAACTGGCAGCAGCCAGCGTCATCTCACAAGACCCTCGGGTGCCGTGAATGTCAATCAAGCAAGCTACGGAATTTGCCGCCAATGTTTTTCTTTTAAAGTGTATGGAAGCTGGATGAATTAGATGCCAAAAACCAACCACTTTCATGTGGTATTGTACAGAAAGGACAACTTTTTTTCTCCTCCATTTGAAAATGTGGGCGTTATCATCATTACTGTCTGATTCCAATCAATGCAAGTCATCAGAATCAGGTAATACACCAACTTATATTCTTGTCTTCGTGAAAGAAAGACATCTATATGTGTTACACATGCTTGTATTATCATTAAACACATTTAACTTGTTTACAAAAATGTCTCTTTCATAAATAAATAAATATAAATGATATATATAAATGAGGTACATCCCCTCGAGTTGGTCAATTAAAAAGTGGCTCGCCTGCAGAAAAAGTGTGGGCACCCCTGCACTAAGGGGTACGTGAGATTTTTCAAAACTATTCTAAAAATAGCAACAATTCAAAAATCCTTTATAAATATATTTATTGAATAATACTTCAACAAAATATGAAATTAAGTTCATAAACTGTGAAAATAAATACAACAATGCAATATTCAGTGTTGACAGCTAGATTTTTTGTGGACATGTTCCATAAATATTGATGTTAAAGATGTCTTTTTTCGTGAAAATTTTTTTTGAATTATGTTCATGAATCCAGATGGATCTCTATTACAATCCCCAAAGAGGGCACTTTAAGTTGATGATTACTTCTATGTGTAGAAATCTTTATTTATAATTAAATCACTTGTTTATTTTTCAACAAGTGTTTAGTTATTTGTATATCTTTTTTTTTCCAAATAGTTCAAGAAAGACCAATATTTTGCACTGTTATACAATTTAATAAATCAGAAACTGATGACGTAGTGCTGTATTTTACTTCTTTATCTCTTTTTTTCAACCAACAATACTTTGCTCTGATTAGGGGGTACTTGAATGAAAAAAATGTTCACAGGGGGTACATCACTGAGAAAAGGTTTCAGAACCACTGCACCAAGGTGCCAACTCAACAAAGCACCAGCACTGTCTGAGACGTGGCGCTGTCATAAAAAACACCCACATGGTGATTGTCAACAGGTGAGGCTCCTAATCACCAAACAGAGGCAGGTGTGTCAATCAGCGTGCCAAACTGGCTGCGACGAGGCGGGGAAAAGGCAAAAGGAAGTTGCAAAATACAGGGAGCTAAGAGTAATAGATACAGTAAAGCCATACCTGTCATGATACTTATAAAACTGTCGGTGTGTTCATGGCCTAATGATGACAAAAAAACACTAAGAATGTGTTGCCTGCAGTTAAATTTGGTGTACCTGCTTTCTGGATGGAATATTGTGTGTGTTGGGTTAAGGTTAGAAAAATGGGATATCGATTCCACTAAAGAATCCAGCCATCCATCCATCCTGTTGGCGGTGGAGTCCATTCCATAGGACTTTGAGCAAGATGCGAGAAGTACACTCTCTACTGGTCTACGGTCAATCACAAAGCATATATCGACAAACAACCGCTTACTGCACATATTCTGCACATAAGTCAATCAGTCAATCAATCAAAGTTGACTTATATAGCCCTTAATCACAAGTGTCTCAAAGGGCTGCACAAACCACAACCACATGCTCGGCTCAGGCCAAAAAAATAACTCAACCCAACCCGAGACAGATGAGTGAACCGTAGCGTAGTCTAACTAAACATGGTGTAAAGCAGAGGTGTTAAAGTTGTTTGGCCCCAGGGGGCCGCTTTTAACAGTGAGTACTATTATTACACCATTTTTGATGCATTTTATTTAATGTACAATACATGTAGAATATATTTATACTATTCATATATTATATACATATTTTATATATTATTTATTATTGTTATCGTCTATTGTGAGCGAACTGTGGATTTGAATTTCCCCAAGGGATCACCAAAGTACTTTCTATTCTATTCTATTCTATTGTATTCTATTAGTGGATTTTTTAAAATTTAAATGTAAAACAAATATGGTAAGTTGCAATAATTCCACCTCAAAATGTAGTGTATTCTGGTGTAAATATAAAAACAGTACTGCTGTTTTTATGGTAAAAAAAAAAGAGGCAGCTCAGTTGCCAGAATTTTACTGTAAAATGTACATTTGTTTTTTTACTCTGAATAAAAATCTGCAATTTTACAGTAAAATTTTCGCAGTTATGTTTGGGCCCATGGAGCAGCGTCTAACAGTGGATACTATTTTTAAACAATTTTTTAAGGAATTTTAGTAGTATTTTTTTTTCAAACTAAAATGTAAAAAAAATATGGTAAGTTGCAATAATTCCACCTCAAAATGTAGTGTATACTAGTGTAAATATAAAAACAGTACTGCTGTTTTTATGGGAAGAAAAAAAGGCAACTCAGTTGCCAGAATTTCACTGTAAAATGTAAATTTTTTTTTTCCTGTAAATAAAAATCTGCAATTTTACAGTAAAATTTTCGCAGTTATGTTTGGCCCCATGTGGCAGCTTTTAACAGTGAATACTATTTTTAATTTTTTTAATGCATTTTAGTAGTATTTTTTTAAACTAATGTGTAAAAAAAATATGGTAAGTTGTGAAAATTTCAACTCAAAATGTAGTGTATAATAGTGTAAATATAAAAACAGTACTGCTGTTTTTATGGTAAAATAAAAAAGAGGCAGCTCAGTTGCCAGAATTTTACTGTAAAATGTACATTTGTTTTTTTACTCTAAATAAAAATCTGGAATTTTACAGTAAAATTTTCGCAGTTATGTCTGCGATGAGGTGCCGACTTGTCCAGGTTGTACCCCGCCTTCCGCCCGATTGTAGCTGAGATAGGCGCCAGCGCCCCCCACGACCCCAAAAGGGAATAAGCGGTAGAAAATGGATGGATGGATGTTTGGGCCCATGAAGCAGCTTCTAACAGTGAATACTATTTTTAAACAATTTTTTAATGAACTGTAGTAGTATTTTTTTTTCAAACTAAAATGTAAAAAAAATATGGTAAGTTGCAATAATTCCACCTCAAAATGTAGTGTATACTAGTGTAAATATAAAAAAAGTAATGCTGTTTTTATGGTAAAAAGAAAAAGGCAGCTCAGTTGCCAGAATTTTACTGTAAAATTTACATTTGTTTTTTTCTGTAAATAAAAATCTGCAATTTTAATATAACATCTTCGCAGTTATGTTTGGCCCCATGTGGCAGCCTCTAATAGTGAATACTATTGTTAAACGTTTTTTTTAATGCATTTTAGTAGTATTATTTTTAAAAAATAAAATGTAAAAAAAAATGGTAAGTTGCAATAATTACACTTCAAAATTTAGTGTATAATAGTGCAAATATGAAAACAGTACTTTTGTTTTTATTGTAAAAAAAAAGGAATCTCAGTAAAATTTTCGCAGTTATGTTTGACCCCAGAGGGCCGCTTCTAGCAGTGAATACTATTAGTAGATTTTTTTTAAACTAAAATGTAAAAAAAAATATGGTAAGTTGCAATAATTTCACCCCAAAATGTAGTGTATATTTGTGTAAATGGAAAAACAGTACTGCTGTTTTTATTGTAAAAAAAAAAAAAAAAAAAGGCAGCTCATTTGCCAGAATTTTACTGTAAAATTGACATTATTTTTTTTTTTTACTGTGAATAAAAAAATGCAATTTTACAGTTACATTTCGTCACCTGAGCTGCATGTTTTTTTTTTTTTTTGTTTGTTTGTTTTTTTACCGCAAATCAACAACTGTAGATTTTTCGGCGTATTACTGTAAATGCCAAAACGGCCCCGCAGTTTATTACAGTAAAAAAAAAAAGTACTGTTTTTTTCATTAGGCAAAAATGCTGTAAAAAACAGTACATTTCACAATTTTACCATTTAATCTATTGCTACTTTCACATTGCACAATTTGATCGATAACTTGCTTTGAAATAATTATTCTTAGTATTTATTTCTATTTGGTTTGAATGTTTGATCACACATTTCTGCATAATTCGACAATATTTAAGTTAACAAAAAAATTGCGATTGCATGGAGTACATATATTTTTTTTCCTCCCAAAATAGAAAGAAAGAATACATTTAGAATGATATAGTCCAGTACTTTATTGATACATATTATTTCCAGGCCAAATTAAATGAAGTGGCGGGCCACATCTGGCCCCCGGGCCTTGAGTTTGACATCTGTGCTGTAAAAAAATATAACATGGAATATATTTGCTTTTAATTTGCTCACGGTAAGTGTGCCCTAAGAGGCCTTGTTAAAATGACTCAAAAATATCAGCTCGGACTAGCAAATATATATATATACTACCAAAAGAGTTGGCATTTAAATATTTACTCCCTATGCAAAGGAAGGAGCTTAATTGATTGTTAAATTATTGGCAAATATTTAACATTTAATATTTAATATAATATGTATTTCATGAGTAAATCCCACCTTTTCTTGTCAATGACAGCGACACACAAACTTCTAATCCGACTGTCAACACATCCGAGGCACATTTACCTCAGATTCACAATGAATACAGATGAGACTAGCTCAGATAAGCTTTGACACAATCCGAAGCCATGTACACACACACACACGCCGACACACACACACAGACCCACACACACGCACACATAATCCTTTTTAGCACTGTTTAAACAATACAATACATAATATGATAAGAGCAAGCCTTTCTTATATTATGTATTATACCCTTGTAACTCAAGACTGAAATATCACCTGGCATGTATTATATATTTATATATATATATATATATATATATATATATATATATATATATGTATATATATATGTATATATATATATATATATGTATATATATATATATATATATATATATATATATATATATATATATATATATATATATATATGTATATATATATATATATATATATATATATATATATATATATATATACATATATATATATATATATATATATACAGTGGGGCAAAAAAGTATTTAGTCAGCCACCGATTGTGCAAGTTCTCCCACTTAAAATGATGACGGAGGTCTGTAATTTTCATCATAGGTACACTTCAACTGTGAGAGACAGAATGTGAAAAAAAAATCTAGGAATTCACATTGAAGGAATTTTAAAGAATTTATTTGTAAATTATGGTGGACGATAAGTATTTGGTCAACCATTCAAAGCTCTCACTAATGGAAGGAGGTTTTGGCTCAAAATCTCACGATACATGGCCCCATTCATTCTTTCCTTAACACGGATCAATCGTCCTGTCCCCTTAGCAGAAAAACAGCCCCAAAGCATGATGTGTCCCCCCCCCCATGCTTCACAGTAGGTATGGTGTTCTTGGGATGCAACTCAGTATTCTTCTTCCTCCAAACACGACGAGTTGAGTTTATACCAAACACTTCTATTTTGGTTTCATCTGACCACATGAAATTCTCCCAATCCTCTGCTGTATCATCCATGTATCCATTTTGGTATAAACTCAACTCATCGTGTTTGTAGGAAGAAAAATACAGAGTTTGTGAGTTTTTCCTTGCCCTTATGTGGGTTCCTAACCAAGGATGCCGTTGTGGCTTGTGCAACCCTTTGAAACACTTGTAATTTAGGGCTATATAAATAAACATTGATTGATTGATTGGACCATTGGCCCATATGGTGTCATAAATGTAAAGAACAAATGAGTGTTTCCATGGGTGCACAAAATCCCATTTAGAGTTGGGCAATCTGCACCACTTTTGCAGTTGTTGTCAATTGTGCACACAGTCTTAACCCTTGTGTAATGTTCATATTGTTGTTACTCAGCAAGCGTTGGTGGTTCTGATGGACCCGTTGCATTTTGTGGCTTTTAATGCCTCACAATCAAACACTTTTATGTTAAAATACTGAACACATGTTTACCACAAACGCTGGCTGAGTAACAACAATATGAACGTTGCACGGAAAATTTCTCCGCCAGTTTCTGCATCCCACAGGGATTCTTCTTTCGTGTTTCTGCACCTACGGGTCCCACACAAGGTTGCAACATTGTTTATCGACACTGTCTGCTCTCATTTTCTCGCACATTTGACCTCTGATGGCCTGTGTACCTACACTATGTCCTCCTCCTGTCTAGGCCTGTGTGTGTGTGTGTGTGTGTGTGTGTGTGTGTGTGTGTGTGTGTGTGTGTGTGTGTGTGTGTATGATACACAAAACATCAAAAGTTCCACACTTTTATTAGCCCCGGATCCAGTGAACCCATACTTGCCAACCCTCCCGGAATTTCCAGGAGACTCCCGAAATTCAGCGCCTCTCACGAAAACCTCCCGGAAGAAATGTTCTCCCGGAAATCTCCCGAAATTCACGCCCCCTCCAGCTCCATGCGGACATGAGTGGGGACAGCCTGTTTTCACGTCCGCTTTCCTGTTATATAAACAGCTTGCCTGCCCAATCACGTTAAAACATCTATGGATTTTTAATAAAAAAACCGCACACACAAGGAGACGAAGCAGAAGGACGACAAAGTTACAACCATGGCGACGCCATCTGTAATAGAGTGATTCTATGGTGTCTGTTGCCATCTCCTGGTGAATGTTGGCTATAGCGTTATGGGCTTGCTTTTTTATTGGCCAACGATTTACGTGGTGTTGTGCACCTGACGCCAAGTGACTCTCGCTAGTACTGTACGCAAATGGCAGAACAAAGGTTACTCAAATAGTGAAAGGTAAGTGTTGTTCTTTTTTTTTTTTTAATAACCAGCAAGCACAGCACAGTTAGTAGAACAACTGTGTTTTTATTACTGTGTATTTGATAGGTGCCATCTGAAATTCAACTACTTCTTTTATTTATATATATTAGTATAAAATAAATATATATAGCTAGAATTTATTGAAAGTCAAGTATGTCATACATATATATATATATATATATATATTTATATATATGTCTTGATTGGATTATCCAGAGAATAGTGCTCGGTACCGTGGTAGAGCGCAATATGTATGTGTGGGAAAAATCACAAGACTACTTCATCTCTACGGAACTGTTTCATGAGGGGTTCCCTCAATCATCAGGAGAAAATCTCCTGATGATTGAGGGAACCCCATTCAAAACTGCTACTAATACTACTCGCAATTTGTGTGTGTTATTTGGATCCTATTTCAACAAAATGTATTATACTACCTGTATATTTTGCTCCCTTTGCTTTTTATGTACAGTATTGTTATCTGCTGCTCCTTGCTGAGGCTTGTCTTCTCTGCCTCGTTAATTTTCTCACGTCGTTTACAGCGAAGAACAAAAGCCGTCCAAGCATAAAACAAGTTACAGGAGCTCATGAGCTACCACAACATATACCATTGTGCCATTAGTTCAGTTAATGGTTTGATTTGGCTTCGATTATAGACACAGGCAAAAGGGCTGGGGGCCCGAGGCAGTTAGTGCAATTAGTGCTTTAACAGTAAGCTGTGGACTGTTGGCTCGTCATCATGTCCTCGGGGCACAAGTACAGATGGGCCCAATAACAGCTTTTCAGCCTGTCCGTCTCATTCTACGCTTGTCTGCAGCTTACTCTTTCTAAGTCACGCTAGGGCTGGAAAAGCCACGCTCAGCAGGCACGAGACATTAAAACAACGTTAAGACCTTGTTGAGTTAGGGTCTTGACGTTAAACAAGTCAGATCTTGCGTTGGAACAACATGCTTTTTGGTGATTTATTCAAAGTTGGGTTCTGACTGTTGATTTGACAATTGAATGTTGGTCAGTTCCCAACCAACAATGTGGATCCGACATAAGACATCAACGTCGTCTTGGTTTTCAAACACCACTATTTTGCCACGTTGTTTAGACGTCAGTTCTAAAAAAAACAAGTGAAAGTGAATCATATTTATATAGCGCTTTTTCTCTAGTGACTCAAAGCGCTTTACATAGTGAAACCCACAATCTAATTTTTTTACATTTAAACCAGTGTGGGTGGTACTGGGAGCAGGTGGGTAAAGTGTCTTGCCCAAGGACACGACAGCAGTGACTAGGATGGTGGAAGCGGGGATCGAACCTGCAACCCTCAAGTTGCTGGCACGGCCGCTCTACCAACCGAGCTATAAAGCACACTTAAAATAATTTGTTTCTCAAAACTAGACAGTGCGCCTAATGTGAAGTGAAGTGAAGTGAAGTGAATTATATTTATATAGCGCTTTTCTCAAGTGACTCAAAGCACTTTACATAGTGACACCCAATATCTAAGTTACACTTAAACCACTGTGGGTGGCACTGGGTGCATGTGGGTAAAGTGTCTTGCCCAAGGACACAACGGCAGTGACTAGGATGGCACGAGTGGGAATCGAACCTGCAACCCTCAAGTTGCTGGCACGGCCACTCTACCAACCGAGCTAGGAATGTAAGGAATACGTTTGGTTGAGCTTACCCTGTGGGTCTTGAGTGGCGTAGTGGTGATGTTTTGCGTTCTCTTGTGGGTGCAGCAGAGATGGAACACAGCGTAAGGTAGGATAATGATTTATTTATACACTATAAAACAGACTAAGAACCAAAACACTTGCACAATGGCACTATAAACAAAACCAACAGAACTAGCATGTGAGCTAGACAGATCAAAGGACGCTAGCATGTGAGCTAAGAAGATAAACATACAAATAGCGTGGAAGCTAACGAGTTTTAAAGTACTTTATCACAAGGCGGGACAGCGACGTCACCTGTTGGATGGAAAGCAAGTTGACACTGCGAGGCCGAATGGCAAACAAAGGCAGGCTTAAATAGGGAGGTAATCAAAAAGCAGGTGCGCGTGAGAAACACAAGACAGGTGACACAAATGTGTTGCTAAGGAAACGGAAACAAAACAGCAAGTGCCACCAGGAACTAAGGAAGTTAAATAACAAGCAAGATGTGATCTACAAAACAGAACAAAACCAGAATATGCCATGATTCGAATAGCGGATCATGGCATACCCGTCTCGAAGCTATTTTATTTGGTACATGGTGTAAAGATAAGTGAGACAGGCAGTCAAACATAAGAGATATGTGTAGACTGCACTATGGTAAATGTACTTGTATAGCGCCTTTCTACCCCTTTTAAGGAACCCAAAGCGCTTTGACACTATTTCAACATTCACCCATTCACACACACATTCACACACTGATGGCGGGAGCTGCCATGCAAGGCGCTAACCAGGACCCATCAGGAGCAAGGGTGAAGTGTCTTGCTCAAGGACACAACGAACATGACTAGGATGGTAGAAGGTGGGGATTGAACCAGCAACCCTCATATTGCTGGCATGGCCACTCTCCCAACTTTGCCACGCCGTCCCCCACTACGATGGCAATATGACTCAAGGAAACAACACCAACATGTTATATGTTTCATTGAAAATATAGAATATTACACACAGCGCTCAAAAAAATCGATCAAAATGTTTTAGTATGACTTTGGTAAGCTATGAAGCTTGATGTGCTTATTATGGTATTTTTATAAGGTAAGACATATTGTCTGGCATTTCGTTTTGCAATATTATGCAAAAGCAACTTTTCTTATTTTTTGGTACCTGCTGATCTGTGTTTGGGATCTGCATAAATCCTGAAAATTTGCGCCCGTCCGCCTTTGTAGTCCATGGTGACGTTGAAGAAGTTCAAGAAAATGATACAGAAGAAAAAGATACAGAAGAGAAAGATACTGAAGAAAAAGAGAAAGACGAAGAAAAAGACAAAGGTGAAATGGAAGAAGACAAAGGCAAAATAGAAGAAAATGAAGAGGAAGAAAAAGAAGAACAACTAGGGGCACAGGTGGCCGTGACAGTCATTCTATAAAAGAAGGGAGGAGTAGGCTCAGCCGGTCGGAAGCCCGGCTTGCGTCTGGTGATGGAGGAGTGTGGAGAGGCGGAGCCGACAGTCTGACAGAGACGCAGGGCACCCCCAAGCCCGGCCCAAGATGGCGGCGAGGAGGCGGGGATGGCGAGCAAGCAGGTGTGTGGATCGCGCACCTGTATAGGAATAATGAATCCTCTCGCACTGTTTAAAAGGGCGGCAGCCGTGAACCTCGGGGAGAGAGGCGGAGAAATAACGACAGAACGACAGAACGAGACGAAGTGCATGCAACCCGGAAGAGACTGAAAAGCAACCCGGAAAAGGCTTTTCTAATTGGAAAGTAAATAAAGTCAAAACTGCTCAAAGCCATGCCCTTCCTTAGTGGTCCCTGGAACCCGCACGACAGCGAGAGTCTGTCACAATGTGTAATTACTCTACAGCAAAAATGTGGTTGAATGAAACAAACACAAATGGTCTATAACAGGGGTCACCAACCTTTTTGAAACCAAGAGCTACTTCTTGGGTATTGATTAATGCGAAGGGCTACCAGTTTGATACACACTTAAATAAATTGCCAGAAATAACCAATTTGCTCAATTTACCCTTAATAAATAAATCTATATGTATAAAAAAAAATGGTATTTCTGTCTGTCATTCCGTCGTACATTTTTTTTTCCTTTTACGGAATGTTTTTGGTAGAGAATAAATGATGAAAAAAACACTTAATTGAACGGTTTAAAAGAGGAGAAAACATGAAAAAAATGAAAATTTAATTTTGAAACATAGTTTATCTTCAATTTCGACACTTTAAAATTCAAAATTCAACCGAAAAAAAAGAGAAATACTAGCTAATTCGAATCTTTTTGAAAAAAATTAAAAAATAATTAATGAAACATCATTAGTATTTTTTCCTAATTAAGATTAATTAAAACATTTTGATGACATGTTTTAAATAGGTTAAAATCCAATCTGCACTTTGTTAAAATATTTACCAAATTGGACCAAGCTATATTTCTAATAAAGACAAATCATCATTTATTTTAGATTTTCCAGAATAAAAATGTTAAAAGAAATTCAAATTACTTTGAAATAAGATTTAAATTTGATTCTACAGACTTTCTAGATTTGCCAGAATATATATTTTTTTATTTTAATCATAATAAGTTTGAGGAAATATTTCACATTCATTCTTCTTCGAAAAAACTGAAGCTAAAATGAAGAATTAAATTAAAATGTATTTATCATTCTTTAAAATAAAAAATAAAAATACTTGAACATTGATTTAAATTGTTAGGAAAGAAGAGGAAGGAATTTAAAAGGTAAAAAGGTGTTTAAAAATCCTAAAATCATTTTTGAGGTTGCATTTTTTTATCAAAAATTGTCTTTGTGAAAGTTATAAGAAGCGAAGTACAAAAATAAATGCATTTATTTAAACAAGTGAAGACCAAGTCTTTAAAATATTTTCTTGGATTTTCAAATTCTATTTGAGTGTTGTTTCTCTTAGAATTAAAAATGTCGAGCAAAGCAAGACCAGCTTGCTAGTAAATAAATACAATTTTAAGAAATAGAGGCAGCTCACTGGTAAGTGCTGCTATTTGAGCTATTTTTAGAACAGGCCAGCGGGCGACTCATCTGGTCCTTACGGGCGACCTGGTGCCCGCGGGCACCGCGTTGGTGACCCCTGGTCTATAAATAGTGAAAACGTAGAGGTTGTCAAGTGCCCACCCAAGAAAGCAACAAATGGCACAAAGGAACTCGTAGCACACTTAGGCCAGCGAGATACTGTACGTTTTGCACGGTACCGTTTACAGCAGGAGGGGGGGTGGGGGGGGGGGGGGGCGTGGGCACAACCCTTTATTTTCCACAACAACACTGATTGAACTGACGGTACCGAACTAACAAAAGATGCAATTTGTGTGTAGTTCT
This sequence comes from Nerophis ophidion, assembly GCF_033978795.1. Classification (NCBI taxonomy): domain Eukaryota; kingdom Metazoa; phylum Chordata; class Actinopteri; order Syngnathiformes; family Syngnathidae; genus Nerophis; species Nerophis ophidion. The sequence continues at coordinate 9,722,142 of NC_084630.1, read as the reverse complement.
AAGTGGACAACAGCCGTACGTGCAGCATGTACTTTGATCACATCCTGAACAGACTTTAGCATCGACCGTGTAAGCACGGCCTACTCAATTTTCAAACTTCTCAACTTTTAATAGTATTCATCATAACACCATGTGGTTAAGTCTCGCAGAAAGAATGATTATATTTGGTCTATTCTTCTTTTATGTGAGACTAATGGCAGCTTTTAGCAGGTCTCTGACTGGTGTGCCTAGTGGCCCCTTTTTCCGGATGTCTGCTTCTTTGTCTAAAAGGCTGAACTTTTTTTTTATGTCACTTTTAATTATTTTATTGACTTTTCATCCTATTAGTTTTGCAATATTTTAAATTTAGTTCTACTTATTTATAACGTATTTACAGTATATCGATGTTTTTCTATTAATTTTTATATGTCTTACTTGTATTTGATTATTTATCTCTACAATATTTTTTTCAATATTTTACAAGTTTTATTATTTTTATTTTCCAACGTTCCTCAGATGAGCCATCCGTCTCGGGGGTTATCGGCCGTGCTGGTGGGGGCGCTTTTGTGTCAGCGTCCTGGTGGCCATGGTCTGGTGCAGATGGCTCCTGTGATAGTGTTTACTCACATGTCTCTTCTGTACTCAGCCATGCAATCATTTGTCCATGCAGTTGCATATGTGTGTGTGTTTGTGTTTGGTATCCGTATCGTTGCCTATGTATGTCTTAATGGGGGCTTTGTGTCACCAGGGTATCGTTTTTAACTTTGTAAAGCACGAAACACTTTGATTATTTTGAGTGAAATTCCTGCTAAAATATGCATATTGTTTTGTTATGCAATGAGAAGTTCAAATGCGCCATCTACTGGTACCTAAAAATCTGTAAATATGACTGCAAACCGGAAGCTATTAGCAGACTTCACTCTGCGGCGGTATAGCTCGGTTGGAAGAGTGGCCGTGCCAGCGACTTGGGGGTTGCAGGTTCGATTCCCACTTCCGCCACCCTAGTCACTGCCGTCGTGTCCTTGGGCAAGACACTTTACCCACCTGCTCCCAGTGCCACCCCCACTGGTTTAAATGTAACTTGGATATTGGGTTTCACTATGTAAAGCGCTTTGAGTCACTAGAGAAAAGCGCTATATAAATACAGATCACTTCACAGATCACTTCACTAATGGTAAGCCACGTTCTGATATGGCTCTGAAAAGTATTATATATTACACTAAAGCTAACGTGAGACTTATTGTAAGATACGCGCAGTTATTTAACAGCAGTGAAAATGCTATATTGTGGAATTTTTGTTTTCAATTGGTTGTTGCTCACTACTATGTCGCACTGAAGTCGATATTATTTACCCCCTGTAGTCATCAAATCCAGCGGAGGTGCTTTCTTCCTTTCTTTAGTTTATTTTAGTTTATCGGATTGTAGTCAGCTGGAGGCGTGTCTTAATGAAATTAAACAATGGATGTCCGCTAACTTTTTGCAACTCAACGCCAAAAAAACGGAAATGCTGATTATCGGTCCTGCTAGACACCGAACTCTATTTAATAATACAACTCAAACATTTGACAACCAAACAGTTAAACAAGGCGACACGGTAAAGAATCTGGGTATTATCTTCGACCCAACTCTCTCCTTTGAGTCACACATTAAAAGCGTTACTAAAACGGCCTTCTGTCATCTCCGTAATATCGCTAAAATTCGCTCCATTCTGTCCACTAAAGACGCTGAGATCATTATCCATGCGTTTGTTACGTCTCGCCTCGACTACTGTAACGTATTATTTTCGGGTCTCCCCATGTCTAGCATTAAAAGATTACAGTTGGTACAAAATGCGGCTGCTAGACTTTTGACAAGAACAAGAAAGTTTGATCACTTTACGCCTGTACTGGCTCACCTGCACTGGCTTCCTGTGCACTTAAGATGTGACTTTAAGGTTTTACTACTTACGTATAAAATACTACACGGTCTAGCTCCATCCTATCTTGACGATTGTATTGTACCATATGTCCCGGCAAGAAATCTGTGTTCAAAAGACTCCGGCTTATTACTGATTCCCAAAGCCCAAAAAAAGTCTGCGGGCTATAGAGCGTTTTCATTTCGGGCTCCAGTACTCTGGTTCGAGATGCCACCTCAGTAGAAGCATTTAAGTCTCACCTTAAAACTCATTTGTATACTCTAGCCTTTAAATAGACTCCCTTTTTAGACCAGTTGATCTGCCGTTTCTTTTCTTTTTCTCCTATGTCCCATTCTCCCTTTTGGAGGGGATCCGGTCCGATCCGGTGGCCATGTACTGCTTGCCTGTGTATCGGCTGGGGACATCTCTGCGCTGCTGATCCGCCTCCACTTGGGATGGTTTCCTGCTGGCTCCGCTGTGAACGGGACTCTCGCTGCTGTGTTGGATCCGCTTTGGACTGGACTCTCGCGACTGTGTTGGATCCATTATGGATTGAACTTTCACAATATCATGTTGGACCCGCTCGACATCCATTGCTTTCCTCCTCTCCAAGGTTCTCATAGTCATCATTGTCACCGACGTCCCACTGGGTGTGAGTTTTCCTTGCCCTTATGTGGGCCTACCGAGGATGTCGTAGTGGTTTTTGCAGCCCTTTGAGACACTAGTGATTTAGGGCTATATAAGTAAACATTGATTGACATTGATTGATTTCAAACATGAACATACTTACAACATAATACATCAGATAATTTCATATCATTTCACATTACATCATGTCCGAAAAGGAGTAGGAAGAAGCAAAGCTTATTGACTAACGTATTAACTGCTAACCACATATTGTGTGTTTGTGGGTTTCCGATCACTCATTGCAGGTAATATTTGTTGCACTATGTGCGTTTTATGTTTCAAAACATTCATATTTAAGTTTGTATTGTCCGCCATTTTAACATGAGAACAACGTGGTCTATTGTATTCGCTATTCACCACCTGAGGCTGCCAAAAGTCCATTTAATTATTTGTGTCATGCCAAGTCTTGTATTGTATTTTGTATTTTTCTATAAAAGGATGATATTGTGAATTAAGTGAAGTGAATTATATTTATATAGCGCTTTTTCTCTAGTGACTCAAAGCGCTTTACATAGTGAAACCCAATATCTAAGTTACATTTAAACCAGTGTGGGTGGCACTGGGAGCAGGTGGGTAAAGTGTCTTGCCCAAGGACACAACGGCAGGGATTAGGATGGCGGAAGCGGGAATCGAACCTGCAACCCTCAAGTTGCTGGCACGGCCACTCTACCAACCAAGCTAAGCCGCCGTATTAAGTTACATCTGTAATTTAATTTCATGTACCGTATTTCCTTGAATTGCCGCCGGGGCGCTAATTAATTTTAAACCTCTTGTCACTCCTGCGCTTACCAAAAGCATGCGGTAAAAGTAAGCATGTGCTAATTATTTTAAAACCTCTTCTCACTCCGGTTCTTACCAAAGGCATGTCGTAAAAATGTGAGTGTGATGTAAGCTTGGATCTTAAATCCTACTGAATAGCTCTTAACCTTCTTCCCTTTATGCGATTTTAAATTACCGGTATGGAAATCAGCCTCCTCCATTTTCAAAATGATGACAGGGGAAGCGTCACTCGTGACATAAGTTTGCGCTAATTATTTTGCGAAGCGAGTTTGACCCGGCAGTAATTCAAGGCAGGCACATACTATATGCCCTGTCACGAGAGTCCAGTCCAAAGGAGATACGGTAATTGTAAAAAAATATGGAAATGTTTTGGACTTGGGCAGACTTTCTGCACTCTGCTAATGACATCAAATCCAGCGGAGGCGCTAACCACATGCTGTATTGTGTGTACGTGCGTTCTGATCACTCTTTGCAGCTACCAGTACAGAACCACATTATCCAATCCAGCCTGGTTGTGGATTCTTGGCGGGACGGGTACACACAGCAGTTACATATGAAAAATACATTATATATAAAGTTTGATTGATTGATTGATAGAAATACATTTTAAATCATATTCCAGTTTTTTTTCTTCGGGGTGCAGCAGTCAATCAATTAGTTTATCATATTTTTTTGCCACATATATATATTTTTAGATCCTTGTATTATTGTTAGTGAAAAGATAGGGTCTTTGTAGGGATGTCCTGATCTGAGTTTTGGTCCCGATTCGATACTTTGACAATGGATTATACAACTTAAGACCTAATTAAATAAGTAAACAAAATACATTAAACATATATAAAAATAACATGACATAACAATAACATCGGCACCTCCAAGTCCGAGTCCATGGTTCTCGCCCGGAAAAGGGTGGAATGCCATCTCCGGGTTGGGGAGGAGACCCTGCCCCAAGTGGAGGAGTTCAAGTACCTAGGAGTCTTGTTCACGAGTGAGGGAAGAGTGGATCGTGAGATCGACAGGCGGATCGGTGCGGCGTCTTCAGTAATGCGGACGTTGTACCGATCCGTTGTGGTGAAGAAGGAGCTGAGCCGGAAGGCAAAGCTCTCAATTTACCGGTCGATCTACGTTCCCATCCTCACCTATGGTCATGAGCTTTGGGTCATGACCGAAAGGATAAGATCACGGGTACAAGCGGACTAAATGAGTTTCCTCCGCCGGGTGGCGGGGCTCTCCCTTAGAGATAGGGTGAGAAGCTCTGCCATCCGGGAGGAACTCAAAGTAAAGCCGCTGCTCCTTCACATCGAGAGGAGCCAGATGAGGTGGTTCGGGCATCTGGTCAGGATGCCACCCGAACGCCTCCCTAGGGAGGTGTTTAGGGCACGTCCAACCGGTAGGAGGCCACGGAGAAGACCCAGGACACGTTGGGAAGACTATGTCTCCCGGTTGGCCTGGGAACGCCTCGGGATCCCACGGGAAGAGCTGGATGAAGTGGCTGGGGAGAGGGAAGTCTGGGTTTCCCTGCTTAGGCTGTTGCCCCCGCGACCCGACCTCGGACAAGCGGAAGATGATGGATGGATGGATAACAATAACATAACTAAACAAAAGGAAACAACTACTACTCAGGTCACTTGAAATCATTTGGGGTCTGGTATCCAGAGAATTAGTGCCTGATGTTGTTATAATTGCAAACAGAACATATGAATATCGATCTTATCGCTGCAATATCGTTTATATTTTGATCCCATGCTAAGTATTCATCTGCATTGACCACCCCTTCTTTATATCGAACCTTTAGCAATTAGCTTCTAGTGTTGTCAAAGTCAAGGGGCAGCACGGTGTGACAGGGGTTAGTGCGTCTGCCTCACAATACGAAGGTCCTGGGTTTGATCCTGCGCTCAGGATCTTTCTGTGTGGAGTTAGCATGAATGCGTGGGTTCCCTCCGGGTACTCCGGCTTCCTCCCACTTCCAAAGACATGCACCTGGGGATAGGTTGATTGGTAACACTAAATTGGCCCTAGTGTGTGAATGTTGTTTGTCTATCTGTATTGGCCTTGCGATGAGGTAGCGACTTGTCCAGGGTGTATACTGCCTTCCGCCCAATTGTAGCTGAGATAGGCTCCAGCACCCTCCGCGACCTCGGAAGGGATAAGCTGTAGAAAATGGATGGATGTTGTCAAAGTCAAGGTTTTAAGGTCAAGGTTAAAGGCCTACTGAAACCCACTACTACCGACCACGAAGTCTGATAGTTTATATATCAATGATGAAATATCGTCTCTGTTCATCGCATAATTACACAGTAATTTGGACATCTGCACACCCTCTTGGAAATGAACACCTACACTATATTGCCAAAAGTATTTGGCCACCCATCCGAATGATCAGTATCAGGTGTCCTATTCACTCAGCCCTGCCAGAGGTGTATAAAATCAAGCACTTATGCATGGAAAGTGTTTCCACAAACATTTGTGAAAGAATGGGCCGCTCTCAGTGATTTCCAGCGTGGAACTGTCATAGGATGCCACCTGTGCGACAAATCCAGACGTGAAATTTCCTTGCTACTGTCATGATCCGTGGTCTGGATTATGTTTTTTTTATTTTCAATCCAAGATTCCTTCGGGTTCCTGTTTTTTTGTGCACCCTTGATTGTTTTGGTTACCATGGTTACTTATTATTTCTACCTGCTTCTGATTAGTATTTACCCGCTCACCTGCTGCCTGACCACTAATCAGAGGAATTATTTAAACCTGCCTTGCTTTCCAGTGATTGCTGGAGTCTTGTATGATGTTTGCTTTATGCTGTGGATGCCATGCCTGTAATTCAGTTTTAAGTTTGATCATGTTTGTTTCGTTTTTGGACTCTTGTTTCCCGTTTTACACTTCCTGGTTTTGTTTGTTTCCATAGTAACCCATTAGTTTCCACCCGGTCTCCAAATCACGCCCAGCCCTCAGTCCCACACCTGTTTCTAATCATCATAGCTGCTATGTATACCATTTTGTTTCTGTCCTCGTCCTGGGAACTTTGCTATTTGCTTTCCTGAATCTTTTGCAATTTTGTCAGTTAATAATGGAGACTATAAAGAAGAATGCTGTTGGTGGAAAGCGGTGGATTGCAGCTTCCTTCAGCACCGAGACACAGCCGGTGTTTCTTTGTTTGTTGTGAAGCTTTAACACAGAGCGGTCAAGCGAACATGTTTATCCACGTCAACTAGCAAGTTTTTGGATGGGAAAATTATCGGCTCTTACCGGAGACTTCAGTGGATTATGGGACCTCCTCCTGTAGCTGTCAAAAAGGGAGCTGTGATCTTGGCTCCTCATCGGCTTCTCTCATAGACACTGGCGTTCACCGCAGCCCTCCGACTTTCAGGTATGACTTTACAATCTCACTAAAATACTATTATTACAATAAGCAGATAAGGGATTTTCCAGAATTATCCTAGTAAATATGTCTAAATTCATCTGAAACACTCACACTGTCGCCGCCTGGAGCGATCGATTTTTTTATTTATTTATTTATTTTTTTTTTTTACTTCCTCACTCTAACTTTCTTCATCCACAAATCTTTCATCCTCGCTCAAATTAATGGTGAAGTTGTCGCTTTTTCTCGGTCCGAATAGCTCTTGCTGCTGGAGGCTGTGATTATAAACAATGTGAGGATGTGAGGAGCCTTACAACCCGTGATGTCACATGCACATTGTCTGCTACTTCCGGTAAAGGCAAGGCTTTTTTATTAGCGACCAAAAGTTGCAAACTTTATCGTCGATGTTCTCTACTAAATCCTTTCAGCAAAAATATGGCAATATCGCAAAATGATCAAGTATGACACATAGAATGGACCTGCTATCCCCGTTTGAATAAGAACATCTAATTTCAGTCGGCCTTTAAATCATTTGGGGTTTGGTATTCAGATAGTTATTGTATAAAATATAAATATAGATCTTATCACTGCAATATCGTTTATATATTGATCCCATGCTAGGTATTTGTAGTATTAACATCTGCATCTGTCATGCCTGTAATTCAGTTTTAAGTTTGATCATGTTTGTTTTGTTTTTGGACTCTTATTTCCCGTTTTACACTTCCTGGTTTTGTTTGTTTCCATAGTAACCCATTAGTTTCCACCCGGTCTCCAAGTCACGCCCAGCCCTCAGTCCCACACCTGCTTCTAATCATCATAGCTGCTATTTATACCATTCTGTTTCTGTCCTCGGTCTGGGAACTTTGCCTTCATGCCTGCTATTGCATTGCCTACATATGCTACTCATGCTCCATGCCCACGATCACCTGCCACGCACCTTGCTATTCTTGCCTCCTGTTTTTGGTTTTATTTGTTTATAGTCATGCCATCTTGCTGTTTATGCTCATAGTTCATTCATGCCATCGTGCAAGTGTTTTTGTTTCGTGTTTGTATTTTGTAGTCTAGTAATATACCTCCTTGTGAGCACCCTTTGTTTTGATTATTTTTGTATTCAGTGTATTAATAAATTATCATGAACCTGAATTCACGCCTGGATCGTCCTGCAATCCCTCTGCCTCGAAGGAGCAAAACCAATCCATGTCATAGTACTGACAGCATCGACCAACCCGACTTTGTATTGAACCTTTAGCAATTAGCTTCTAGTGTTGTCAAAGTCAAGGTTAATATAGCACAATTTTAAAACAACCGCTGGTGCCCCAACGTGCTGTACGGATTAAAAACAGAAAGGTAAAAAAGTTAAAATAAAAATTTTATTATAACCACAATAAATACAGAACAGCCCAAAAAAACGACCAGTAAGATGTTGGAAAAAAATTCACACTACACATGTATGTGACACAAACAAGCACTCTAGATAAAAAAATAAAAATAAAAAATAAAAAATAAATATATATATATATATATATATATATATATATATATATATATATATATATATATATATACCATATATGCATACTGTATATGTGTGTAGTACCTACATGGGAATAACGTACAATTACGCGAAAACTTTTTAAAAAGTTATTAAAACATCTGTTAATCAGACCCACAGTATCAATTCGAAGGCTAAAAAAAGTCTGAAATTATTAAAAGCCAAATTATGGAGTATTACCTCAGTTTAAAATTGCATATATTTTCCCCTCAAAGCCTTTTCCTCTCACACTCATCTCCTGCCTGCTTGTGTTCTAAATAATGTATCAACAGGTGATAAATGAATTCAGTGAGTTGAGACGGTGGGGGAGGGGCGTTTTAAATTGATCTGTTTAGTCTGGTACATTGTTCTTTTCTGAGTTTAAAAGCGAATACCAATCTAATGGTGAGTGATTAAAATGCCTGCAGTGTCCCTCTATTCCTCTTTCAACATTTATTCAGCTAGATTTGCAAGGACAATTAAATAAGTAATGTGCTTGTTGCCAAGCAGCACTAATGTATTGTTTTGGTACCCAATGGCTGTGTTTACTACAGGAAGAAAAATCAACGTGTCCATGTTCTTGGATAATTCACATGTATTGCACCTGCATATATTTTTGGAGACGATCATAATATCGACAAATATTTGACGCCTAACCAATCAATCAATCAACGTGTGTTTATATACTCCTCGATAACAAGGGATTCACAAACGAACAATGGCATCCTCTGATCTAAAACCACATTCGGGCAAGGGAAGACTTAAAAAAACAGTTAGGGGAAAAAAAAAAAAAGCTTGAAAAAGGGCCGCAGATGTCAGGACCCCCGCTTCCAGGTCGCCCACCTCATCTGGGGCCCCCGATTGGAGTTCATAGCTGTCAATCACCAACAGCTCAGCTTCATCGAGCAATTGTGTACTCTCTCTCCGCTGCATAGGAATTTCCTAGTGTTCCGAGCTCGACTCGAACCCACGTCGCTCGTGTGAGAGACCAGCGTACTACTTTTGAGATAAAATCACAGGTACTTTCCCGAATCACCAGGACTTTACTTGGAGTTGACTGGCTTCTATTACACTTGCAGAGACGGGCATGCGCCCATCGCAAAGCAGATGTATCCATTAATGCGGTTAGTAGGGGGGATATGTAGCCAGTGCTGCCTGCAGGAGCAAAAGTCACCGCCGCTGTCCACGGTGCTGAGGACGAGCACCATCGGGTGCTGGCAGCGAGACCCAGCTGGCAGGTGATTGGATTTCACAGGTGGTACGTGTTAATCTAATCATCTGTCGTCTTTAACATTATTCATCTCCGTAATATCGCTAAAATTCGCTCCATTCTGTCCACTAAAGACGCAGAGATCATTATCCATGCGTTTGTTACGTCTCGTCTCGATTACTGTAACGTATTATTTTCGGGTCTCCCCATGTCTAGCATTAAAATATTACAGTTGGTACAAAATGCGGCTGCTAGACTTTTGACAAGAACAAGAAAGTTTGATCACATTACGCCTGTACTGGCTCACCTGCACTGGCTTCCTGTGCACTTAAGATGTGACTTTAAGGTTTTACTACTAACTCCAGCCTATCTTGTCGATTGTATTGTACCATATGTCCCGGCAAGAAATCTGCATTCAAAAGACTCCGGCTTGTTAGTGATTCCTAGAGCCCAAAAAAATCTGCGGGCTATAGAGCGTTTTCCGTTCGGGCTCCAGTACTCTGGAATGCCCTCCCGGTAACAGTTCGAGATGCTACCTCAGTAGAAGCATTTAAGTCTCACCTTAAAACTCATCTATATACTCTAGCCTTTAAATAGACCTCCTTTTTAGACCAGTTGATCTGCCGCTTCTTTTCTTTCTCCTATGTCCCCCCCTCCCTTGTGGAGGGGGTCCGGTTCGATGACCGTGGATGAAGTACTGGCTGTCCAGAGTCGAGACCCAGGATGGACCGCTCGCCTGTATCGATTGGGGACATCTCTACGCTGCTGATCCGCCTCCGCTTGAGATGGTTTCCTGTGGACGGGACTCTCGCTGCTGTCTTGGATCCGCTTGAACTGAACTCTCGCGGCTGTGTTGGAGCCACTATGGATTGAACTTTCACAGTATCATGTTAGACCCGCTCGACATCCATTGCTTTCGGTCCCCTAGAGGGGGGGGGGGGGGGGTTGCCCACATCTGAGGTCCTCTCCAAGGTTTCTCATAGTCAGCATTGTCACTGGCGTCCCACTGGATGTGAATTCTCCCTGCCCACTGGGTGTGAGTTTTCCTTGCCCTTTTGTGGGTTCTTCCGAGGATGTTGTAGTCGTAATGATTTGTGCAGTCCTTTGAGACATTTGTGATTTGGGGCTATATAAATAAACATTGATTGATTGATTGATTGATTGAGCGGCCGGTTGCAGGAGGAGGAGGAGGAAGTTTGGAGAGAGACTGGAAAGTACTGGAAGAAAGTGTATCATTTGATGGTTGTTTTGAAAAACGTAAAATTTATTGTTAACTCTGTACGCTTGGATACTTTGACGTGCATATCCGTGGAACCGCAAGACAGCGACTTCTACACACTGATAGTCACACACGCGCTAGGTGTGGTGAAATGACCCTCTGCTTTTGACCCATGCTCTTGTTCCACGCCCTGGGAGGTGAGGGGAGCAGTGAGCAGCGGCAGTGGCCACGCTCGGGAATCATTTTGGTGATTTAACCACCAATTCCAATTAGAGGTTTGTTTTATGAAACCACAACGAGCCCCATGACTCACTGACGTTAGCTCTTGATGACTATCAGGTGGGTTCACACGCTACATATTTTAATGACTAGGTGGCCTGCTCACCAGTACTACTGTAATGCTATACATGTATACTATAGACCAGGGATGTCAAACTCAAAACACAGGGAGGGCCAAAATTTAAAACTGAACAAAGCCACGGGCCAAGGTTGAACAAATTAACCTTTTAGGTGGTACCGCGTATTGTAGCCATGAATTGATTAACGTGGACCCCGACTTAAACAAGTTGAAAAACTTATTGGGGTGTTACCATTTAGTGGTCAATTATACGGAATATGTACTGAACTGTGCAATCTACTAATAAAAGTATCAATCAATCAATCAATAGCGTCCCGGAAAAGTTAGTGCTGCAAGGGGTTCTGGGTATTTGTTCTGTTGTGTTACGGTGCGAATGTTCTCCCGAAATGTGTTTGTCATTCTTGTTTGGTGTGGGTTCACAGTGTGGTGCATATTTGTAACAGTGTTAAAGTTGTTTATACGGCCACCCTCAGTGTGACCTGTATGGCTGTTGACTAAGTATGCTTTGCATTCACTTATGAGTGTGTACAAGCTGCTTATATCATGAGGCTTGGCCGGCACACTGTTTGCATGGAGGATAAGCGGACGTGACCACAGGTTGTAGAGAACGTTAAAGGCATTGCCCCCAATATTGTTGTCCGGGTGGAAATTGGGAGATATTCACGAGAATGGTTGCCCAGGGAGATTTTCGAGGAGGGGCACTGAACTTCGGGAGTCTCCCGGGTTGGCAAGTATGAGCATTAGCGGTGAATGCGGTGTTACAGTAAAATGTATAATACCGGCGGGCCAGCTCTAATGTTAATTTGATATTGCCTCCAGGGCCAAATGAAATAAAATGGCGGGCCAAATTTGGCCCGCGGGCCAGAGTTTGACACCCATGCAATAGACAGTGATATAAAACAAGGCTGACAGCCATATGACGAATCAGTGACACAATCAACTCTTCTGCGACGTAACGACATCGGGCATGTGTTAAATGGACTGGATCGTTCTGTAAAAATCAGTGCTCATGTAGAAAATTTGAGTTTACAGTTCAGCTGTAGGCACTCAAATGCCTACTCCACTGTGCATGCACAATGGCTGTGCTCAGTGTGTTGAATATATCATTACTTCAAATGAGTGGAGATGGTTTACGGCTTTTTTAAGACTCAGAATATATTGAAAAAAAACATAAAAAGCCTGCACAGTGGCCTAGTGGTTAGAGCAGGGGTGTCAAACTCAAATACAGAGTGGGCCAAAATTTTAAACTGAACAAAAGCCGTGGGCCAAGATTGAACAAATTTGCCTTTTAATTGGGACCCAAACAAGTTTTGCATTGAATATTGAACAAGCGACACTTATATAACTTTATAGTGACATACAATAATACTAATAATTTACAAATAGCAATGGCATATCAAATCAAATTTAAATCGAAATTGAATGCCTCTTTTCTATTTGCAGCCCTCTCAGGTAAATATCAAAATAAACTTTTCCCACAGGCTGATAATAAATGTTTATATTGCAGCGTCCAGGAAGAGGTAGTGCTGCAAGGGGTTCAGTGTGTTTGTTCTGTTGTGTTTATGTTGTGTTACAGTGCGGATGTTCTCCCGAAATTTGCTTGTCCTTCTCGTTTAGTGTTGGTTCACAGTGTGGCGCATATTTGTAACAGTCTTAAAGTTGTTTGTACGGCCACCCTCAGTGTGACCTGTATGGTTGTTGACCAAGCTTGCATTGCATTAGCGTGTGTGTGTGTGTAAAAGCCACATATATCATGTGACTAGGCCGGCACGCTTTTTCTACGTAGGAAAAGCGGACGTGACAAAAAGTTTTAGAGGACGCTTGAGGTAGTGCCTTTAAGGCACTTCCCCAATATTGTTGTCCAGGTGGGAATCGGGAGAAATTTGGGAGAATGGTTGCCCCCTGTGATTTTCGTGAGGGGCACTGAAATTTGGGAGTCTCCTTGGAAAATCGGGGGTGTTAAAGCAACACCGCCGCTGTATAATACCGGCGGGCTAGCTCTAATGTTAATTTGATATTGCCTCAAGGGCCAAATGAAAATACACGGAGGGCCAAATTTGGCCCGCGGGCCAGAGTTTGACACCCATGGGTTAGAGTGTCTGCCCGGAGATCGGTAGGTCTTGAGTTCAAACCCCGGTCGAGTCATACCAGAGACTATAAAAATGGGACTCAGCATCAAGGGTTGGAATTGGGGGTTAAATCACCCCAAAAAATTCCCGAGCGTGGCCACCGCTGCTGCTCACTGCTCCTCTCACCTCTCAGGGTTTGGAACAAGGGGATGGGTCAAATGCAGAGGGTCATTTCACCACACCTAGTGTGTGTGACTATAAGTGGTACTTTAACTTTTAAAAATACACAACAAACTAGCGGCTTATGACTAATTGCTTCGTGCTTACATTAAAAGATTTGGGTTTCTGGATTCTTGCCCAAACATTAAGTGTGAGATTATACAATCGATTAATTTTTATGTGGACAGCAAGATTCTCCACCTATGACCTTGTGCTACCTTGGGGAAAATTACGGGTTATCACTAAGAACCACTATGATGTCAGAGCCAAAATCCAAGCAAAGCTGCACAGGGTTGTTGGATGCTGTTCTGAGCTTGAGCCAACAGATATTTTTTTTTTTTTGTCCTTTCCAGCTACTTAGGGAAATTATATAGTTGAGGTAGATGCCCATATTTGCTTTACAAATACTTCTTGTGTTGCCTTATGTGTATTTGACTTTATTAAACAGATTTATATTATTATTTGGTGCAGCCAGACCGGAAAGAAGGAAAAAAAATGAAGACCGAGGGGAAAATAAGACAAAGAAACAAAACAACAGAAAAACGTCAGCAAATATGATATGTAAAAATATGATACGAAAAATTACAGCAAAGAAGCAGTCAGTGAAATAATTATTAATAACACAAAAATGACAATGAGCCTTATTACACTACAGATGGAACCTTGAAAATACCAATAAAAATAGCACTACTGATAATGAATAATACGAATAATTACCTCTATTATCAACAATACAATTGTTTCAAATGCAACAATACATATATAAATGATTATTTGAAACACAAAAGAAAGCAGATAAATGGAGGGGAAGAAAGAGAAGTGAACTATAGTAACTTGGTTCATTGTTATAGTAAAACATGGGTTAAACTTTACCTGTGTGCCGTGTTCTACCCAGGTGGACAACCCAAAACGTTGAAAGAGCCATATTGGATCACAAATACAAAAAAAATTTAAATAAAATCTGTCCGGAGCTGCAAAATATTAAAAAGACTTATATAAGTGTTATAATGAAGGCAACACATGATGTTAGTAGCTAATTAGCAATATTAGCCTGATATAAAAATGACCTTGTGTCGCAGGCTGACAAGTGAAGTGAAGTGAATTATATTTATATAGCGCTTTTCTCTAGTGACTCAAAGCGCTTTACATAGTGAAACCCAATATCTAAGTTACATTTAAACCAGTGTGGGTGGCACTGGGAGCAGGTGGGTAAAGTGTCTTGCCCAAGGACACAACGGCAGTGACTAGGATGGCGGAAGCGGGAATCGAACCTGCAACCCTCGAGTTGCTGGCACGGCCACTCTACCAACCGAGCTATACCGAATAAAATATTTACTCGACACATTTTTACAACATTGGAAAATATTAGTAAAACTTTTCAGGAGGGTGAGATAACTCCTGGAAATTACTGTTAGAATGGCCAAAAGTATAGATGTGTGTATCCGAATTAAAGGAAACGGCAGGCTGTCTTCTTCTAATGGATTTATTACAATCTTTGCAAGCTGGGTAACGTTTGCTGTGGTCTGGAACAACAAGGCACACAGACAACTATCAGAAATGCAGCCAAAATAACAATGTATCATGAAACAAGGAAAAATAAACTAAATACACAGAGAACATAAGTGAAGAAAATTAAATATAGCTACAAACGAGAGAAAATGAAGCAATAAGTACATACAGCTAGCCTGAATAGCATTTAGCCTCGATTAGCACTCAAACAACTCAATAACATCAACAAAGCTCACATTTGTGCATTCACGCACAGTATAAAACATTAAGTGGACAAAATGAAACAAACAAGGAGTGGCATAAAACACGTCTTTCTGAGGCAGCGTCGGAGCAATTTAAACAAACTGTGGAGTTACAGTCCACACAACGGTGATTTTAAGGGATGCTGAAATTAGTAGGACAAAACGGTGTTCGCCAAATAATCTCATCAGTGAAGCAAACACACACACACGTATTAAACTCTGGTCTTTTTAACAATTAGGAAGGTTTGTGTCACGGTTGTCCTCCTACAGAAACCATCCATCCATTTTCTACCGCTTATTCCCTTTTGGGGTCGCACTGGCGCCTATCTCAGCTACAATCGGGCGGAAGGCGGAGTACACCCTGGACAAGTCGCTACCTCATCGCAGGGCTACATAAACCATATTACAACAAAAAACATGTTTCCACCTTTTTTTTATTTTTATTTTTTTTCCATTTCCATACATTTTAGAAAAAAGCTCCATGGAGCCACCAGGGCGCCGCTAAAGACCCGCATGTGGCTCTACAGCCATGGGTTGCTGACCCCCGCCCTAGGGGGAGAACATCCATGTCACATCACGCCCTGACTTATTTTGAGTGTTTTGCTGTTTTCCTGTCTGTAGTGTTTGAATTCTTGTTTTGCGTTCCTATTTTGGCACACTGTAAAAAAAAAAAAAAATCTTATTTTTAGGGTTAATTTACTCTAAATTTCTACAGTAATTTTTCAATTTTTTTTTTTAAATAGGTCATAAAACTGTAGAATTGAAGACATTATCTGTAAATAAACAAACCGCCTGTTATTTTAAGTAATATGCCAGTAATGACAAACTATGTATATTTCTATTTTTTTACAGAAAAATACCATATTAATAATACAAATCATTTTCTGTTTCCTCAAATTACTTTCAAATTAATCTAAAATTACAGTAATTAACTTTCATTTAATATGTAGCATGTTATATAAAAGTCCATGTCCATTCTAACAATCTAACAGTTTTATATGTAATTTTAAGGAAAATCTTATTTTTTTAATATTTATGTGTATTTTTCTATTCAAGTTGAAAAATATTAGTAACCTGATATATGGAGGTATAGGCTATTACTATCAATTTGACATTTTTCTCTGTAATGTGACATATACTGGTGACTGCAAGACATACTTGATGACAGCCAACAACCATACAGGTCACACTGAGGGTGGCAGTACAAACAAATTTAACACTGTTACAAATATGCGCCACATTGTGAACCCACATCAAAAAAGAATGCCAAACACATTTCGGGAGAACATCTTCACCTGTAACCCAAAATAAACACAAAAGAACCAATACCCAGAATGCCAAGCACCCCCGCAACCACCAAACCCCGCCCACCTCAACCGACTGTATGTAGTTTCTACATACAGTGGACGCCCAGTAAACTGAATTTGAGACCCCTGATCTTAATAATTCAGAAAAAAAAACTGTAAAATAATGGTATTTTTCTGTGAAACTGCCAGCATTGTCACTTCATTAAAGTTGGTTGTTCGTAATAAATTGGAAAAACTCTGTAGAAAAAAGGTATTTTTCTGCAGAACTGTTTGCATCGTCACTTTATTAAAGGTGGTTGATCTTAACAATTTAGCAAACATCTGTAAAATGTCGATATTTTTCCGCAAAACGTTAAATGAAAATTTCTGAAAATATAATGTTTTTGATCATTTTTTGGTTTACAGTGTTTTACTTCAATTTCATGGTTTTGGTTTGGCAGCCGTAGCTGCCAGTAGATTACCGATTTTTTACAGAATTTTTTTTTACAGTGTAGCCTTTTCTTTTTCTGGTATTTTCTTGTAGCAGTTTCATGTCTTCCTTTTGAGTGATATTTCCCGCATCTATTTTGTTTTAGCAATCAAGAATATTTCACTAGTTTTTTTACCCTTCTTTGTGGGGACATTGTTGATTGTCATGTCATGTCGTCACGCCGTCTTTGCTCCACAGCAAGTCTTTGCTGTTGTCCAGCATTCTGTTTTTGTTTACTTTGTAGCCAGTTCAGTTTTAGTTTCGTTCTACATAGCCTTCCCTAAGCTTCAATTACTTTTCTTAGGGGCGCTCAACTTTTGTTTATTTTTGGTTCAAACATTAGATACCTTTTTACCTGCACCCTGCCTTCCGCTATTTCCGACATCTACAAAGCAATTAGCTACCGGCTGCCACCTACTGATATAGTATGGTTACTCTGCCGAGCTCCAGACAGCACCGACACTCAACAACAACACAACATTTGCAGACTATAATTACTGGTTTGCAAAAAATATTTTTGAGGGATGGTATTAGGGCTGGGCGATATGTCGAATATACTCGATGTATCGCGGGTTTGTCTCTGTGCGATGTAGAAAATGACTATTTTGTGAGTATTCGGGTATACATTTTCACGCGGTTGCTTTTAGCTGCGGGCATTACATTACAGGCTTTTCTCACTCTTTCTTGTCTCTCCTTTGCAACGTCTTACGCTCTCGTGGACCAGGGAGGTAGCGGCATGGTAACGTTAGCTGTGGCAGGTGGTGCAAGAGTGGTAATGCGAGAGAGAGAAGGTGCAAATCTGGTAACAAATGGGGGAAAAATAATTAATTCCTAAGAAAAACAGCAAAGGGTCCATTGTCTGGCGCTGGTTTGGCTTCAAGCGGGAAGATGTTGAACAGACAACTGTAATATGTCCAGTATGCGGCAAAAGCGTTGTAACAAAACGTAGCAGCACTACCAGTTTGTAGCATCATTTGAAAAGTCACCCGCTAGAGCAGGGGTCGGGAACCTTTTTTGGCCGAAAGACCCAAGAAGCCAAATATTTTAAAATGTATTTCCGTAAGAGCCAAATAGTATATATTTTTTTAACACTGAACACAACTAAACATGTGCATTTTTAAGTAAAACCAACATTTTTAGAGTACAATAGAACTCTTAGTCTTTGTAATAACATTGTTATTCTTAAGCTATCTGTGGAGGGGCGTGGCCTGTGGGCCTGCAGCGAAGCGGCGTGTTGCCAGGGCCAGCCTCGAAATCAGCCTTGTTATCTAATCACCTGTCGCTCTGTTATAAGCAGCAGCCAGGAGGAGAGACAGGGTTGGAGCTGGAGCCAGAACGCGAGCGAGAACGAAAGAGAAAAAGACAATTGCTGGAAAGCAACTGAGAGACTTATTGTAAAATGAAACAATATTGTAACCCTGAAACAGGCTCTCATGTCAGTGCTTGGTGGTCTGAAGAACCCCCAGAAGAGCAAGCCCCACACTAACCAATAATAAATAAATACCTTTTTACCATTAACACAACTTCTTGAACATAAACAAGCATGAGAATGTTTTATATTTTGAACGTTATTTTTTAACACTGTGATTACAAGCGGAATCATTCATTACTTATCGTGTTAAGCAATGTCAGCTCAGATTTATCCGAGAGCCAGATGCAGTCATCAAAAGAGCCGCATCTGGCTCGCGAGCCATAGGTTCCCTACCCCTGCGCTAGAGAATAACGAGTGCTTGAAACTCCGCATGTCAACATCTCCGGCTAGTGCCACATCCAACAAAATGCCTAAGCAACCAGCACTGACCAGCTTGACGTCTTCCATTTCCAGATCAACACAAAATAGTCAACAACAGAAGGAGAAAATGTCCGCAGTAACCTACCACATAGCGAAGGACATACATTATTTGATTTCCTATTATGCAGCTCATTTTTATTTTACGATTTTTGAAATGTCTTGTGTGACATCATGCACAAAAGTGCACTTTATTTGTTTTAAAATATTGTAGCGGCGTTCTGTACAGAGTGCACTTTAATTCAGTGTTGTTTTGATATATTATCTTAGTGACATCATGCACAAAAGTGCACTAATAGCTTGTGTTAAAATGTCTCCGACAATCTTGCACTTTCTGTTTTGAAATGACATGAATGTTTGTGCCACTGCTTAGTAACCGTTTAATAAATACAGTTTTGGTCAATTGACTTAGTTGTGCTTTCCTTTACTAAATTACAATATTAAATTTCCCGCTGAGTTTCTTGGTGAAAATGTCACGGAATGATGACACGTATGATGGCGCGTGCGCGTGACTTCTCGGGTTGGAGGGGACATATTAGCCCAGCACCACACACGGCTGAAAGTAGTCTCTTTTCATCGCATAATTACACAGTATTTTGTACATCTGTGTTGCTGAATCTTTTGCAATTTGTTCAATTAATAATGGAGACTATAAAGAAGAATGCTGTTGTTGGAAAGTGGTGGCTTGCAGCTGCCTTTAGCACCGAAACACAGCCGGTGTTTCTTTGTTGTGAAGTTTTAACACAGAGCGGTCAAGCGAACATATTTCTCTACGTCAACCAGCAGGTTTTTGGATGGGAAAATTGTGATATTAAGTTGGCTCTTACCGGAGACTTCGGTGGGTCATGCGACCTCATCCTGCAGCTCAAAAAGGCAGCTGTGATCTTGGCTCCTCCATTGGCTTCTCTGAGAGACACTGGCGTTCACCGCAGCCCTCCGACTTTCAGGTATGACCTTACAATCTCACTAAAACATTATTGAAACAATAAGCAGATAAGGGATCTTCCAATATTATCCTAGTAAATGTGTCTTGAGCCTGGAGCCGTCGCCTTTTTTTTTTGTTTGTGCTTCACTCTAACTTTCCTCATCCACGAATCTTTCATCCACGCTAAAATTAATTGGGAAATTGTCGCTTTCTTGGTCCAAATCACTCTTGCTGCCGGTGGCTATGATTATAAACAATGTGAGGATGTGAGGATTCCTACAACCCGTGACGTCACACGCACATCGTCTGCTACTTCCGGTACAGGCACGGGTTTTTTAATAGCGACCAAAAGTTGCGAACTTTATCGTCGATGTTCTCTACTAAATCCTTTCAGCAAAAATATGGCAATATCGCGAAATGATCAAGTATGACACACAGAATGGACCTGCTATCCCCGTTTAAATAAGAAAATCTCATTTCAGTAGGCCTTTAAAGTGAGCATATATTAATGCAGTATGAAAAAGAACGTTTTAATGTAGACACATAGAATCATCATACTGCTGTGATTATATGCATCAACTGTTAATTCAAGACTAAGGCAAAATATCGAGATATATATCATGTATCGTGACATGGCCTAAAAATATCGAGATATTAATAAAAGGCCATATCGCCCATTCCTAGATGGTATATATTTAAATGTAAAATAATGCATGAGACAATAAGAAGATTGTCATTTTATTGATCTTTAAAAAATAAAGACTTAATTAACCACTTTCAGTTATTAGTTGTTTATCACAGTCTTATTTTCTGTCATAATCACCCATGCCAATAATTTCTGATATTTTGTTATTTTTCCTGTCCAGCGCTCTTATTTGTCTAAATTGTAAAAAAAAAAAAAAAAAAAGTGTCCTTTGGTTTAACTGTTCGCTGTAATTGTTTCAATTTTCTGTTTAGTTCTTTTTGCCACTATGAGCCCTCGTTTACCCTCACCTGTCCCTGATTGGCAATTGCAACCAGGTGTACCAGGCCGCCAATCAGGGACAGGTGAGGGGAAACGAGCGCTCGGGGAGACATGCAGGAAACTGAACCAAAATAAGAGTGCTGACAGGAAACAAACATAAACGCAGAATGAAACCCAAACATAACCAAACTCTCAGTGAAAAAGCCTGAGACATACATTCTTATATATTTATACAGATTGAATTTCTATTGGCCGTTACATAATCACAAATGGTAGAGAGCTCCGGGGTGGTACTTATTTGACAAGTATTAAAATGGCAATACAAATAAAAAATATCAATAATATATTCAGCCACATAAAGTGAAGCCATGCAGAGATAATGGAATAAAATGAAACTGATAAATGTGCAATGTTGGAAATGTTTTTGTGTTGACAATAGCAACACTGTGACTATGTTGCCTATTAATTTAACTACAGCTGAACAGCAGGCTAGCATCAATTCCCTTTTAATATGACTGATAACTGATGGAAGTTTAGCCAAGGCATCGGTAAATATGAACGTTTTTCAACATACTTTACACGGCTATTGTGTATGAATCTAATGTTTTACTTACAATACATTGAACTGTCAACAAAGACCAGGTATAACTTGACGTAAGCAAGTGTGGGGACGGACAACAAGCACTGCACAGAAGACTTTTGTTTAAATCAGGGGGCCCCAAACCACGGAATCGATCCGCCTACGTCCAAACTCCGGCCAGCAGGAAGTCCCAGGCAAAAAATGGTATTCTTTGTATATATATATGTATATATATATATATATATATATATATATATATATATATATATATATATATATATATATAGAGGCTATGTTTCGTAGGTATATATATATATATATATAAATATATATATATATGTATATATGTATATATATATATATATATATATATATGTATATATGTATATATATATATATATATATATTTATATATACACCTACGAAACATAGTTTATATCAAAAAGTTCTATTTTGGTTTCATCCGACCACATGACATTCTCCCAATCCTCTGCTGTATCATCCATGTATCCATTTTGGTATAAACTCAACTCGTCATGTTTGGAGGAAGAAGAATACTGAGTTGCATCCCAAGAACACCAAACCTACTGTGAAGCATGGGGGTGGAAACATCATGCTTTGGGGCTGTTTTTCTGCTAAAGGGACAGGACGATTGATCCGTGTTAAGGAAAGAATGAATGGGGCCATGCATTGTGGAGATTTTGAGCCAAAACCTCCTTCCGTCAGTGAGAGCTTTGAATGGTTGACCAAATAATTATTTTCCACTATAATTTACAAATAAATTCTTTAAAATTCCTACAATGTGAATTCCTGGAATTTTTTTTCACATTCTGTCTCTCACAGTTGAAGTGTACCTATGATGAAAATTACAGACCTCTGTCATCATTTTAAGTGGGAGAACTTGCACAATCGCTGGCTGACTAAATACTTTTTTGCCCCACTGTATACATACATATAATATATATATATATATATAGTACAGGCCAAAAGTTTCACACATGTATCATCAATATGAACTACTTTCCACAACCGTCATTTTTCCTCCAATCCACCAGATGTCTTCAGAGATCCCAGTCTGCCTTACAAGCCCACCATGCTCTTTACTCCTTAATCATTAAATCTGCTGAGACAGCTATTTTGGCAACTCAATTAACTAAAATGCATCAATGTCACAGCCGGAAATGAATCACCTGGAGTATTTAGCCACCGGCGTTTACATTTAATGTGGACGACCTCAGGTGTTCTTCTGCAGTTCCACATGCAGCTTCTAAATGCATGAAATCGTTCATCGGGGGGGGGGGGGCTGTCTTAGTCACATCTCAAGCGTGGTGGACTGCAGTTCCATGGCAGCCACACCATGTTCCAGTGACACATTCAGGAACACACAGCGACTTATAATTACGTTGCATCAACAATGCTATGAAGATGATGTCATACACTGACTTCAAAGTCAAAGGAAATTGTTGAAAAGACCATTTTTTTTTTGTTCTTTTTTTGCAGCGTCTTGTACTGTAATTAAACCTGAAGCTCGTTGTGCTAGTGGTTGGCAATTAAGTAATGAGTGCAAGTGCATGTCTTTTTGGACATGTGACAAAACAGGATGCCAGGAAGGCCAATGCGGTTTAATGCCACACTCCCCACCTGTTAATTATATACAATGTCCTCCCTTAATTAATGTATCGCAGTAGATGGGGACCGTTCACCTGCAAACACGATGTGAATGCATAAATATGACTCTAAGTGTTTTTGAGGATGTGAAAACGTAATTTTAGTGATGATGGGGAAAAATATACAAACCCTGTTTCCATATGAGTTGGGAAATTGTGTTAGATGTAAATATAAACGGAATACAATGATATGCAAATCCTTTTCAAACCATATTCAGTTGAATGCACTACAAAGACAATATATTTGATGTTCAAACTCATAAACTTTTTTTTTTTTTTCAACTAATAAATAACTCATGGCTGCAACAAGTGCCAAAGTAGTTGGGAAAGGGCATGTTCACCGCTGTGTTACATCACCTTTTCTTTTAACAACACCCAATAAACGTTTGGGAACTGAAGAAACTAATTGCTGAAGCTTTAAAGTTTTAATTATTTCCTTTTCTTGTTTTATGTGGAGCTTCAGTCGTTCAACAGTCCGGGGTCTCAGCTGTCGTATTTTCTGCTTCATAATGCACCACACATTTTTGATGGGAGACAAGTCTGGACTGCAGGTGGGCCAGGAAAGTACCCGCACTCTTTTACTACGAAGCCACGCTGTTGTAACACGTGGCTTGGCATTGTCTTGCTGTAATAAGCAGGGGCGTCCATGATAAACGTTGCTTGGATGACAACATATGTTGCTCCAAAACCTGTATGGACCTTTCAGCATTAATGGTGCCTTCACAGATGTGTAAGTTACCCATGTCTTGGGCACTAATACACCCCCATACCATCACAGATGCTGGCTTTTGAACTTTGCACCTAGAACAATCCGAATGGTTATTTTCCTCTTTGTTCCAGAGGAGACCACGTCCTCTGTTTGGAAATTAAATTTGAAATGTGGACTCGTCAGACCACAGAACAATTTTCCACTTTGCATCAGTCCATCTCAGATGAGCTCGAGCCCAGCAAAGCCGGCGGCGTTCCAGGGTGTTGTTGAAAAAATGGGTTTGGCTTTGCATAGTAGCGTTTTAACTTGCGCTTACATATGTAGCGACGAACTGTAGTTACTGACAGTGGTTTTATGAAGTGTTCCTGAGCCCATGTGGTGATATCCTTTACACACTGATGTCGGTTTTTGATGCAGTACCGCCTGAGGGATTAAAAGTTCGTAATATCATCGCTTACGTGCAGTGATTTCTCCAGATTCTCTGAATTTTTTGATGATTTTACGGACCGTAGATGGTAAAATCCCTAAATTCCTTGCAATAGCTCGTTGACAAATGTTGTTCTAGAACGTTTCGACAATTTGCTTACAAAGTGGTGACCCTCGCCCCATCCTTTCTTGTGAAAGACTGAGCATTTTTTGGGAAGCTGTTTTTATACTCAATCATGGCACCCACCTGTTCCCAATTAGTCTGCACCCCTGTGGGATGTTCCATATAAGTGTTTGAGTAAAATCATGACTTTTTTCATAAGTTGGCCAGGGGAAACTCCGAATATTATTACAATATTGCCAACATTTTAAAGTTTTCTTATACAAATGTTACTTTTGTCGAGTAAAATTACGACTCTTTTCATAACTTTGGCCAAAATTGTGACTTTTTTGCCATTTTTCTGTTGTTCTTGTCAAATAGTGAAATTTTTGGAGTAAAATTATGACTTCTGTCATAATGTTGCCAGGTGAAACTCTGATTATTATTACAATATTGCCAACATTTTAAAGTTTACTAATAGAAATGAGACTTTTATCGAGTAAAATTACGACTCTTTTCATAACTTTGGCCAAAAGTTTAAGCTTTTCTTGTAAAATTGCAACTGTTTTGCCATTGTTTTGTTGTTCTGGTCATATAGTGAAATTTTTTGAGCAAAATTATGACTTTTGTCATAATTTTGCCAAGCGAAACTCTGATTATTATTAAAAATTGCCAACATTTTAAAGGTTTCTTATAGAAATGTGACTTTTTTCAAGTAAAATTACGACTGTTTTCATCACTGTGGCTTAAAATGTTAAGCTTCTCTTGTAAAATTTCGACTTTTTTGCCATTTTTTTCTTGTTCTTGTCAAATAGTGACTTTTTTTAGTATAATTATGACTTTTGTCATAATTTTGCCAAGCAAAACTCCCATTATTATTAAAAATTGCCAACATTTTAAAGGTTTCTTATAGAAATGTGACTTTTGTTGAGTAAAATTACAACTCTTTATACAAAATTGACAACATGTTAAGCTTTTCTTGTAAAATTGCGACTGGTATTGATTCAAATACCAACTTTTATCATAATATTGCCCAAATGTTCGTTTTTTCTTGTAAAATGTTGACTTGCGTTGAATAAAATTAATAGCACACGCAAAAGAGTATTCTCACATTTTAGTGTGCCGGTGTTTATTATTGGAGACACAAGTATATAGTGTGTGGATTTTCTCTGATATTAAACATTTAGTTTATTCAGAATCATGAGTACAATAAAAAAATACAGAGCATTCAACCACAATTTAAAAGGTATCAAGCAAGATTGTGGCAGATTTTAAAATTTGATTATGATTTAGCTACTTTAACTATTTGAATAAAATACTAGTATCCACCCTTCCATGCATTGCCTACTGCTTGGGGATCGAACCCGGGACGTTCATATTGTGAGGCACAAGCACCGTGCTGCCAACAATACCAACACATAACAGATGTTACACTAAGTGTAATGTAAGCAGGCCCTAATGACACAACTGTTAGAACGAGGTAACAATGACTAAAATATTGTCTGACAGTGTGTTTTTGTGCACTGACTCACTGCTGCTCATAATTAGTCGTCTCATCTCCTGTGACTCGACCTCATTTTCCATCATCTTCCAAACATGAAAGTTACTTTATCACTCAAAACCGGGAGTCGACAAAATTTTCCAGGCCAAGGATCCCCAAGCGGATGGAGCTGTGGAGTGGGGACCTCTTACTCACATACCGTATTTTTCAGACTAAAAGACGCACTTGAGAGCCTTTAATTTTCTCAAAAATCAACAGCGCCTTATAACCTTATAATGTACGGAATCATTCTGGTTGTGCTTACCCACCTCGAAGCAATTTCATGTGGTACACGGTGTAATGGTAAGTGTGACCAGTAGATGGCAGTCACACATAAGAGATATGTGTACACTGCAATATGACGCCAGTAAACAACACCAACACTTTAAATGTTCCATTGAAAATAGCGAACATTACAGATAGCACTCAAAAATGGGACGGCGTGGCGCAGTGGAAGAGTGGCCGTGCGCAACCCGAGGGTCCCTGATTCAATCCCCACCTAGTACCAACCTTGTCACGTCCGTTGTGACCTGAGCAAGACACTTCACCCTTGCTCCTGACGGGTGCTGGTTAGCGCCTTGCATGGCAGCTCCCTCCATCAGTGTGTGAATGTGTGTGTGAATGGGTAAATGTGGAAGTAGTGTCAAAGCACTTCGAGTACCTTGAAAGGTAGAAAAGCGCTATACAAGTAGGACCCGTCTATCATATATTTATCATTTAAAAATGTGTCAAAATGTTTTTGTATGACTTTGGCAAAAAAAAGACTGATAAAGTTGAGGAATGCTCATCAAACACTGATTTGAAACATCCCACGGGTGAACAGGCTAGTTGGGAACAGGTGGATGCCATGATTGGGTATAAAAGCAGCTACCATAAAATGCTCAGTCATTCACAAACAAGGATGGGGCGATGGTCACCACTTTGTGAACAAATGTGTCAGCAAATTGTCGAACAGTTTAAGAACAACATTTCTCAACAAGATATTGCAAGGAATTTCGGGATTTCACCATCTACGGTCCGCGATATCATCAAAAAGGTTCAGAGAATCTGGAGAAACCACTGCACTTAAGCGATTATATTACGGACCTTCGATCCCTCAGGCGGTACCGCATCAAAAAGTGACATCAGTGTGTAGAAGATATCACCACATGGGCTCAGAAACACTTCAGAAAACCACTGTCAGTCACTACAGTCGGCCACAACATTAAAACTATTCTATGCAAAGCCACAGCCATTTATCAACAACATCCAGAACCACCGCCGGCTTTGCTGTGCCCCCAGCTCATCTAAGATGGACCGATGCAAAGTGTGAAAGTTTTCTGTGGTCTGATGTGTCCACATTTCAAATAGTTTTTGGAAACTGTGGACGTCGTGTCCTCCGGAACAAAGAAGAAAACTATCTGCATTGTTATGGGAGCAAAGGTCATGACATTACACTTACTTTGAGACTTGAGCTATAGTGATGCATGCTTGATTATGGTTTGAATTCATGTCAGACAATTGCGAGAACAACTTTTTATCGTCGATATCGG
Source organism: Nerophis ophidion (assembly GCF_033978795.1). NCBI lineage: Eukaryota > Metazoa > Chordata > Actinopteri > Syngnathiformes > Syngnathidae > Nerophis > Nerophis ophidion. The sequence goes on along the minus strand of NC_084630.1, from coordinate 9,695,082 downwards.
CTGCTGAGTTTCATGTTTCAATGTTTTCTGCTGGTGATGTGCCTCAGAATTTTTTCAATGGAAAAAAATGTGCTTCAGCTCAGAAAAGGTTAAAAAAACACTGATATAAGGGTTGGGGTCAGGGTTAGGGCTACTAATAAGCAATAATTCTGAGATTATTGAGGGAAGACTCTTAGTTAATAAGGCCATGTAGAATAAGGCAATAATAAGTACTTAATAATGACTAATTAAGAGACAATATGTTACTAATTCGCATGTTAATAAGCCACTAATTAATGGTGAATACTAAAGTGTTACCAAACCTTTATTACTTTGGTATTGTGTGTGTAATTTTTGTGGACAGAAGTGAATATATTCCATTTAGGAATAAGGCTGAAACATAACAAAAAGTTAAAAAAGTGAAGCATTTTAAATACTTCCACAAATGTCATGTTATACACTGATTTACCAAATCAAAATGCACAGGGGAAGAAAGCCCTCTCTTTCAGTGGAAGCTTCCCACTAATATCAATTCTTGGAATTACCATTTTTTATTCTCTTGACAGTTTTCAAAATGAGGGAATTTGTTGTGTTGTGGCCTTTGAAGGATGTGACTGACCTCTGAGACGGCGTCTGTCCGGAGCATACGATTAATATTCTTATTCATTTTATCTCTCTGAAAGGCTAATGCAGGCTTACATTCCAGTGACATTCTAAAAAAAAAAAAAAAAATGCTGTTAAACGTTAACAGAGGCTATTTTTACAAGAGCCATGACCATGTCTGGCACAAACATAGGAGGCGAACACAACTGGCACTCGCTCGCTATGCAGACCGACAAGTACTCATACTCTTACAATTCAGGAGAACTGCAACAAATAATGTCAGGCTTGCCACTGACAGTTTGTTTGTGTTTTAGTTTTTCCTCTGTGTGTTTAGTATTTCCTTTCAGCGCTATTATTTTGTCTGTTTCCTGTTTTTTTCCCTGTGTGCTGTTTCCCCTCAGCTGTGGCTGATTGGCACTTGGCCACACCTGGTGTCAATCAGCCCGATTCCTATTTTACCTGCTTTGTTCCTCCAGTCAGTGCTGGATTATTGTCATGTCGCTCTTGTCGTTGCTACCTGTCGTGTCGTGTCGTATCATGTCTTGTCAATGCAGCGTTGCGGTAAGTTATATTTGATTGCACTTTGTAGCTTACTGTCTGTTGTTCCCTGCTTCCAAGTTTGTTTTCATATTACATGCACCACGTCTGTTTTCTGCTCGATACCGGCTAGCTTCCACGCTAGGCCTTTTTGTTTTTGCTAGCTTCTGTGCTAAGCTCCGTTTATTTTTTAGTTCCCATGCTAGCTCTCTTTATTCGTTATCCGCCTCGTGCGCGCTTTTTGTTGTACCCCTTTGGTTTGTTCTTGTTTTAGTATTTTTATTAAATCATGTTGGCGTGTGTCAATGAAATTAAACAATGGATGTCCGCTAACTTTTTGCAACTCAACGCCAAAAAAACGGAAATGCTGATTATCGGTCCTGCTAGACACCGACCTCTATTTAATGATACAACTCTAACATTTGTCAACCAAACAATTAAACAAAGCGACACGGTAAAGAATCTGGGTGTTATCTTGGACCCAACTCTCTCCTTTGAGTCACACATTAAAAGCGTTACTAAAACGGCCTTCTTCCATCTCCGTAATATCGCTAAAATTCGCTCCATTCTGTCCACTAAAGACGCTGAGATCATTATCCATGCGTTTGTTACGTCTCGCCTCGACTACTGTAACGTATTATTTTCGGGTCTCCCCATGTCTAGCATTAAAAGACTACAGCTGGTACAAAATGCGGCTGCTAGACTTTTGACAAGAACAAGAAAGTTTGATCACATTACGCCTGTACTGGCTCACCTGCACTGGCTTCCTGTGCACTTAAGATGTGACTTTAAGGTTTTACTACTTACGTATAAAATACTACACGGTCTAGCTCCATCCTATCTTGCCGATTGTATTGTACCATATGTCCCGGCAAGAAATCTGCCTTCAAAGGACTCCGGCTTATTAGTGATTCCCAAAGCCCAAAAAAAGTCTGCGGGCTATAGAGCGTTTTCATTTCGGGCTCCAGTACTCTGGAATGCCCTCCCGGTAAAAGTTTGAGATGCCACCTCAGTAGAAGCATTTTAGTCTCACCTTAAAACTCATTTGTATACTCTAGCCTTTAAATAGACTCCCTTTTTAGACCAGTTGATCTGCCGTTTCTTTTCTTTTTCTCCTATGTCCCACTCTCCCTTGTGGAGGGGGTCCGGTCTGATCCGGTGGCCATGTACTGCTCGCCTGTGTATCGGCTGGGGACAGCTCTGCGCTGCTGATCCGCCTCCGCTTGGGATGGTTTCCTGCTGGCTCCTCTGTGAACGGGACTCTCGCTGCTGTGTTGGATTCGCTTTGGACTGGACTCTTGCGACTGTGTTGGATCCATTATGGATTGAACTTTCACAGTATCATGTTAGACCCGCTCGACATCCATTGCTTTCCTCCTCTCCAAGGTTCTCATAGTCATCATTGTCACCGACGTCCCACTGGGTGTGAGTTTTCCTTGCCCTTATGTGGGCCTACCGAGGATGTCGTAGTGGTTTGTGCAGCCCTTTGAGACACTAGTGATTTAGGGCTATATAAGTAAACATTGATTGATTGATTGATTGATGTGTTCCTATCCAATGCCTGCCTCCATCTCTGCATCTTGGGGTTCATCACCAACAAACTTCGACGAATAAAGCCTTTTTTTTTTTTTGGATTCTGGCAAAATTATATCTGAAATTCCCCTGCAAACCTGCACTCACAATCCATCTTCGTTTTGTCTTTATATTTAATTCATCCTCTGTGGAAGCGTTGACTTCTTCTTTGATATATTCTTAATGGCGAGGGGGACAAAGCAATGCTGAGACAATTTGACAAGCTATCCGCATGTGTGTGCAGGCTGGAGCCGTCATCTTCTGACAATGTGTCAATTATTATCACAGTGGGTTCTCATAATTTCCTTATGTGGGCTTCAGAAGAAAAATGATGTGGATTTCACCACGGAAAAAAAGGTACATCACATTTTATACATAATCCGCACCCACTAAATGTATTTTCCCATGTATTAGTCACACCGGACGATGAGCCGCAGATATATGCTGAACGTTGTAAAATGAGTTTTTTACAAATAAATATTTAGTAAATGTTTATTTGCATAACTTAAATATCTGTAGTAGGGCAGTAAAACGGCAGAAAATACAAAACAGATGTAATCGCTATGAACCCACTGGCTGCGGATGCTGGCTCTCTAATCAGCTAAACAGACTTGTTAACTCTACGGTGACGTTTTGGTGAATTTACTCAGGAATTTGTAAAAACTGAAAAAAATACAAAACCCTCAAAAAACAGTGAAGTTGGCACATTGTGTAAACCGCTTCAAAAATTGGCCTCCTCGTGTGACGTTTTGCTAGCATCGTGGTGTGGACTGCGTTCTCTCGTTGAATGCAATGCGAAATGGACACAGCATAAAAGTAAGAAAAAATGTATTTGTAACTACAAAAACAGACTAGGAACAAAAAGACTTGCACATAGGCACTATAAACAAAACTAACTGAACTAGCATGAGAGCTAGACACACCTAAGGACGCTAGCATGTGAGCTAGGAAAATAAACATACAAATAGCTTGGAAGCTAATCGAGGTCAAAAGTACTTTACCAAAATGGGTGAGAGCAGCGTCACCTGTTGGGTGGAAAGCAAACTACACTGCGAGGCCGAAGGGCAAACAAAGGCAAGCTTAAATAGGGAGGAAAATGAGGAGGCAGGTGCGCGACAACAAACAAGAGACAAGTGACACTAAATGCGTAACTATGGAAACGGAACCAAACAGGAAGTGCCACCGGGAACTAAGAAAATCGAATACTAAACAGATGTGATAACAAAATCATCCCCAGGGTTCCAAGGCATAGAAAAAAAATAGCGGCTTATAGTTGAGAATTTACGGTGCATTTTATATATGAGTGGTGTCAAAAAACTTCCACGAACTCCCCCCTGGTTTTCCCCTGGAGTCAAACACACTTCCCTAGCCCTCTCTGTTGCGCCTTCATGCACCCCGAGAAGGATTCCACCGGGATTCTCCCCAGCTTCAATTGGCAAGGCCATCTTTTAGTAGTCCACAACTCTTCGTGAACCCCTTGAGAAAGTTGTGAAAGACCTTCGGAGCCAAGGTTGGCTCCTTGAATTAAGAATCCCTAATTAAGAGTTGCTTAGCAGGTGATCTTGGTGATACCTTGTTTCCAGAAAGGATCAACTAATCCAAACCAGCCTTAAGCTGTTCCTTTGAGAGGACGTTAGAGCGGCTAAGGTGCTATTAAAGTCAAACAAACTCGCAATATCGGTCACACTGGCAACTATACAACAAAGTTTAAAGCCCCGGAATTACCGTCTAAACCGAAGTCTCCATCCTTCTGCTTACAGACGCCCCCCCCCCGATTGTTTACAATGCTGCAAAGTTAAAATCAATAGGAGCTGCCAAGATGGAAACAGCGTAATGCTCTATTAGAAAAAAACACTACCATTCAATTACGGCTCCAGAGTTGGAGAAGTTTTCAGCAAGTCCACATCCCCAGGAGAAGAACAGGGAAAGTATAAGGTGGAAGGAGAGAGAAGAATAAATCC
>NC_084630.1:9365430-9385430 GCF_033978795.1 Nerophis ophidion | reverse complement strand
TGTGTGTGTGTCTATAGGTAAATGTGTGTGTGTGTGTGTGTGTTAGTGTTTGTATGTGTGTGTGTGTGTGTGTGTGTTTGTATGTGTGTGTGTCTGTAGGTAAACGTGTCTTTCTTGTGTGTGCCTGTAGGTAAATGTGTCTTGTTTGTGTGTCTATTGGTAAATGTGTGTGTGTGTGTGTGTGTTAGTGTTTGTATGTGTGTGTGTGTGTGTTTCTATGTGTGTGTGTCTGTAGGTAAACATGTCTTTCTTGTGTGTGCCTGTAGGTAAATGTGTCTTGTGTGTGTGTCTATAGGTAAATGTGTGTGTGTGTGTGTGTGTTAGTGTTTGTATGTGTGTGTGTGTGCGTGTGTTTGTATGTGTGTGTGTCTGTAGGTAAATGTGTGTGTGTGTGTGTGTGTTAGTGTTTGTATGTGTGTGTGTGTGCGTGTGTTTGTATGTGTGTGTGTCTGTAGGTAAACGTGTCTTTCTTGTGTGTGCCTGTAGGTAAATGTGTCTTGTTTGTGTGTCTATTGGTAAATGTGTGTGTGTGTGTGTGTGTGTGTGTGTGTGTGTGTGGGGAGGTTGTTGTTATATGTGTATGTGTGTGTTTGTATGTATGTATGTGTGGGTGTTTGTATGTGTGTGTGTGCGCGCATGTGCATATGTGTGTGTCTGAAGGTAAATGCATCTTTCTTGAAGTATGTGTGTTTGTGTGTGTGCGTGTGTGTGTGTTAGTGTTTGTATGTGTTTGTGTGTGTGTGTGTGGGGGGGGGGGGTTGTTGGTATGTGTGTGTGTGTGCGTACGTGTTTGTATGTATGTATGTATGTATGTATGTGTGTGGGTGTTTATATGTGTGTGTGTGTGTGAGTGTGTGAGTGTTTTTGTGTGTGTTTGTGTGCGTGTGCGTGTGCACGTGCACGTGTATGTGTGTGTGTCTGTAGGTAAAAATGTCTTTCTTGTGTGTGTGTTTGTGTTTGTATGTGTGTTTGTATGTGTGTGTGAGTGCGTGTGCATGTGTATGTGTGTGTGTCTGTAGGTAAAAATGTCTTTCTTGTGTGTGCGTGCTTGTGCGTGCGTGTGTGTCTGTAGGTAAATGTGTCTTGTGTGTGTGTGTGTGTGTGTGTATGTGTGTGTGTGCGCGCATGTGCATATGTGTGTCTGTAGGTAAACGCATCTTTTTTGAAGAATGTGTGTTTGTGTGTGTGTGTGTGTGTTTGTATGCGTGTGTGTATATGTTTGTGTGTGTGTGAGTGAGTATTTGTAAGTGTGTGTGTGTGCATGTGAGTGTGCGTGTTTTTTTATGTGTGTGTGTCATTGTTTGTATACGTGTGTGTGTGTGTGTGTGTGTGCAAGGCCATTAGGAATCACTATGAGTCATTCACTCAGTTCCCATGCATCCCTCTATTCTCACTCCACAGGGGGTCATCACTTAACAATATTGTACAACAGGTGCGTACACTGCATGCTTACTTCCAAAAAAAAAAAAAAAATCTGATTGAAATATTTTTGCACGATAGATTCAGTAGATATACTCTGCAAAAACTGAAATCTAAGTACGATCAAATATCTCAAATAAGGGTGATATTTGCTTATTTTCTGTCTGATATGATCATTCTTCTCACTAAGCAGATTTTATGTTGGAGTGTTTTACTTGTTTTAAGATCTCAGTAAGATATCACAGCTTGAAGCTGAGATTTTATAACCTATATTGAGTAAAACATGCTTGAAACTAGAAAATCAACTGATGCAAAATTGTTTCATTAACACTCACAGGTATATAACTACTTTTTTAAAGTCATCTTTTCTTACTTAAAGCATGAAAAAATAATTTTGTCTGTTATGATCCGATGTTTGACTTCCTTACTTCCTGTGTTTGTTCGGTCACCATGGTTGCTTCTTAGTTTTCACCTGTTCCTTGTTTTTGACGCACACCTGTTGTAATTCCTGTCTCTTATTTAAGCCTGCCTTTTCCGTTGTTTCGACCTCGGATCCTCATTTGCTCACACGCAACAAGTGACGACTGCTATTTCTTTGTATCTACTCGCTAGCTTTCTCGCTAGGCTTTGTTTACCCCCTAGCTCTCATGCTAGTAGTTTTTGTTTTGCTTTTTGTGCCCTTGTGCAAGTTTGTCGTCTATTTCCCTAGCTCTTATGCTAGCGCTTTTGTCTTTCTGTTTCTTAGTCTGTAAATCTTAATTTCTTACCTTACGCTGTGTTCTTGCCCGAACGCATCCACAAAGGAAGGAATCCGGCATCACTATGCCCAGCAAGTCTCACAATGTCAAGATAACGGCACTAGTATTTAGTTAATTTAAGAAAACGTTTCAACATACTAAACAAAAAAGTCTCATTTATTTTCCTACCAAGAAAAGTGCACTCGTTATTAGTGAGAATATACTTATTTTGAGGTATTTTTGGGTTCATTGAGGTTAGCTAATTTTACTTGTTTTGGAAAGTCTTGACGAGCCGAATTTTCTTGTTCTATTGGCAGATTTAATATTGCTTTGTTCAAATAAGACACCCCTCATTTTTGTATTTTTTTTTTCTTGTTTTTGAACACTGACTTTTTTGCAGTGTACAAAGTTCAACTTGTTTTGCTGCCCAAGCAGACGAGTATCGACGAGTATCGAGAATCCGCCCTTTAGCCTCGAGACATGGCATCCATTAGTGGTTGTATTGTTTTCCAATCCGACCAAGACTTGGCCGTAAACAGCGAACGACGACACATTCAAAACTCCTCCGAGCTACCGCCGACGCATCAGTAAGCAAACAGAGTAACATCTGGTCAGGCCTCACCCGTCTCTCATTATCTTTTCAGCCAAATAACGAGAATGTTGATGTTGGTAACTACAATGAGTAATAGGTGATTGCATGTTTTATTAATGCATCTGGAGGTGTGTGTTTGTTATGTATTATTCATCAATACATGGACGTGCTGATGTGCTATGGAGTCAAAACATTCCCTTTTTCAAGGGTTCTTAGCCTTTTTGACGGCGAGGCCAAACTTTTTTACTAAGAGGGGCCAACTCAAATATGAACACTGAATTACTAATCGTATTTTGATTTTAATCGTATACGATAGTTATATCAAACCTACCTACAGTTTAACGGGATAAACTTTGTCAAATGATATAGATAGATAGATAGATAGATAGACAGATAGATAGATAGATAGATAGATAGATAGTACTTTATTGATTCCTTCAGGAGAGTTCCTTCAGGAAAATTAAAATTCCAGCAGCAGTGTACAGAGTTGAGATCAATTTAAAGAAAAAAGTAAAAAGTAAATAATGGGGGTTTAAAAGGAAACAAAATAGAGAAATATTACAAAAAGAATAAAAACAATGGGAATAGCAATATAACAGTAAAATAAGAATATAACAAGACAAAGTAGGCAGTAGTGACCATGTTATGAAAATGTATTGCACTGATATGAATGCAAGTGTTAATCACAAATGTTATTATTTATTGAAGATTTTAGCGGGAACTCTAATTCAACCCTTTTTCGATTACGCTTGCAGCTCTTGGTATCCCAGCATGTCCGGCCCCTGAGTTCCTGGGCTCTTGAAGCTTCGGCCCTCTTCATTATGCAGTTGAACAGCCCCGGTTTATAGGCATTAACTTCAATATCCAATGGTTGGTGCAAAAGTTACAGCGTGGATAACCGAGTCATGTCAGTCAGTTTTTCACATCTAATCCGAGTAACTTTCCAAGCGAGGCCCATTCACATGTCGGCACAGAAAGGTGGGCTTCAAACAATTCTGATGGTTCATTTGCTGTAGACTTCAAATACTGCGAGTTGTGTTTAATAATTCACTCAAGCAAAAGTGCATGATGATAAAACATTAATCCCACTTAAACTGCTGCGTGCACATACATATATGCATGCAGATTTGATTTTTATTTCTATGCTTATGAGGATATAGTTGATGAAATGGCAATGCAGGGATTTTAATTGGCGGCTTATCATTTTGGGCACCTGTTTTGAAGATTTAGGTTATAATTTTTCCTAGTAGGCATCTTGTTCTGTCGATCTCCTTGTGGATTTTGGCATCAGAGGCGGTGCTAAGCTTTCATATAAAACGTTGGAGTATTGCGATTATTTTCTGGAATTAATTTCTTGGATCTATGCATTCATGCATACTCTTCAGTCAAACCAGATCCTGTACAAACATGAGCCCAAGAGAGAGCAGATACTTCAATAAAGGTATTGGGGAACGGTCTGGGTTGGTAGAGTAGCCGTGCCAGCAACCTGAGGGCTTCTGGTTCAATCACCGGCTTCTGCAATCCTAGTCATATCCGTTGTGTCTTTGAGCAGGACATTTCACCCTAGCTCTTGATGGTTTGTGGTGTTAAATTATATACAAAAAGGATAAAATTAAAGGATATTAAATGAGCTCAAATTATCACGTGAGGGGCGCATAATGATGCAGGTTTTGTTCTACCAAGATGCAAAAGGACAGATCTGGACAGGATTAGCAGGTAACGACATGATTTAATAGAACAATAACACAAAACTGGTACAAAACCGACTGGAAGAGGTGCCGAGCGCTCCGGAAGCTAAGGCTAACACTTAGCACAGACTGTGATAACAAGCAAGGGCTGGGAGACAAGAACAAACTTACAGTCGCGGGATGCAAAATACAAAAAAAACAGGCCGACTGACTGGCAAAGGTAGGCTTAAATAATGACAGTGAAGAGAATTTTCCTAAAGGAACTCTTCTGAAGGAATCAATAAAGTACTATCTATCTAAAAAAAAAACAGCTGTGCGTCGGGAACACAAGCGGCAGGTGAAAATAATAGGTAACCATAGTAACAAACTCAGGTGCATAAAAAGCCATCAATCTGTCAATCCTTTCCGTGTCCGGGCCAGGTAAGGTTCCCCGTGTTGTGTCAAATTAAGCCGCAGGCTCCACTCTTCTTCTTCTCCATTATCGCACACGATAATGGAGAAGAAATCCGAGTCACTATTGTTTAAACTAACAAACATATTTTTCTGATATTTGAAGTTGAGGATCTTCTAAGTGTGGCACAGTCAGCCTCACTTCAGAGGGTCTCACCCACTCACAAACAACATGTGTACACTTATTGTAGACAATGTACATTTGCATTCATTTTTCATCACTGCACTGAACAAAAGGAGTCCAAGACTAACAGAAAACACACGTGACCCGGAAACCCAAACAGAATATGATCCGGGGAGCGGATCATAACACAAATATACCTACAGACGAGGGATAATGATGCAATATGTACATACAGCTAGCCCAAATAGCATGTTAGCATTAATTAGCTCGCAGTCGTGCGCTGAGCAAGCACTCCAATAAGTCAGTAACCTCAACAAAGGCCACCTTTGTGCATTCACGTACAGCATAAAACTTTTGGTGGGCAAAATGAGACAAGGAAGGAGTGGAAGATAAACAAACTGTGGCGTCACAGTCCACACTATGGTGGGTTCTAAAACTGCCGAAATTAGTAGGACAAAACGATGCTCACCAAATACTCTCATCAGTGAAGCTTACACAGAAACATATTATAAAACAGTGGGCTTTATAATAATTGGGACGGTTTGTGTCGTCCTCAAACAAAAACATACTAAAACAAAAAATATATTTTAACCCTTCTTTTTCCGTTGTCAATGCTTTTTTAAAAATGGTCCAAGGGAGCCACTCGGGCGGCACTAAAGAGCCGCGGGTTGCTGACCCCCCGGTTTGGATTGTTGGGGTGCACAGTTGCATTCTGTTCATTACTGAGGCTGCTGACTTGCATTTAACTTATTTTAATACGTCAAGCCAAACATATGTACATTAATAATCTGTTCATCATAGAAAATGTCAAAGTCGTTATACACGAGCTGCATTTGGTAACCATGGCAACACGTTGCCGAAGCTGTACGCATGCAAATAAAAAATATTTAAATTAGAGATTCCCACGATACAAAGTCACAATCTAATTATTTTAAACAGCATAGCGACTTGTCCAGGGTGTACCGCGCCTTCCGCCCGTGTGCAGCTGGGATAGGTCCCCAGCATCCCCCGCAATACCGTAAGGAACAAGCGGTAGCAAATGGATGAATGGATGTCTGCGAAATTTGCCAATTTGCTTAGGCAGAGTTACACTCCCAATTTAATTCTGAACCCGTCATGATTTATTTTGAGAATCACTGGTATGTTTAACTGGGGGAGTGTTCAAGGCTTAAAAGTAGTCTGGTAAACCCATCTGCCTCATTCCCGCTCAACTTTTGCAATATTTTATCCTCAAAATATGAGTTAGAATTTTGGGTGGCGCACCCGTTGAACCTGTCAAAATATGTGACTTTGCTGCATTTTAATGTACGGTTGCATTTACACTCAGCATCAAGGGTTGGAATTGGGGGTTAAATCACCAAAAATGATTCCCGGGCGTGGCCACCGCTGCTGCTCACTGCTCCCCTCACCTCCCGGGGGTGGTGATCAAGGGTGATGGGTCAAATGCAGAGAATAATACCGCCACACCTAGTGTGTGTGTGACAATCATTGGTACTTTAACTTTAATTTAGGTAAACGTACATCCATTGTCTACTAATTGGAGTACAGTGGAACTTTAAATACAAACTTTTCAATTAATGAACCACAGACCGAACAAAAATATGGGCTTTGTCCGTGTTTGAACCTTGCGTCTGTGTACGAACATTTTCCATTTATTGTGTGCCTTTCGGGGAACTGCACATTTTTGGGGGAATTTTGCCTATCGTTCACAATTATTATTAGAGACATGACGACGGATGTAATTTTTGAATGCATTCTATTGTAGCTGAGATAGGCGCCAGCGCCCCCCGCGACCCCGAAAGGGAATAAGCGGTAGAAAATGGATGGATGGATGGATGGGCATTCTAACTCGTAAATACAAGTCAGCTGCCTATAAAGCCAATGGCATGTCCTCTATATCGCTTATAAAATCGAATAAATTACCATAAAAAAAACCGCCAACAATACTCCATTTATATGTTGTGACTTGAATATTCACAAGTATTATTAATATTGTTATTATTAGCACTAAAGCAGGCAAGCTATTGAAGTTAAGTAATTAACTCATATTATGTTTTGCATATGGTGAATGTTCGTATCCATCTTCAAGAAAGCAAACCAAGTTTAAGTAAAAAGTGGTATTTCAGTTTGAGCACATACTAAGATAAGGCACCTTAGTTTGATATTCGAAGGTGGATTGGATCACTTCTCGTAGGAAAAAGGCCCTAATTGGGACTTCGGAATGCAAAAGTGATAACCATATCCTTGAGAAGAGACTACCTGTCTTGCTCAATGGCAACATTTAAGTTCTGACTTAAAGCAGTTGTTTACCAGACACTTTCACACGAACATCTCCTTATATGGTGAGGATGTGCCCTCCTGACTTAGCACACACACACACACACACACAGAGACAAGGGGTAGGGATGTAAGACTGGTGGTACGCAGCCGTGTTGCCCTTCTGCCCGGGAGAAAGCGACAAGACCAGAATAACACATCACTATTTATTGCGGCGCCGCGATCACAAGTTTGTGTGCCTATTATTGTAACGCCGGTTCGGCATCGTGGTACCGTGTTCGATTCCCTCGAGGATGCGTCAAACGAAGAACACAACAAAGGTAAGATCTAACATATTTATTAACAAAAAGTGAGCTCTGAACAAAAACACTGGAGCAAATAAAAAGGGAAACAAAAGACGCTAGCGTGTAAGGTAGCACGATGGCACAAAAAGTAACATCAAAGATGATTAGCATGTGAGCTAAAGATGTAAATAAGGTGGCTTAGCTAATGAGTTAGCGAGAAAAACATACCTGACGTTACTTGTTGCATGTGAGCAAATTAGAGTCCCAGAAAGAATAAACAGACGAGGCTGGCTTATGAAGGAGGGTGATTAGCTGAAGCAGGTGAACTAATGAGTAACCATAGTGATGGACAAAACAGGAAATAAACGGGTCAGACGGAGAATGAAACAAAGATGGAAAAATAAACAACATGTGAAGATCCAAGTCACGGATCGCAAAAAGTATGATATCATCGAGGAGTAAGCTGCGACCTAGCTTGTGGAAGTTTATTGTGGATCAAAAATCATGCCTCTCACCAGGATAGTAGAACGATGAGAACATACTCCGACAATTTGGTACACTTTGACAGCCAATTTAGACCCGGAAATGGCGAAAACAACACAAAAAGACGCTTGGATCCACCATCCTGTTCTTAGCAAGGATTATGAGGCATTTTACATCCGAGCGGGATTATTACAATATTCTTTTAATTAAATTAAATTAAAGTATGACTAAAATTAGCAAACGACATAAATATTAAATGTTATTATAAATGTGCCCGTTACTACATTACATATATACTTAGATACAATTTTAATGGAGGTGTTTGGATGTTTATTTAAGGGCCGAACAGAGCGATTACCATCGCATTTATTGACTATATAGAATGCATAAAAAAAGGAAAAAATATTATCTTGTCTTACATAAGGATTGTGAATTATGGACAAAATTCCCAAAATAAGTGCAGTTCCATTTCAAGTGTTTTATTTTAGACTTTTTACAACAGTTTTCTTGTTTTGCCAGCTCGATTTGTGTCCAAAGAAAGCAATGGACAATGGACATTTAGGAAGTATCCATCTCATGTTTGCAAGTTAAAAAGATGAACCGATAAGGTAAAGTGGATTTTATTTTTGTTTTCTTATTCATGGTAACTACCTGGCTGTTAAAAATTAAGGAGTTGTGTATTTTAAATCGGTGAAAGCACCACAGGGTTAGCGGTGGTATGTGTGCGTGTCGGCTGCGCAGCTGCAAATGAGGACAGTTTTGCCAATTATTGTTTTTCGGCTTGGTTATTAAAATAAATTGGTTCCATCACCCCCGTGTTATGCTGGTTAGCTATACAATACTGAACATCGTGTTCAAAGTATAAAAACCTTTACTAAATATTAAAATATGAACTTTTGGGGAGGCTGGAACCCATCCATCCATCTTCCGCTTATCCGAGGTCGGGTCGCGGGGGCAGCAGCCTAAGCAGGGAAGCCCAGATTTTCCTCTCCCCAGCCACTTCGTCTAGCTCTTCCCGGGGGATCCCGAGGCGTTCCCAGGCCAGCCGGGAGACATAGTCTTTCCAACGTGTCCTGGGTCTTCCCCGTGGCTTCCTACCAGCTGGACGTGCCCTAAACACCTCCCTAGGGAGGCGTTCGGGTGGCATCCTGACCAGATGCCCGAACCACCTCATCTGGCTCCTCTCGATGTGAAGGAGCAGCGGCTTTACTTTGAGTTCCTCCCGGATGGCAGAGCTTCTCACCCTATCTCTAAGGGAGAGCCCCGCCACACGGCGGAGGAAACTCATTTCGGTCGCTTGTACCCGTGATCTTATCCTTTCGGTCATGACCCAAAGCTCATGACCATAGGTGAGGATGGGAACGTAGATCGACCGGTAAATTTAGAGCTTTGCCTTCCGGCTCAGCTCCTTCTTCACCACAACGGATCGATACAACGTCCGCATTACTGAAGACGCCGCACCGATCCGCCTGTCGATCTCACGATCCACTCTTCCCCCACTCGTGAACAAGACTCCTAGGTACTTGAACTCCTGCACTTGGGGCAGGGTCTCCTCCCCAACCCGAAGATGGCACTCCACCCTTTTCCGGGCGAGAACCATGGGCTCGGACTTGGAGGTGCTGATTCTCATTCCGGTCGCTTCACACTCGACTGCGAACCGATCCAGTGAGAGCTGAAGATCCCGGTCAGATGAAGCCATCAGGACCACATCATCTGCAAAAAGCAGAGACCTAATCCCGTGGCCACCAAACCGGAACCCCTCAACGCCTTGACTGCGCCTAGAAATTCTGTCCATAAAAGTTATGAACAGAATCGGTGACAAAGGACAGCCTTGGCGGAGTCCAACCCTCACTGGAAATGTGTCCGACTTACTGCCGGCAATGCGGACCAAGCTCTGGCACTGATCATACAGGGAGTGGACCGCCACAATAAGACAGTCCGATACCCCATACTCTCTGAGCACTCCCCACAGGACTTCCCGAGGGACACGGTCTAATGCCTTCTCCAAGTCCAAGGCTGGAACCCGTTATTCCTATTTACATTGTTTTCTTATTAACCATTTTGCTTGTGTATTAAGTAAATTGAGCTTTCATTGTACTTTTTTTTAATACAGCAAATAATTCTTACTTTTTCCGAGTTTAAAAATTTCCGTGTTCACTGTTTTTCTTCCCACTCAGAATTTCCGACCTAACAGCCCTCAGCACACTCGCAAGTTTTCTCACAAGCAGTCATCATCCAGTATTCATTCTCTGCCTCCAGTCTTTTAATAATGCATACTGTCTTTGGCAGCTACCACTGGAGCTTTTGTGCATGAGCTGGTTTTGAATGTAATTTACACTAAATAGTACTATGGTTGACATTCTTATATCATTGAAGGCTTTGCCAATAATGTCTAATAGAGTGGTTCTCAAATGGGGGTACGCATACCCCTGGGGGTACTTGAAGGTAAGCCAAGGGGTACGTGAGATTTTTTAAAAATATTCTAAAAATAGCAACAATTCCAAAATCCTTTATAAATATATTCAACAAAATATGAATGTTAGTTCACGAACTGTGAAAAGAAATACAACAATGCAATATTCAATGTTGACAGCTAGATTTTTTGTGGACATGTACCATAAATATTGATGTTAAGGATTTATTTTTTTGTGACGAAAGTTCATTAATCTCTGTTACAATCCCCAAAGAGGGCACTTTAAATTGATGATTTCTTCTATGTTTAGAAATCTTTATTTATAATTGAATCACTTGTTTATTTTTCAACAAGTTTTTAGTTATTTTTATATCCTTTTTCCATAGAGTTCAAGACAGACCACTACAAATGAGCAATGTTCTGCACTGTTATACAATTGAATAAATCAGAAACTGATGACATAGTGCTGTATTTTACTTCTTTATCTCTTTTTTCAACCAAAAAAGATTAGGGGGTACCTGAAGTAAAAACATTGTACACAGGGGGTACATCACTAAAAAAAGGTTGAGAACCACTGGTCTAATAAATACACTATCTTTTTTTTGGAAATATGACTACATAACTTTGTACTGTGTGCAATTAAGATTGCAGAATAAACAACAATGTCCATGTCAAAACAGTTAGTGAAATAATTTATTGTCACACAGGAAAAATACTTATTCTACTTTCATCCATTCATCTTCTTCCGCTTGTCCGAGGTCAGGTCACGGGGGCAGCAGCCTAAGCAGGGAAGCCCAAACTTTCCCCTCCCCAGCCACTTCGTCTAGCTCTTCCCGGGGGATCCCGAGGCGTTCCCAGGCCTTGTCCAGGGTTTTCTCCGTGGCCTCCTACCGGTCAGATGTGCCTGAAACACCTCCCTAGAGAGGCGTTCGGGTGGCATCCTGACCAGATGCCCGAACCACCGCATCTAGCTCCTCTCCATGTGGAGGAGCATCGGCTTTTCTTTGAACTCCTCCTGGATGGCAGAGCTTCTCACCCTATCTCTAAGGGAGAGCCCCGCCACCCGGCGGAGGAAACTAATTTCGGCCGCTTGTACCCGTGATCTTATCCTTTCGGTCATGACCCAAAGCTCATGACCATAGGTGAGGATGGGAACGTAGATCGACCGGTAAATTGAGAGCTTTGCCTTCCAGCTCAGCTCCTTCTTCACCCCAACAGATCGATACTTACTGAAGACGCCGCACCGATCCACCCGTCGATGTCACGATCCACTCCTCCCCCACTCGTGAACAAGACTCCTAGGTACTAGAACTCCTCCACTTGGGGCAGGGTCTCCTCCCCAACCCGAAGATGGCACTCCACCCTTTTCCGGGGCGAGAACCATGGACTCGGACTTGGAGGTGCCGATTCTCATTCCAGTTGCGAACTGATCAAGTGAGAGCTGAAGATCCAGGCCAGATGAAGCCACCAGGACCACATTATCTGCAAAAATCCGAGACCTAACAGTAGGAGACCCAGAGAGCAGCCATTTGGCTTTTCTACCTATAAAACCCACAGGTCAGCCAATCGGCTGGAAGGCCCTCCTTTTGTTATGTAAACGGTTGCAGTCACATGAGCCGTTATGGCCACATTGGCCATTAGCCCGCAATTTCCAGTTTCTCTTTTCAACATGTTCGAAAAGGAGTAGGAAGAAGCAGAGCATATTTAATCCTACCCCTTTTCTCTTACATGACAGTTGCTAAATCTTTTGTACACTTCCTGTTCTCAATGCAATCACAATATACTCCATAAGTAATCACAATAAAAATAAATAACTAAATAAATAATTGGTGAAGTTAGCAGCTTCTATCTTCCCCGCCCCTATTTTATGTTAAGGTGTTTTGAGTGAAGTGGCCCAGTGATTGCACCGTTTGCATAAAAAAAAAGGAATGTTCACAGGGGGCCTTGCAGCCGATCGGATGCCCCCTGGGTTTTATAGGTAGAGCAACAAATCCTGAAATTCTAGTGCTACTCCTGCAGCCACCAAATCAGATAATAATAATAATAATAATGGATTAGTTTTATATCGCGCTTTTCTATTGTTAGATACTCAAAGCGCTCACAGAGAAGTTGGAACCCGTCATTCATTCACACCTGGTGGTGGTAAGCTACATCTGTAGCCACAGCTGCCCTGGGGTAGACTGACGGAAGCGTGGCTGCCAGTTTGCGCCTACGGCCCCTCTGACCACCACCAATCATTCATTCACCAGTGTGAGCGGCACCGGGGGCAAAGGGTGAAGTGTCCTGCCCAAGGAAACAACGGCAGCAATTTGGACGTCAATAGGTGGGAAACGAACCTGCAACCCTCAGGTTTCTGGCACGGACGCTCTACCCACTACGCCAGCAGTTTTCGGTGAGAAAATTGTGGTAAAAAGTCGCCACTTACCGGAGATCAGCTGAGCTTGAGCCGTCCATACAGCTGCCGTCGACTTCCATCAGACACTGGCCTCAAGGCACCCGTGGATACACCCTTCCGACTATCAGGTACTATTAAACTCACTAAAACACTAGCAACACAATGGAAAAATAAGGGATTTCCCAGAATTATCCTAGTAAATGTGTCTAAAATCATCTGAATCTGTATCAATGCAATCGGCTTTTTTTTTTTTAAACTTGATTTTTTTTTTTTTTTCTTAGTCCGTCGCTATCAATATCCTGAAACACGAATCTTTCATCCTCGCTCAAATCAATGGGGAAAATGTTGCCTTGACTGCGCTTAGAAATTCTGTCCATAAAAGTTATGAACAGAATCGGTGACAAAGGACAGCCTTGGCGGAGTCCAACCCTATTGTATTATGTTCTCGCTTTATTAGAAATGTGTTCACACGGCATTCCAGTTTGTATTTATTTATTTTTTTCCCTGTTAAATTCCGTGTGTTGGCATGTCTCAGTAGCGTAGTCCCTGAGCAGATATGATGTTCGCTCGGTCTGCACATTTCTGTTCTGTCCTGTTTTACCAGACAACCCGTCAAGGGGACGGCTTCATTTTTTTATGAAGCCATCATCTTATCAAGATTGATCCGTTCCGCGAAACGCCACGGAGAAGTCAACAGCTGCCCACCGTTGTCGGTCTGCATGAAAAATGCATTTTAACAGTTGTTCGCCATGTCTGCATTGTAAATGGTAGAGTGCCAGAAGGACGGGGGCGGGATGTAAATGTTAACATTTGGCCTTACTATCGGG
The DNA here is from genome assembly GCF_033978795.1 of Nerophis ophidion. NCBI lineage: Eukaryota > Metazoa > Chordata > Actinopteri > Syngnathiformes > Syngnathidae > Nerophis > Nerophis ophidion. The sequence goes on along the minus strand of NC_084630.1, from coordinate 9,371,741 downwards.
ACGCCCGATGGTACGACAGTTGTCTGGTTTATTGTGCTGTGAGGCTGGAAAATTATTTAGCTCTCATTCATTTTTGAAATTCTTTGCATGAAATACTGATGCATGCAAAAGTGTGTGTGTGTGTGTGGGGGGGGGGATTCCTGTCCCCGTGTTTATAAATCTGCAAAGCACAACAACTGTCATACACACAAAGCTGGTTAGCACAGCTGTTCACTTAGACAAATGATTGAGGTCACATATAACAACACATTTAAAGGCCTACTAAAAGCCACTACTACCGACCACGCAGTCTGATAGTTTATATATCAATAATGAAATATTAACATTGCAACACATGCCAATACGGCCTTTTTAGTTTAATAAATAGCAATTTTAAATTTCCCGGGAGTTTCTTGTTGAAAACGTCGCGGAATGATGACGTGTACGGACTGTTAAAAAATATTAGCGCTGCGCTCACACACAGGTAAAACTCGTCTGCTTTAACCGCATTATTACACAGTAATTTGGACATCTGTGTTGTTGAATCTTTTGCAATTTGTTCAATTAATAATGGAGAAGTCAATGTGGAAACATGGAGGTGGGAAGCTTTAACCTTTAGCCACAAAAACACACGGTGATTCCTTGTTTAAAATTCCCGGAGGTGAAGCTTTACTATGGATCAGAGCGGTCAAGCGAACATAGATCCCGACCAAATGTCAACCAGCAGTTTTCAGTGAGAAAATTGTGGTAAAAAGTTGGCAATTACCGGAGATCAGCTGAGCTTGAGCCGTACATACAGCTGCCGTCGACTTCCATCAGACACCGGCCTCAAGACACCCGTGGATAAACCCTTCCGGCTATCAGGTACTATTAAACTCACTAAAACACTGGCAACACAATAGAAAGATAAGGGATTTCCCAGAAGTATCCTAGTAAATGTGTCTAAAAACATCTGAATACGTCCCAATGCGATCGTGTTTTTTTTTTTTTATTGATTTTTTATCAATATCCTCAAACACAAATCTTTCATCCTCACTCAAATTAATGGGGAAATTGTCGTTTTCTCGGTCCGAATAGCTGTTTTTATTGGAGGCTCCCATTAAAAACAATGAGAGGAAGTGAGGAGCCCTACAACCCGTGACATCACGCGCACATCGTCTGCTACTTCCGGTAAAGGCAGGGCTTTTCTGTTAGCGACCAAAAGTTGCGAAATTTATCGTCGATGTTCTCTACTAAATCTTTTCAGCAAAAATATGGCAATATCGCGAAATGATCAAGTATGACACATAGAATGGACCTGCTATCCCCGTTTGAATAAGAAAATCTCATTTCAGTAGGCCTTTACGGATAGTAGCAAATACAAAACCCAAAACCAGTGAAATTGGCATGTTGTGTAATTTGTAAATAAAAACAGAATACAATGATTTGCAAATCCTTTCCAACTTATATTCAATTGAATAGACTGCAAAGAGAAGATATATAGTGTTCAAACTGAGAAACTTAAGTTTGTCTTGCATATAATTAATAACTAAGAATTTAATGGCAACAACACTTTGCAAAAAGGTTTGCACAAGGGGCATTTTTACCACTGTGTCACGTGGCCTTTCCTTTTAACGACACTCAGTAAACGTTTGGGAACTGAGGAGACTAATTTCTGAGGCTTTTCAGGTGGAATTATTTCCCATTCTTGCTTGATGTACAGCTTAAGTTGTCTGGGGTCTCCATTGTGGTATTTTAGGCTTCCTTCCGCGCCACACATTTTCAATGGGAGACAGGTCTGAACTACATGCAGGCCAGTCCAGTACCCGCACTCTTTTACTATGAAACCATGCACTGCAAAAAGTCAGTGTTCAAAAACAAGAAAAAAATAAATACAAAAATGAAGGGTATTTTATTTGAACCAAGGTTCTCTCCCGGAAAAGGGTGGAGTGCCATCTCCGGGTTGGGGAGGAGACCCTGCCCCAAGTGGAGGAGTTCAAGTACCTAGGAGTCTTGTTCACGAGTGGGGGAAGAGTGGATCGTGAGATCGACAGGCGGATCGGTGCGGCGTCTTCAGTAATGCGGATGTTGTACCGATCCGTTGTGGTGAAGAAGGAGCTGAGCCGGAAGGCAAAGCTCTCAATTTACCCGTCGATCTACGTTCCCATCCTCACCTATGGTCATGAGCTTTGGGTCATGACCGAAAGGATAAGATCACGGGTACAAGCGGCCCAAATGAGTTTTCTCCGCCGTGTGGCGGGGCTCTCCCTTAGAGATAGGGTGAGAAGCTCTGCCATCCGGGAGGAACTCAAAGTAAAGCCGCTGCTCCTTCACATCGAGAGGAGCCAGATGAGGTGGTTCGGGCATCCGGTCAGGATGCCACCCGAACGCCTCCCTAGGGAGGTGTTTAGGGCACGTCCAACCGGTAGGAGGCCACGGGGAAGACCCAGGACACGTTGGGAAGACTATGTCTCCCGGCTGGCCTGGGAACGCCTCGGGATCCCCCGGGAAGACCTAGACGAAGTGGCTGGGGAGAGGGAAGTCTGGGCTTCCCTGCTTAGGCTGCTGCCCCCGCGACCCGACCTCGGATAAGCGGAAGAAGATGGATGGATGGATGGATGGATTTTATTTGAACCAAGCAAAATTATCTGCCAATAGAACAAGAAAACTTGGCTTGTCAAGACTTTCCAAAACAAGTAAAATTAGCTAACCTCAATGAACCCAAAATTACCTTAAAATACGTATATTCTCACTAATGACAAGTTCACTTTTTTTGTTAGAAGAAAAAAAAAAGAGACCTTTTTGCTCAATATGTTGAAAAATATTCTTAAATTAAGTACATGCTAGTGCCGTTATCTTGACATAATGATATAAGCTCGGCACAATGATTTTTTCTTTTCATGCTCGAAATAAGAAATTATTACTTTAAAAAAGTAGTTTTTTATACTTATGAGTGTTGATGACTCAGATTTGCCTCAGTTGATATTCTATTTTCAAGCATGTTTTACTCAATATAGGTCATAAAAGCTCAGCAACAAGCTGTAATATCTTACTGAGATCATTTAGGACCAAAACCCTTAAAAAAGTATAACACCCTAACATAAAATCTGCTTAGTGAGAAGAATTATCTTTTCAGACAGAAAATAAGCAAATATCACCCTTATTTGAGATATTTCATCTTACTTAGATTTCACTTTTTGCAGTGTGCTTTTCTAACACGTGACATGGCATCGTCTTGCTGAAATAAGCAGGGGCGTCGATGATAATGTTGCTTGGATGGCAACATATGTTGCTCCAAAACCTGCAAATACAGTACCTTCCAGCAATAATGGATACATATTATGTTTTCCAGATGTATCATTCAATCTATGCAGGGCTCTTATAGTGCACTCAGAAATCAATTACTGGAGGTTATTATTTCACGCCTAGGCCGTATAAAACGGTAAGTGTGTCATCTAGATTTTTTTGGGACCCTTCCAGCTGTTTATTACAGCTTTGCTGGCCACTAATGGCTACCCATTGAGTGTTTTCCCTCTACAATTAAAAAGTTGGAAAAAAAAACCCTGATTCTCTTGCCAAGTTCAAAAATATTATTTTATTGACCAATTATGAAAAAGGGACCAGGATAAGCCGTGTGGTTCTGTTACATATTGACACTCACAAACATGCACAACAGAGAAAACTGGAAAATGTTGTCAGAGAAATGATGAAGTGAAGTGAATTATATTTATATAGCACTTTTCTCAAGTGACTCAAAGCGCTTTACATAGTGACACCCAATATCTAAGTTACATTTAAACCAGTGTGGGTGGCACTGGGAGCAGGTGGGTAAAGTGTCTTGCCCAAGGACACAACGGCAGTAACTAGGATGGCACAAGCGGGAATCGAACCTGCAACCCTCAAGTTGCTGTCACGGCCACTCTACCAACCGAGCTGTGCCGCCATTGCCTGGAATTGTCAAAACGTGGACTTTGGGGTTTGTTTTTACGGAATGCAAAGGAAAGTTGGCGCGGGCAAGGCGTGAAGGTAAGGATATATTTATTAATTGCTATAAAAAAAAGAACAAAAGGCGCGCACAAGGCGGAAGTACAAAAACGTGGCTAATGAACAAAAACTTGCACGAAGGCCGAAACTATGAACATGAAACAAAACTCGATAACTGTGACATGAAGGAACAAAAACTTACGTGGCATGGCAAGAAGCATAACTATGGACAGTATCAGAGGTAAAGTCACCAGGCTGACTTCCTGGCAACTTTCGGTTTAAATACCGTATTTCCTTGAATTGCCGCCGGTATATTATGCACCTGCCTAGAATTACTGCCGGGTCAAACTCGTTTCGCAAAATAATTAGCACATGCTTAGTATTACCGCCGGCTCAGGATTAACGCCGGGTCAAACTCCATCCATCCATCTTCTTCCGCTTATCCGAGGTCGGTTCGCGGGGGCAACAGCCTAAGCAGGGAAACTCAGACTTCCCTCTCCCCAGCCACTTCGTCTAGCTCTTCCCGGGGGATCCCGAGGCGTTCCCAGGCCAGCCGGGAGACATAGTCTTCCCAACGTGTCCTGGGTCTTCCCCGTGGCTTCCTACCGGTTGGATGTGCCCTAAACACCTCCCTAGGGAGGCGTTCGGGTGGCATCCTGACCAGATGCCCGAACCACCTCATCTGGCTCCTCTCGATGTGTCAAACTCGTTTCGCAAAACATTATTTTTATTAGCGCATGTCTAAAATTTCCGCTGGGTCAAACTAGTTTCACAAAATAATTAGCATATGTTTAGGATTCCCGCCGGGTCAAACTCGTCACGTCACGAGTGACACTTCACCTGTCATCATTTCCAAAATGGAGGCGGCTGATTTCAATAATTTGAAATCACATAGAGGGAAGAAGATTAAGAGCTATTCAGTAGGATTTAAGGTCCAAGTGTTTGAATATGCTAAAACGAACAGTGAGCAGCTATGTTTTATTAATATACCGTAGCTGCGTGTGCCAAATATGAGACATTAAATGACTCCCGCCTCCTGGTAGTAGAGGACGTTAGTGATCCTTCTTGCGACTACTCGGCTGCAGAAGAAGTGACAACAAGCAGCAAGAGTGAGCAGCGTGTGTTTATTTTTTCCTCTCGCTCGCACTTTTAACATGGAGGATTACATATCTAAAATAAAACAGTTTTCTAAACTGGACTTTCAATCGAAGCAGGAGGTAATAAAGGAAGATCTCCATCGAGACAGAGAGACTTTTAAAACTGAAGAAAGATAAGGAAGACTTCTTTAAACAAGTTATCGATGCTTTTGATCAGAAGTAGCTGTGCATGGACTTCATTTATAAGTAAAGGTAAGACCAGAGTAATTTGTCCGTGAAATCAACTTTCTGTGGCATGTAGGGAAATGTTTTGTGTTATTAAAATTACATGTGAACGACTCCACACCCGGTCACACAGACACTTGGAAATTCACGACAGGATTGACAGCCAGCTGTATAACGAGTGACCGGTTGCACAATGCACAATGAGCCATAAGAAAAATCCATCCACCCATCTATTTTCCACACCACTTATTTTGCTATGGGTCACAGGCAAAGCTGGAGTCTATCCCAGCTTACTGAGGGGGCGTTTAGTACACCCTGGATATCTTACCTGTCAATCATATGCAGGACTGAGATACTTTTCTGCTTCCTTCACCATAAATGGATGAAAAATACTGCTCTTCTAGAGATTTATCTCACTCAAATACATTTGAATCCTGATTGTTTTTAACTCAAAAGAATAAACTTGGTTGGAAACAATCACCAAATTAACACAAATAAGCACCCTGCAAAAACTGAAATTTACATAAGATTGAATGTCTCTAATAAGGGTGATATTTGTTTATTGTCTGTCCGATAAGATAATTATTCTCACTAAGCAGATTTTATGTTAGAGTGTTTTACTTGTTTTAAGGGTTTTGGTCCTAAATGATCTCAGTAAGATATTACGGCTAGTTGCTGAGATTTTATGACCTATTTTGAGTAAAACATGTTTGGAGCTAGAATATCAACTGTTGCAAAGCTGTGTCATCAACACTCTCAAGTATAAAACTACTTTTTTTAAGTAATAATTTCTTATTTCAAGCATGGAAAAAAAATCATGATTTTGACACAATTGTGTCTCATAATTAAAACAGATGACAGCCAAATGGACTTTGATGTTTTATTTTCAATGAAACAATAGAAAACACGTACTCATATAGTAGTAGAGTTGGCACACTACAGCAAACTGACTGTTAATTTTTAAACATGTGACATTTCAAACAATTTTGAACGGAAATAGTTCATGCACAATCAGATAAATTTATCAAAATTACAATATATGCGCTC
>NC_084630.1:9297930-9362930 GCF_033978795.1 Nerophis ophidion | reverse complement strand
TGAGGTCTTCTGCATCTTTGGAATCGCAAATACATCACAACATGCCAGCATACGACAAATACGGAAAAAAAAAAATATTCAAAACTTTTGGGATCGTTAAACAATTAAGAGCAGTCGTAGCTTAACATTACATAATTAAAATCACTCTAATAACCTGCAGTTTATTAAGTGCACAATCGCCCAGTAGTAAAGTTTATCTACACGTCATTGCATATTGAACATGTCGGCATGTTGAGGTGATATTGACATTTAAACCTCAAAACACACGGTAAAGTCAATGTTGGTTGTTTTTTTCTGGCTGTCGAGTGGCCAAAATGTTGACGACCTGTGAATGTGTTTCAATGTGCATGGAAAGTCCACATCCCTGAGAATATGGCCTTTTGGAGTTATAAAGTTAAAGTCCCAACGATAGTCACACAGGTGTGGTAAAATTATCCTCTGCATTTGACCGTTTACCCCTGAGGAGGTGAGGGGAGCAGTGAGCAGCAGCGGTGGCCACGCTCAGGAATCATTTTGGTGATTTTAACTCCCAATTCCAACCCTTGATGCTGAGTGCCAATCACTCAATCAAAGTTTATTTTTATAGCCCCAAATCACAAGTGTCTCAAAGGGCTGCATAAACCACAAGGACATCCTCGATACAGAGCCCAAATAAGGGCAAGGAAAAACTCAACCCAGTGGGACGTTGGTGACAGTAACTTGGAGAAACCTTGGAGAGGACCGCATGTGTGGCAACCCCCCCTAACATGATATTGTAAAAGTCCAGTCCATAGTGGATCCAACCTAACGGTGAGAGCCCAGTCCATAGTCGAGAAGGGAGGCAATGGGTCCCATTTGTATAGTCTTTGGTATGACTCGGCCGCGGTTTGAACTCACCAACTTCCAGTCTCGGAACGGAAACCCTAACCACAAGGCCACTGAGCAGGTGACACTGCTGATGATACTCTGGTTAGATTTGGCGGGAGGAAAAACTGTGATTTTCCCAGGAATACGCATGCAAAAATAGAACAGAGACTGGATTGAAACTCCACCTATGAGCGAAAAAGCTAAAGACGAACCGTAAAACCACACTGCAAAAAGTCAGTGTTCGAAAACATGAAAAAGAAATACAAAAATAAGGGGTATTTTATTTGAACTAAGCAAAATTATCTGCCAATAGAACAAGAAAATTCGGCTTGTCAGGACTTTCCAAAACAAGTAAAATGAGCTAACATCAATGAACCCAAAAATACCTTAAATTAAGAAAGTTTTCACTAATAACAAGTGCACTTTTGTTGGTAGAAAAAAATAAGACCTCTTTGCTCAATTTAAAAAAAAAAAAAATCTTAAATTAAATAAATGCTAGTGATTTTTTTCATGCTTGAAGTAAGAAATTATTACTTTAAAAAAGTAGTTTATACTCGTGAGTGTTGATGACACAGCTTTGCATCAGTTGATATTCTAGTTTCAAGCATGTTTTACTCAATATAGGTCATAAAATCTCAGCAACAAGCTGTAATGTCTTACTGAGATCATTTTGGACCAAAATGCTTAAAAAAAGTAAAACACTAACATAAAATCTGCTTAGTGAGAATAATTATGTTATCGGACATAAAATAAGCAAATATCACCCTTATTTGAGATATTTAATCTTAGTTAGATTTCAGTTTTTTGCAGTGCATACAAAAAAATGACAAAAAAAAAAGTCTTAAAACAATGCATGTTGAATTGGAATTAGAGTGTACAATTTACACTGCAAAAACTGAAATCTAAGTAAGATTAAATATCTCAAATAAGGGTGATATTTGCTTAGTTTCTGTCTGATATGATAATTCTGGCGTGAAGGTAAAAGACATATTTTAATTTATCTATAAAAAAAAAAGTGCAAACTAAAGGCGGAGAACAAACTTGGCTAAAAAACAAAAACTACCACAAAGGCAAAACAATGGATATGAAACAAAAGACTCGCTAAACGTGACATGAATAAACAAAACTTACTTGGAATGAAATGAGCAGAGCGATACATAACCAGAGTAAACAGAGCATGGAGCAACAGCAAAGACGCCAGCCCGACTGCCTGGCAACTACAAGCTTTAATAATAGTAACATGATTAACACAGGTGCGTAAATCCTAAACAAATTAGGTGCGTGAGTCCAATTGAGTACAGGTGAACTAGTCGGTCGTCATGGTGACAAAACAATGGAGCGTAAACAGGAACTAAAAAGAGTCTTAAACCAACAGAAAATAAAGAAACAAAATGTGCACTGCAAAAACTGAAATGTAAGTAAGATGAAATATCTCAAATAATGGTGATATTTGCTTATTTTATGTCTGATAAGATAATTATTTTCACTAAGCAGATTTTATGTTAGAGTGTTTTTCTTGTTTTAAGGGTTTTGGTCCTAAATGATCTCATGTTATGACCTATATTGAGTAAAACATGCTTGAAACTAAAATATCAACTGTTGCAAAGCTGTGTCAACAACACCCACAAGTATAAAAGTACTTTTTTTAAAGTAATAATTTCTTTCTTTATGTCAAGTTAATGCCACTACCATTTACTTAATTTCGGAATATTTTTCAACATATTGAGCAAAAAGGTCTATTTTTTTTTTTCTACCAAGAAAAGTGCACTTGTTATTAGTGAGAATATACTTATTTTAAGGTATTTTTGATTCATTGAGGTTAGCTAATTTTACTTGTTTTGGAAAGTCTTGACAAGGCAAATTTTCTTGTTCTATTGGCAGATAATTTTGCTTTGTTCAAGTAAAATACCCCTCATTTTAGTATTTTTTTTCTTGAAGTCTTCTATTGAAGACTGACTTTTTGCAGTGTGACCACAGAACATGACATTATTAGTGAGAATGTACCCTTTTTAAGGTATTTTGGGGTTCATCGAGGTTAGCTAATGTTACTTGTTTTGGAAAGTCTTGACAAGCTAAATTTTATTGTTCTATTGGCAGATAATTTTGCATCGTTCAAATAAAATCCCCCTATTTATTATTTTTTTATTCTTGTTAATGAACACTGACTTTTTGCAGTGTATACCTAATAATTCAAATAGATGTCAACGTCAACATGAAACTTAATTTGAAAGGTAAGCTACATGCAGCCTCTGGCTTGACTACAGAATATTGAAGCAAGCAGCCCCAAGCAGCTGGACTCTTGTACTATATCTCTTTCTGGTGTCATCGTCATCCTCAGGCTCCTAACCTTTAGTGATGGAGAGGATGAAACCGAGTCACCCATGGAGAAGTTTGAGGCTATCCAGCTGATCCCTATACAGATTATATTGATTCCCTATGGAGAAGAATGGCTTGGTGTGGTTATAGGATTGTACTGTTTTGTAGTTCCCCTTCCATTTATGTCAATGCCCATCTGTTAAAAGAGCTACAATATTACCAATCGCTGTCTCTATGATACACTACAGCAGTGTTTTTCAACCTTTTTTTAATCAGGGCACACTTTTCGCGTTGAAAAAATCCGGAGGCACACCACCAGCAGAAATCATTAAAAAAATGAAACTCAGTTGACAGTAAAAAATCAATGTTTCAATTGTTGGATATGAATTGAAACCATAACAAAGCATGCTTCAATATAGCTCTTTTCTCAAAGAAGGTGGACTGTCACGATCTGTCACATCACACCGTGACTTATTTTGAGTTTTGTAATGTTTTAGTTCTTGTACTGCGCTCCTATTTTGGTGTTTTTTTTCTCTTTTTTTGGTATTTTCCTGTAGCAGTTTCATGTCTTCCTTGAACGTTATTTCCTGCACCTGCTTTGTTTTCGCAATCAAGACTATTTAAGTTATTTTTATCCTTCTTTGTGGAAACATTGTTGATTGTCATGTCATGTTCGGATGTACATTGTTGACGCCGTCTTTGCTCCTCAGTAAGTATTTGCTGTCGTCCAGCATTCTGTTTTTTTGTTTACTTTGTAGCCAGTTCAGTTTTAGTTTTGTTCTGCATAGCCTTCATTAAGCTTCATTGCCTTTTCTTAGGGGCACTTACCTTTTGTTTATTTTTGATTTAGGCATTAGACACCTTTTTACCTGCACCCTGCCTCCCGCTGTTTCCGACATCTACACCGCAATTACCTACCGGTAGGATTGTACTGTTTTGTACTTCACCCTTCCATTTATGTCAATGACCATCTGTTAAAAGAGCTACAATATTACCAATTGGTGTCTCTATGATACACTACAGGAGTGTTTTTCAACCTTTTTTGAGTCAGGGCACACTTTTCGCGTTGAAAAAATCCGGAGGCACACCACCAGCAGAAATCATAAAAAAAATGAAACTCAGTTGACAGTAAAAAATCGTTGTTTCAATTGTTGGATATTAATTGAAACCATAACAAAGCATGCTTCAATATAGCTCTTTTCTCAAAGAAGGTGGACTGTCACGATCTGTCACATCACACCGTGACTTATTTTGAGTTTTGTAATGTTTTAGTCCTTGTTCTGCGCTCCTATTTTGGTGTTTTTTTCTCTTTTTTTGGTATTTTCCTGTAGCAGTTTCATGTCTTCCTTGAACGTTATTTCCTGCACCTGCTTTGTTTTCGCAATCAAGACTATTTAAGTTATTTTAATCCTTCCTTGTGGGGACATTGTTGATTGTCATGTCATGTTCGGATGTACATTGTTGACGCCGTCTTTGCTCCACAGGAAGTCTTTGCTGTCGTCCAGCATTCTGTTTTTGTTTACTTTGTAGCCAGCTCAGTTTTAGTTTTGTTCTGCATAGCCTTCATTAAGCTTCAATGCCTTGTCTTAGGGGCACTCATCTTTTGTTTATTTTTGGTTTAGGCATTAGACACCTTTTTACCTGCACGCTGCCTCCCGCTGTTTCCGACATCTACACTGCAATTACCTACCAGTAGGATTGTACTGTTTTGTACTTCCCCTTCCATTTATGTCAATGACCATCTGTTAAAAGAGCTACAATATTACCAATCGCTGTCTCTATGATACACTACAGCAGTGTTTTTCAACCTTTTTTGAGTCAAGGCACATTTTTTGCGTTGAAAAAATCCTGAGGCACACCACCAGCAGAAATCATTAAAAAAATGAAACTCAGTTGACAGTAAAAAATCGTTGTTTCAATTGTTGGATATGAATTGAAACCATAACAAAGCATGCTTCAATATAGCTCTTTTCTCAAAGAAGGTGGACTGTCACGATCTGTCACATCACACCGTGACTTATTTTGAGTTTTGTAATGTTTTAGTTCTTGTACTGCGCTCCTATTTTGGTGTTTTTTTCTCTTTTTTTGGTATTTTCCTGTAGCAGTTTCATGTCTTCCTTGAACGTTATTTCCTGCACCTGCTTTGTTTTCGCAATCAAGACTATTTAAGTTATTTTTATCCTTCTTTGTGGAAACATTGTTGATTGTCATGTCATGTTCGGATGTACATTGTTGACGCCGTCTTTGCTCCTCAGTAAGTATTTGCTGTCGTCCAGCATTCTGTTTTTTTGTTTACTTTGTAGCCAGTTCAGTTTTAGTTTTGTTCTGCATAGCCTTCATTAAGCTTCAATGCCTTTTCTTAGGGGCACTAACCTTTTGTTTATTTTTGATTTAGGCATTAGACACCTTTTTACCTGCACCCTGCCTCCCGCTGTTTCCGATATCTACACCGCAATTACCTACCGGTAGGATTGTACTGTTTTGTACTTCCCCTTCCATTTATGTCAATGACCATCTGTTAAAAGAGCTACAATATTACCAATTGGTGTCTCTATGATACACTACAGCAGTGTTTTTCAACCTTTTTTGAGTCAGGGCACACTTTTCGCGATGAAAAAATCCGGAGGCACACCACCAGCAGAAATCATTAAAAAAATGAAACTCAGTTGACAGTAAAAAATCAATGTTTCAATTGTTGGATATGAATTGAAACCATAACAAAGCATGCTTCAATATAGCTCTTTTCTCAAAGAAGGTGGACTGTCACGATCTGTCACATCACACCGTGACTTATTTTGAGTTTTGTAATGTTTTAGTCCTTGTTCTGCACTCCTATTTTGGTGTTTTTTTCTCTTTTTTTGGTATTTTCCTGTAGCAGTTTCATGTCTTCCTTGAACGTTATTTCCTGCACCTGCTTTGTTTTCGCAATCAAGACTATTTAAGTTATATTTATCATTCCTTGTGGGGACATTGTTGATTGTCATATCATGTTCGGATGTACATTGTTGACGCCGTCTTTGCTCCACAGGAAGTCTTTGCTGTCGTCCAGCATTCTGTTTTTGTTTACTTTGTAGCCAGTTCAGTTTTAGTTTTGTTCTGCATAGCCTTCATTAAGCTTCAATGCCTTTTCTTAGGGGCACTAACCTTTTGTTTATTTTTGATTTAGGCATTAGACACCTTTTTACCTGCACCCTGCCTCCCGCTGTTTCCGACATCTACACCGCAATTACCTACCGGTAGGATTGTACTGTTTTGTACTTCACCTTCCATTTATGTCAATGACCATCTGTTAAAAGAGCTACAATATTACCAATCGCTGTCTCTATGATACACTACAGCAGTGTTTTTCAACCTTTTTTGAGTCAGGGTACACTTTTCGCGATGAAAAAATACAGAGGCACACCACCAGCAGAAATCATTAAAAAAATGAAACTCAGTTGCCGGTAAAAAGTCGGTGTCTCAATTGTTGGATATGAATTGAAACCATAACAAAGCATGCTTCAATATAGCTCTTTTCTCAAAGAAGGTGGACTGTCACGATCTGTCACATCACACCGTGACTTATTTTGAGTTTTGTAATGTTTTAGTTCTTGTACTGCGCTCCTATTTTGGTGTTTTTTTTCTCTTTTTTTGGTATTTTCCTGTAGCAGTTTCATGTCTTCCTTGAACGTTATTTCCTGCACCTGCTTTGTTTTCGCAATCAAGACTATTTAAGTTATTTTTATCCTTCTTTGTGGGGACATTGTTGATTGTCATGTCATGTTCGGATGTACATTGTTGACGCCGTCTTTGCTCCACAGGAAGTCTTTGCTGTCGTCCAGCATTCTGTTTTTGTTTACTTTGTAGCCAGTTCAGTTTTAGTTTTGTTCTGCATAGCCTTCATTAAGCTTCAATGCCTTTTCTTAGGGGCACTAACCTTTTGTTTATTTTTGATTTAGGCATTAGACACCTTTTTACCTGCACCCTGCCTCCCGCTGTTTCCGACATCTACACCGCAATTACCTACCGGTAGGATTGTACTGTTTTGTACTTCCCCTTCCATTTATGTCAATGACCATCTGTTAAAAGAGCTACAATATTACCAATCGGTGTCTCTATGATACACTACAGCAGTGTTTTTCAACCTTTTTTGAGTCAAGGCACATTTTTCGCGTTGAAAAAATCCGGAGGCACACCACCAGCAGAATTCATTAAAAAAATGAAACTCAGTTGCCGGTAAAAAGTCGGTGTCTCAATTGTTGGATATGAATTGAAACCATAACAAAGCATGCTTCAATATAGCTCTTTTCTCAAAGTAGGTGGACTGTCACGATCTGTCACATCACACCGTGACTTATTTTGAGTTTTGTAATGTTTTAGTTCTTGTACTGCGCTCCTATTTTGGTGTTTTTTTTCTCTTTTTTTGGTATTTTCCTGTAGCAGTTTCATGTCTTCCTTGAACGTTATTTCCTGCACCTGCTTTGTTTTCGCAATCAAGACTATTTAAGTTATTTTTATCCTTCTTTGTGGAAACATTGTTGATTGTCATGTCATGTTCGGATGTACATTGTTGACGCCGTCTTTGCTCCACAGGAAGTCTTTGCTGTCGTCCAGCATTCTGTTTTTGTTTACTTTGTAGCCAGTTCAGTTTTAGTTTTGTTCTGCATAGCCTTCATTAAGCTTCAATGCCTTGTCTTAGGGGCACTAACCTTTTGTTTATTTTTGGTTTAGGCATTAGACACCTTTTTACCTGCACGCTGCCTCCCGCTGTTTCCGACATCTACACTGCAATTACCTACCGGTAGGATTGTACTGTTTTGTACTTCCCCTTCCATTTATGTCAATGACCATCTGTTAAAAGAGCTACAATATTACCAATCGGTGTCTCTATGATACACTACAGCAGTGTTTTTAAACCTTTTTTGAGTCAAGGCACATTTTTTGCGTTGAGAAAATCCTGAGGCACACCACCAGCAGAAATCATTAAAAAAATGAAACTCAGTTGACAGTGAAAAATCGTTGTTTCAATTGTTGGATATGAATTGAAACCATAACAAAGCATGCTTCAATATAGCTCTTTTCTCAAAGTAGGTGGACTGTCACGATCTGTCACATCACACCGTGACTTATTTTGAGTTTTGTAATGCTTTAGTTCTTGTACTGCGCTCGTATTTTGGTGTTTTTTTTCTCTTTTTTTGGTATTTTCCTGTAGCAGTTTCATGTCTTCCTTGAACGTTATTTCCTGCACCTGCTTTGTTTTCGCAATCAAGACTATTTAAGTTATTTTAATCATTCCTTGTGGGGACATTGTTGATTGTCATGTCATGTTCGGATGTACATTGTTGACGCCGTCTTTGCTCCACAGGAAGTCTTTGCTGTCGTCCAGCATTCTGTTTTTTTGTTCAGTTTTAGTTTCGTTTTGCATAGCCTTCATTAAGCTTCAATGCCTTGTCTTAGGGGCACTCACCTTTTGTTTATTTTTGGTTTAGGCATGAGACACCTTTTTACCTGCACCCTGCCTCCCGCTGTTTCCGACATCTACACCGCAATTACCTACCGGCTGCCACATACTGATATTACACGGTGACTCTGTCGAGCTCTAAACAGCACCGACACTCAACAACAACACATCATTTGCAGAGTATAATTACTGGTTTGCAAAAAATATTTTTAACCCAAATAGGTGAAGTTACATAATCTCCCATGTTACACCAGACTGTATCTCACTGCACACTAGTGTGCCGCGGCACAGTGGTTGAAAAACACCTCACTACAGGGTTAGGCATGACAATATATTTACTGTAAATAACAAGGACAAGGTGGGTGTTAGGTTTATGTGTTCTGAAAATTACTTTTTAAAAGTAATTCATTATAGTTACTTGTTTCCTTACCAAAAAAAGTAATTGAATTACTGACGGAATTACTCTTTATTAAAGTAATTAATTACTATGGAAAGTAATTAATGTTACTTAAAAAAAAGTAACTTTAAATATTTGCCATATGCGTTTGAGAGATGTTTAACCCAAGAGCACAGTGTGCAGAGTCTGTGTCTTTTAAACGACAGAGCCTGCTGCTTATTGACTCGTGAGCTGTGTTTTTTTTTAGCTTTTGCTGTTAGCAACGCACTTTGTCGGCTTCGACGTCAGCTCTTTTGAATATTTTCACTGGATTTTGTTACCTCTGCCTAACCCTTGTGTTATGTACATATTATTGTTACTCAGCCAGCATTTGTGGGTCTGATGGACCCGTTGCATTTTGTGGCTTTTGATGCCTCACAATCAAACACTTTCTACGTTACGCTGGCTGAGTAACAACAATATGAACGTTGCACGGAAAAAATTCTCTGCCAGTTTCTGCATCCCACGGGGATTCTTCTGTTGTGTTTCTGCACCTGCAGTTCCCACACAAGGTTTCAACATTGTTTGCCAACACTGTCTGCTCTCATTTTGTCGCACATTTGACCCTCTGATGTTCTGTGTACCTACACTCTGTCGTCCTCCTGTTTAGGCCTGCTGTGTGTGTGTGTGTGTGTGTGTGTGTGTGTGTGTGTGTGTGTGTGTTTTAAACAATTTCCACACTTCTATTAGCCCCGGATCCAGACGTAATAGATAAGTGTAGGGGGTTGTATGGTGTGTGGTCATTAAATATTTATTCTGATATATGTTCTTCACAGAAAATGAGCCAAAGTCAGTGAGTCTCAGTTTGAAAAATTAATCAATTGTATCATTTTTCTTTGAATAAAAAACGAAAACGGGTCCCATAGACCCAAACACCACACAAAGGTTAATAAAGGGATTGACTGCGCTATCGTCTCGTCAACAAACGGCGTATTGTTTGGATGGCAAGTTTGTCTCTTCAATCATTCATTTGTTGTTCAATATTTTAGTGCGGTGCTGCTTGTCGATTTCCCTAGTAAAAATATATTCCTTGCATTGAACTTGCCGCACTTATGATGTTGTATTGTTGTCGATAAATCAAGCCATTGCTAGCGGTGACTTATGGACCTAAAAGTAATTAATTGGATTACTCATTACTAGCAAAAGTAACAGTGTTAGTAACGCAATTATTACGACCACTGGTCACATGTTTGTATGTATGGTAACACTTTAGTATGCGGAACATATTCTAAGTAATAAAGACTTAATCAAGAGCTATTTGGACACTAGGGGAACATATTAGTGTTTTGGTCAGGGTTAGAGTTAGGGTTAGAGGGTTAGCGTTGTTGTATAATAAAGCCATGCAGAATAAGGCATTAATAAGTACTTACTAATGACTAAGCCAATATGTTACTAATTTGCATGTTAATAAGCAAGTAAATAATGGCGCGTATGTTCACCATAGTAAAGTGTTACAGTATGTATGTATGTATGTATGTAGAGTACAGGCCTAAAGTTTGGACATACTGTCACATTTAAAGCACATTGTGATGTGCGAAGATGTCACCCCAAGATGCAGCGGACCAGGACAAGAAGGGCTGCAGGTAGGAGCTGGTTTAGTATACAAAAAGGTAAAAGGAACACCGACAAAAAGGCAAAGAAACGTTGTGCCTACGCACGGGAAGCTAATGCTAATAGTTAGCAAGCATAGAGTTCAATGTCCAAGAGAAATGACGTGCAGAGCGCACGCGAAGCTAAGACGCGACTTAGCATGGTAAATACAATGCAGAATAACAAATGTGACTGTTACTTACCGCAAACTATGAGCAAAGAACGAACTGAGGTAGAATGCAGGCTTAAATACTAAATTGAACAATTGCCAACAGGTGTGCGTCAAAAAAGCATAGCAGGTGGAACAAATGAGAAACCATGGAAACGAGATAAAACAGGAAGTGCCAAACTCAGAACAGGAAGAGTCCAACAATAATTAGAAAACACCAAAAAGGACTCAAAAGCCAGACTAAAGATGTGATCCGGGAACCGGATCACAAAACATACCTTCTCATTTCAGTATGTTCTCTTTATTTTCATGACTATTTGTCATTTCGAGGGGTCGCAGCTTGCTGTGGGGTTTGTTCTCCCGGAATGCAAATGGACTACTCTGGACCAGGTGTGAGGGTAGGAACATATTTAATAGCTTCAATTAATCATTCAATCAATGTTTATTTATATAGACCGAAATCACAAGTGTCTCAAAGGGCTGCACAAGCCACATCTTCTCTCAAAAAAGGTACAAAAAAATGGAAAACAAGGCTGATCGCACTTGGAGTTAAAGTAAACTAATAGCATACGCTATGGCATAGCAAGAAACAATCCTGAAACTATGGCATGAGCAAACAAAAACTTACTTGGCAAGCAAACAATCGCATGACACAAGCATGAAACTATGGCATGAAAAGACCTTGAAACTATAGCATGAATAGAGAAAAAGCAGAGTAATGTTGCCAGGACGACTAACTGACAAAACAGGCTCAAATAATAGTCTCTGATTAAAGCAGGTGCGTGATCCGAACACATAAGGCAGGTGAAACTAATGAGTCGTCATGGAAACTAAAACAAACAAGGGTGCACAAAAATAGGAACTAATGGAGTCCAAAACTAACAGAACATAAATAAACAAAACAAGATGTAGACCATAGATCATGACACTATTTACATTGCAGATTGTCACTAAAGGCATCAAAACCATGACACCTGTGAAGTGAAAACCATTTCAGGTGACTACCTCTTGAAGCTCATGGAGAGAATGCCAGGAGTGTGCAAAGCAGGAATCAGAGCAAAGGGTGGCTATTTTGAAGAAACTAGACTATTAAACATGTTTTCAGTTATTTCACTTGTTTGTTTTGTTAAGTACATAACTCCAGATTTATAGTCGTGAAGCCTTCAGTGACAATCTACAACAAACTAAGGCCCGTTGAGCTTTTCAATCTGACCCGCCGGACATTCCCAAAACAATTGTTTTAGATGTTTAAGATGGAAAGTGTATCCGCCATTATGATGTGCAGTACTAAGTCTTTCAATGCTTGGAATTTGCATGATATAGTACTTACTATGGTCATCTAATTAGTTACTATGGTCTTCTAATTACTTACTATGGTCACTATGAGATATCTCAGATTGTAGGTGTTTTTTTTTTTTTTACTGTGTTTGTTGCATTTTGGTTGCGTTTCAGTTGATCAGAAAATGTGTTTTCAATATTCAGTGTTTTATCATTCATAGTTATTATTGCGAATGATAAAACACTGAATATTGAAAACATATTTTCTCAGCACCCCCCGCGACCCCAAAAGGGAATAAGCGGTGGAAAATGGATGGATGGATGGATAGTTATTATTGCGAATCGCACATTCTTTTATTTTCATGTACACTCTGGGTGTCTCATTCAGTAAAAAAAATGTCAAAATTCCATTCTGTTTTTTAAAGGGCTACTGAAATGAGATTTTCTTATTTAAACGGGGATAGCAGGTCCATTCTATGTGTCATACTTGATAATTTCGCCATATTTTTGCTGAAAGGATTTAGTAGAGAACATCGACGATAAAGTTCCCAACTTTTAGTCGCTAATAAAAAAGCCTTGCCCTTTACCGGAAGTAGCAGACGATGTGCGCGTGACGTCACGGGTTGTGGAGCTCCTCACATCCTCACATTGTTGACAATCATAGCCAGCAGCAGCTAGAGCTATTCGGACCGAGAAAGCAACAATTTCCCCATCAATTTAAGTGAGGATGAAAGATTCTGGATGAGGAAAATTAGAGTGAATTACTTGAAAAAAAAGAAAAAAAAGGCGATTGCAGTGGGAGCGATTCAGATATTATTAAACACATTTACTAGGATAATTCTGGAAAATCCCTTATCTTTCTATTGTGTTGCTAGTGTTTTAGTGAGATTATACAGTACCTGAAAGTCGGAGGGGTGTGGCCATGGGTGTGTTGACCCAGTGTCTCTGAGGGAAGTCCCGAGCTGCAGCAGGACGAAGCTACGCTGGTGTCTCCAGTAAGAGCTGACCTATTTCCACAATTTTCTCACCAAAAACTGCCGGTTGACATTTAGTCGGGATCCATGTTCGCTTGACCGCGCTGTTCCATAGTAAAGCTTCACATTGGGGAATTTTAAACAAGGAAACACCGTGTGTTTGTGTGGTTAAAGTCTAAAAGCTTCCCACCTCCATCTTTCTACTTTCACTTCACCATTTTTAATTGAACAAATTGCAAAAGATTCAGCAACACAGATGTCCAGAATATTGTGTAATCATGCGATTAAAGCAGATGACTTATAGCTTGGATCGGGCTGGAAAATAATGTCCGCTACAACCCGGGACGTCAAACGCACGCGTCGTCATACGAGTCATCATATTGCGACGTTTTCAACACGACACTTTGCGGGAAATTTAAAATTGCAATTTAGTAAACTAAAAAGGCCGTATTGGCATGTGTTGCAATGTTAATATTTCATCATTGATATATAAACTATCAGACTGCGTGGTCGGTAGTAGTGGGTTTCAGTAGGCCTTTAAGGCGGTCCTTAGTAACGTTTTTAGCTTTCAATTATTATTGTGAGCTTTTGTATTAGTGTTCCTAAAAATAGATATACCGTTCTCCAGACACACTTTTTTTTATCTAAATCTGGCCTGATCTACAATGTAAATAGTCATGTAAATAAAGAAAACCCATTGAATGAGAAGGTGTGTCCAAACTTTTGGCCTGTACTATATGTACAGTATACATATATACATACTGTAAGTACTTGGACTATGAGGTGGTTGTTTTCCCGAGATGCAAGTGAATTTGGACCGGAGATGGCATGAAGGTAAAGACATATTTTATTTTAACACAATAACTGCACAAAAAAAAGGCGCGCACAATGGCCGTACAAAAACTTGGCTGTGTGAACCAAACTCGCACTAAGGCAAAACTATGAACATCAAACAAAAACTTGCACTGTGGCATAAATAACGAGAAAACTTACCTTGGAACAGAACGAAAACGGGACATGGATCATTGGCATAGATTACAACAGGGGTGTCAAACTCAAATACAGAGTGGGCCAACATTGTATATGGAACAAAGCCGCGGGCCAAGGTTGAACAAATTAACCTTTTAATAGGGACCCAAACAAGTTTTGCATTAAATTTTGAACAAGCAAGGCTTATATAACTTTAGTGACATGCAAAATCCAGTTTCAAAGAATAATAATAATAATAATTGAAAAAATATCAATGGCATATCAAATAAAATTTAAATAAAAATGTTATGCCTTCTTTTCTATTTGCAATCTTCTGAGGTAAATATCATTTTTTTTCCACAGGCTAATAATACATTTGAAAATAAAATAACACTAATGAATGAACCACACATTCAAGCCTTGAAGTAGCAAGAGAAAATGCATGAATGAAATGTTAATTATTGGTCAGTTTGCTGGAAGTTTCCCGGAAGAGTTAGTGCTGCAGGGGTTCTGGGTATTTGTTCTGTTGTGTTACGGTGCGGATGTTCACCCGAAATGTGTTTGTCATTTTTGTTTGGTGTGGGTTCACAGTGTGGCACATATTTGTAACAGTGCTAAAGTTGTTAATACAGCCACCCACAGTGTGACGTGTATGGCTGTTGACCAAGTATGCGTGGCATTCACTTGTGTGTGTGTGTGTGTAAAAGCCAGAAATATTATTTGACACGCTGTTAGTATGGAGGAAAAGTGGACGTGACGACTGGTTGTAGAGAACGTTAAAGGCAGTGCCTTAAATGCACGCCCCCAATATAGAAATCGGTAGAAATTCGGGAGAATGGTTGCCCCGGGAGATTTTCGGGAGGGGCACTGAACTTCGGGAGTCTACCGGGAAAATTAGGAGGGTTGGCAAGTATGAGTATTAGCGGTGAATGCGGTGTTACAGCGGCACCGACTCTGTATAAGACCGGCGGGCCAGCTCTAATGCTAAATTGATATTGCCTCAAGGGCCAAAGTAAATTACACGGCGGGCCAGATTTGGCCAGCGGGCCAGAGTTTGTTACCCATGGATTACAAGGTGCGTGGCATGTGATCGGGGGTGATGTGGCCAGAATGAACAACAGAAACAGACAGGCTTAAATAATACTGTGGTAATTAGTAAAAAAACAGGTGTGAGACATGAGGACAGGTGAAAACTAATGGGTAGTCACGTTGACAAAACAAACCAGGAAGTGCAACAACAGGAACTGAGTGTCCAAAAAACAAAACATAATCACACAGACATGACACATTGTATGTATGAAAAGCAGCTTTCTGCCCTGCTAAATATTTGCATTTTGATCGGGTTATTACCGTCTTTTGAAGACTTTTTAACGTCCATAGATTCAAGACGGTGTTGTGTTAGTGAACAAGCAAAAATAAAAGCATTAGGACTGTGTTAATAATGAGGCTGTTCTGTTAGGGCCATAATGGTGTCTCCCATGCTTACGCCGGCCTGCGATCTTAAATTGGAAACTGCACTTAGTTGTGGGACACGGGGAGAAGCCATTACCGAATCCCCTGAGTTACACACAAACATTAGGCAGCACGGCAGAAGCTCATAAAATGCCTCCAAAGCTCCAAGTTATTGTCTCAAAATGCATCGAGGAAGTGGTCAAAATAAGCTGAAGCTTAGGAAATAGCCCAAGGAAATGGGCAGAATTAGGGAGTCCATCTATTTAGGAATGCACCTAGTGGCTTTGGATTAAACTGTTTATGCAAGTGTAAAATTGGATTGCAGTGATTTCTAGCTCTGAGCTGCGAGGTCTGCCAGAGCCGAAGTTAAAGTGCACGGATATAAAGTGCAGAGCGACTGTCACTTCATTATTTCTTTGCTGCGTATCTGTCCCAAGCACTCTCAACTCGCCCTCTTCAGTCAGATTGTTGAAGTCGGCACAGCCTCCAGCCTTACTTTTATCAACCTTAGGCCTTTTTTCAGCATTAAGGGGCTTAAATATTTTCTCATCATCACAGAATTAACCTAGGTGATTGCCAAAAGGGCACAAAAATGTGGATATTTATTCAAAGGTATACTAATCGTACCGATTATATTTACCGTTAAAGGGTGGAATGCCATCTCCGGGTTGGAGTCTTGTTCACGAGTGAGGGAAGAGTGGATCGTGAGATCGACAGGCGGATCGGTGCGGCGTCTTCAGTAATGCGGACGTTGTACCGATCCGTTGTGGTGAAGAAGGAGCTGAGCCGGAAGGCAAGGCTCTCAATTTACCGGTCGATCTACGTTCCCATCCTCACCTATGGTCATGAGCTTTGGGTCATGACCGAAAGGATAAGATCACGGGTACAAGCGGCCGAAATGAGTTTCCTCCGCCGTGTGGCGGGGCTCTCCCTTAGAGATAGGGTGAGAAGCTCTGCCATCCGGGAGGAACTCAAAGTAAAGCCGCTGCTCCTCTACATCGAGAGGAGCCAGATGAGGTGGTTCGGGCATCTGGTCAGGATGCCACCCGAACGCCTCCCTAGGGAGGTGTTTAGGGCATGTCCAACCGGTAGGAGGCCACGGGGAAGACCCAGGACACGTTGGGAAGACTATGTCTCCCGGCTGGCCTGGGAACGCCTCGGGATCCCCCGGGAAGAGCTAGACGAAGTGGCTGGGGAGAGGGAAGTCTGGGTTTCCCTGCTTAGGCTGTTGCCCCCGCGACCCGACCTCGGATAAGCGGAAGATGATGGATGGATGGATGGATGGTTAAAATAACAAATGTTGGTCAGGTATTCTACAAAGCCCAAAACCAGTGAAGTTGACATATTACGTAAATCGTGAATAAAAATAAAGAATACAATGATTTGTAAATCCCTTTCAAGTTACATTCAATTCAATAGACTTCAAAGACAATATATATAATGTTTTAACTGAGAAACATATTTTTTTTTGTGCGAATAATCATTAAAGGCCTACTGAAATGAGATTTTCTTATTTAAACGGGGATAGCAGGTCCATTCTATGTCTCATACTTGATCATTTTCCGATATTGCCATGTTTTTGCTGAAAGCATTTAGTAGAGAACATCCACGATAAAGTTCGCAACTTTTGGTTGCTAATAAAAAAGCCGTTCCTGTACCAGAAGTAGCAGACGATGTGCGCGTGACGTCACTGGTTGTAGGGCTCCTTACATCCTCACATTGTTTATAATCATAGCCGCCAACAGCAAGTGCAATTCGGACCGAGAAAGCGACGATTTCCCCAGTAATTTGAGCAAGGATGAAAGATTCGTGGATGAGGAAAGTGAGGGTGAAGGACGAGAAAAAAAAAAAAGACGAGAGGGCAGTGGGAGCGATTCAGATGTTATTAGACACAATTACTAGGATAATTCTGGAAAATTGATTGTCTGTTTATTGTGTTACTAGTGTTTTAGTGAGATTATATGGTCGTACCTGTACAACCTGAAGGTCGGCCCCGCACCTTTCTTCAGCACCAGTCGACGGGCGGTGGCGATGCCCATCTCTGCCCTTCGCAAAGGACCCTCTTCGAAACACGATCTTTCGAAATGATCGCTGCATAATACACTGTACTTTGTGTGTGTGGTCCAATCCAACCGTGTTCGCTTGACATCTCTGTTCCATAGTAAAGCTTGTCATCTTTCGGGAATATAAACAATGAAACACCGGCTGTGTTTGTGTTTCTAAAGCCGGCCGCAATACACCGCTTCCCACCTACAGCTTTCTTCTTTGATGTCTCCATTTCCATTGAACAAATTGCAAAAGATTCAGCAACACAGATGTTCAGAATAGTGTGGAATTTCACGATGAAAACAGACAAGCTAATAGCGGGGAACGATGCTGGAACAAAATTTCGCGTCATCATACCGAGACGTTTCAGCGGGATATTTCGGCGCGAAATTTAAAATTGCAATTTAGTAAACTAACTCGGCCGTATTGGCATGTGTTGCAATGTTAATATTTCATCATTGATTTATAAACTATCAGACTGCGCGGTCGGTAGTAGTGGCTTTCAGTAGGCCTTTAACTTAGAGTATAATGGCATCAACAAATTGATCCTACCAAGCAGAAGGCTTGTTGAACTCCACTGTGTGGGATGGGAAGCAACATGAAGGTGTTCTGTTTCTTTGATGTATTGTAATCAACAGGAAGATTTTGTCTTGACCTGAGATCTACAAAGCGGAGAGAAGGCAGGGCCCGACCTCCCTCCAGGCACCTTTTCTTTGAACTGTTTTCTGATAGAGGGCAACAGCTGTTTACGACCTTTTCTTTGAACCGAATTTTTCTTTGAAGTGTTTTGTAACAAAGGCGATGGCTGTTTTCGACCCTCCTCCCTTAGAAACAGCTGTTGCCATGTAATCAGGGAAAGTCCAAATAAAAGAGGAGGCGTACAATCTTTTGTCAGAGCGTGGTGGAGACTGTACAGGAGTACAGCCCAGATGTCTCTCCTCAATTGAGCCAAATAGTATTCTGTCTTTGTTTAATTCCTTGCTTCTGTGTCTGTTTAATAGATGTCATCAGTGTTTGAACCTGACATTGGTTTTATTTTATTTTTTTAATGGACCCTTTGTAACCGTTTGCTTACTTACTACTGAAAGATAAGTTGTCTAGTATGTTTACTATTTTATTTAATGACAAAAATGTTCTTTGATTGAAATAAGAAACATGTTTGATGTAGCATAAGATTATCTGTTCTGCGATGAGGTGGCGACTTGCCCAGGGTGTACCCCGCCTTCCGCCCGATTGTAGGTGAGATAGGCACTAGCACCCCCCGCTTTTCCAAAGGGAATATGCGGTAAAAATGGATGGATAAAAGATTATCTATTTTTTGTGGTCCACTTTATTTTGAAAGTATCAAATATTGCTATTGAGACAACCCTACTACCGAGTAAGGTGGGCTCTTCTGTCCAACTGCCCACCTAACTGCTGATTGGTAGGTCTTTATTGTCATTGCACAAGTACAACAAACCTTTGTTTTCAGCACAAACCTGTTCAATATTAGTCAAACAAACAGTGTACAGGGTTACAGAACAAGAACGCTGATGGATCGCAATAAGGCGCCCCGTAAAAGATGGGAAAAAGGTAAACGCTGGGGAAGGATGAGTAAAAAAATACAATCCAGACTGGGCTCCTAAGGGGGCCCAGTTCAAAGTGAGAAAAAACCTCCATAGCAAAGCACATATACATATTACAACATACATCTCGAGATATCTAGCAACAGTGGGAAGGTAGTTCAAGGTCATGGTGGTAGGTCGCAGCTCTCAGGCGCTGACCATCCATTCATCACCCCTATGGGATTGCGTCGAGGGCTTTGGATTGGGGGACAGGAGGGTGTATGTGTGGCGTATATTTTTTTTGTGAATGTGTGTGTGTGTGTGTATATAAGGCCATAGTGTGTCTCTGTTCCGCGGCCTTGATGTATTTGCCGTCGCTAGTCCAAAGTCAACAATAACAGGTGTGTGCCCATGAGAGACAAAAAAGGGAGTTTGTTGTGTCTTCGCTTGCAGTGATCTTCGGGAGAGTCTCGAAGCCAGGGAAAAAATCCAAGTTAAAATAATTGTATGCGTGTGAAAATAAAATTTGCTTTTCACTCTATGACTGGTCCTCAAAAACTGCGGGGTAGACAGTCCGATGTAATCCACAGTTCTAACCGCATCCTCTAATCATTTGTGACAGCTTTGGGGTACTTTGAAGACTGCTAGCAACTTCCAATTTGTCAACAAACAAGAGCAACGCTTACTCCAATCAGCAGATGTCTTGTTATCATAATTCCGAATAGGTGGATATCTTCACGTCCTCGACAGAAAAGGGTCGCCAGGCACACGGCACTCCTTCATCTCCCAAGAGTCTGTCGTGTGTCCAGCAACAATCGCTTCGTCACGACAGCAGGTTTCCCCAAACCCAAGACTTTCAATCAATCAATCAATGTTTATTTATATAGCCCCAAATCACAAATGTCTCAAAGGACTGCACAAATCATTACGACTACAACATCCTCGGAAGAACCCACAAAAGGGAAAGGAAAACTCACACCCAGTGGGCAGGGAGAATTCACATCCAGTGGGACGCCAGTGACAATGCTGACTATGAGAAACCTTGGAGAGGACCTCAGATGTGGGCAAACCCCCCACCCCCTCTAGGGGACCGAAAGCAATGGATGTCGAGCGGGTCTAACATGATACTGTGAAAGTTCAATCCATAGTGGCTCCAACACAGCCGCGAGAGTTCAGTTCAAGCGGATCCAAGACAGCAGCGAGAGTCCCGTCCACAGGAGACCATCTCAAGCGGAGGCGGATCAGCAGCGTAGAGATGTCCCCAACCGATACAGGCGAGCGGTCCATCCTGGGTCCCGACGAGCGGTCCATCCTGGGTCTCGACTCTGGACAGCCAGTACTTCATCCATGGTCATCGCACCGGACCCCCTCCACAAGGGAGGGGGGGACATAGGAGAAAGAAAAGAAGCGGCAGATCAACTGGTCTAAAAAGGAGGTCTATTTAAAGGCTAGAGTATACAAATTAGTTTTAAGGTGAAACTTAAATGCTTCTACTGAGGTAGCATCTCGAACTGTTACCGGGAGGGCATTCCAGAGTACTGGAGCCCGAACGGAAAACGCTCTATAGCCCGCAGACTTTTTTTGGGCTCTAGGAAGCACTAATAAGCCGGAGTCTTTTGAACGCAGATTTCTTGCCGGGACATATGGTACAATACAATCGGCAAGATAAAATGGAGCTAGACCGTGTAGTATTTTATACGTAAGTAGTAAAACCTTAAAGTCACATCTTAAGTGCACAGGAAGCCAGTGCAGGTGAGCCAGTACAGGCGTAATGTGATCAAACTTTCTTGTTCTTGTCAAAAGTCTAGCAGCCGCATTTTGTACCAACTGTAATCTTTTAATGCTAGACCTGGGGAGACCCGAAAATAATACGTTACAGTAATCGAGACGAGACGTAACAAACGCATGGATAATGATCTCAGCGTCTTTAGTGGACAAAATGGAGCGAACCAAAACAATCTTGTCAATTTTGTTGAGGCCAGTTAAATAGTTGCAATGTTTAGATTTGGAGAGCAGGGCAAAAAGAGGCAACAAGAAAGGTTAAGACAAGACAAAACAAAGAAGCAAGCGGGAGAGATAAGGGAGAGGAAAGGGGAGCGTCCACCCCCGGTGAGTGCCAGAGATAAAGGTGGTATGGCGCCGTGTCACTTTAGTGGCGCCACACAGCCGATCAATGAAATTGTCGGCGGTCTAATGATAAACAGGTTTCAGTTCGAGCAGCCTATGTCCGCTTGGTACAAGTGTTTGACTTCCCTTCATGTAATTTTGTGTAAGAATATTGTTGGACAATGAAAAGTGCAGAGGACCAATACTGCTTTTTGGAAACAACAAGTGCAAAAGTCCCACAATGCCCACCACCAAAGGACACTTGAGGCTTGAAAAACATAGAAAACAAGCTGTATATTTATCTATGTATACTGTGCTATGCAAATATATGTAAATATTGTTTTCTTGATTTTTCAGTTTGGCAGCTTTCCAGCTCTTGGGGTATACCCTCTGGCACTAAGCCCATATGTGAAAACACTGAAGGTACAAACAAAGATAAGTGAAGGCAGCTGAAAGTTAATTCTTGTGGAAATAGTTTGTCCTTCAAATTCCAGTAGTACGCTCTCAAATAAATATACAATTGTGTGACCAGGGGGGTCGTAATCCATGATGGAATGGCGGGGACTTGTGTGAAGACAAGCTGAGTTTAGCCTTTGTATTAAAAGGGTAGGTGGGACCGAGGCAGGTGGGAAGTAGGGATAAGAGGGATTGTGTTTGCCAGTAGTATGACCTAATGCAGGTGTGCCCACACTTTTTCTGCAGGCGAGCTACTTTTCAATTGACCAACTCGAGGGGATCTACCTCATTTATATATATCATTTATATTTCTTTATTTATGAAAGAGACATTTTTGTAAACAAGTTAAATGTGTTTAATGATAATACAAGCATGTGTAACACATATAGATGTCTTTCTTTCACAAAGACAAGAATATAAGTTGGTGTATTACCTGATTCTGATGACTTGCATTGATTGGAATCAGACAGTATTGATGATAACGCCCACATTTTCAAATGGAGGAGAAAAAAAGTTGTCCTTTCTGTACAATACCACATGAAAGTGGTTGGTTTTTGGCATCTAATTCATCCAGCTTCCATACACTTTACAAGAAAAACATTGGCGGCAAATTCCGTAGCTTGCTTGATTGACATTCACGGCACCCGAGGGTCTTGTGAGATGACGCTGGCTGCTGCCAGTTCATTATTATGAAAAAATGACAGAGATGAAGGCGAGAAACACTTTTTATTTCAACAGACTCTCGCGCCGTACCTTCCGTCAAAACTCTAAAGGCCTACTGCACATTTCCTATCTTCACAATAAAAGCCCTGCTTCATGCTGCCTGCGCTAACAAAATAAGAGTCTCGGAAAGCTGGCGTGCACAAGTGATGTGCACGCCAGCTTTCTGAGGGATCGCTTGTGCACGCCAGTTTTCCGAGACTCTGTATTTAGTTAGCGCAGGCAGCATGAAGCAGGGCTTTTATTGTGAAGATAGGAAATGTGCAGTCGGCCTTTAGAGTTTTGACGGAAGGTACGGCGCGAGAGTCTGTTGAAATAAAAAGTGTTTCTCGCCTCCCTCTCGGTCATATTTTCATAATAATGATCTTGCAGCAGCCAGCGTCATCTCACAAGACCCTCCGGTACCGTGAATGTCATTTAAGTGACGTCTTGGTGAAGATTGATGATCACTCATTTTTAGGTCTATTTTTTTTAAAAGCCTGGCTGGAGATGGACTGACACACCCCCCGCGGTCGACTGGTAGCTCGCGATCGACGTAATGGGCACCCCTGACCTAATGTATGGGTCACTGGTTCAGGTCTCCAGCTTAGTTCTGCAGATAACATCCTATTTCTCCCATATTTATTAAAAACCATGTCTGGCCATTTAAAGTTAATATGCAAATGTGTCTCGGAGAGTATGGGGTATCGGACTGTCTGATTGTGGCGGTCCGCTCCCTGTATGATCAGTGTCAAAGCTTGGTCCGCATTGCCGGCAGTAAGTCGGACCCGTTTCCAGTGAGGGTTGGACTCCGCCAAGGCTGTCCTTTGTTACAGATTCTGTTCTTAACTTTTATGGACAGAATTTCTAGGCGCAGCCGAGTGTGAATCGACTGGGATGGGAATCTGAGTCCGAGTCCATGCTTCTCGCCCGGAAAAGGGTGGAGAGCCATATCCGGGACAGGGAGGAGATCTTGCCCCAAGTGGAGGAGTTCAAGTACTTCGACGTCTTGTTAACAAGTGAGAGAAGAGTGGATCGTGAGGTCGACAGGCGGATCGGTGCGGCGTCTTCAGTAATGCGGATGCTGTATCGATCCGTTGTGGTGAAGAAGGAGCTGAGCCGGAAGGCAAAGCTCTCAATTTACCGGTCGATCTACGTTCCCATCCTCACCTATGGTCATGAGCTTTGGGTCATGACCCAAATGACAAGATCACGGGTACAAGCGGCTGAAATGAGTTTCCTCCACTGGGTCCCTTAGAGATAGGGTGAGAAGCTCTGTCATCCGGGAGGAGCTCAAACTAAAGCCACTGCTCCTCCACATCGAGAGGAGCCAGATGAGGTAGTTCGGGCATCAGGTTAGGATGCAACCTGAATGCCTCCCTAGGGAGTTGTTTTGGGCACGTCCTTCCGGTAGGAGGTCACAGGGAAGACCCAGGACACGTTGGGAAGACTATGTCTACCTCCTCAGGAGGAGCTGGACGAAACGACTGGGGAGAGGAAAGTCTGGGCTTCTCTGCTTAGGCTGCTGCCCCCGCGACGTGACCTTGGATAAGCAGAAGAAGATGGATGCAAATGTGTTTTGTTCATTTGTGTGTATTGTTCATTTGTTCAGCCACACCCAAAATGTCGTCACTGGTGCATTTGGTAGATGTTAGACTTGGTCCATTTACCAATATTGTTTAGTTTGTCTTAGGAGAAATCTACCTGTCACAAAGAATGTTTAGGAATGTACAAAACATATTTACAGTAGTGCCTCAAAATACAAGCATAATTGGAACTCTTAACAATTACACTTGTATCTCAAATCATTGTCTAGCACTGAAGTAAATTGGAATCACTTTGATCGGTGCTCGGCTCGACTAAAACAGCCATTTTTAACATGCTTTTTAGAAAATGGATATCGTTTGAAAGACAATACAATGGAATGTACTACAAATAATTAAAGTAGTTTGATGACAAAGTAATACAAATGTACAGCATTTAACCGGAAGAGTGGATCTCTACAGTATCTCCTTTGAGCTACTTCTCCATCAAACACACAGTCAGCAGCTTTTTCATATTTTCATGGATAAATGACTGCCATTTAGATATTATTCCAACGTCTTTGGCTGGCCTTAGACTAGTAGTGCTTGGGTACAACTGCTTCACTACAGTTATAGTAGTCGGCTAGAGTATACACCCCCGCTGCCACCAAACCCCATCCACCCATCTCTCGAATTCAGAGGTCTCATGGTTGGCAAGTATGTGTACAGTTTATTTATCTTTTAGAGCTAAATGTTGATATAGTCGCGCTTGTAACGAGCAAAACAACTCGAAGTATCGTTTGACCGTTTATTCATAAAAGACGAGAATGAATGACTCCTAACATGAAATGACTCAAAAATGGCAACGACAAACCCCCACCTTTTGGGTAAATCTCCCAAAAGTCGGGGGCCGGTTCCGAATTAATCACTCTTAACTGCATATATAAATGCTAACCAAAAACAATATTTTTATGTGCACAATCGAACAACGACAGAGTTACAATACACAATATATGATAAACAATATATAAAGCAGGGGTCACCAACCTTTTTGAAACCAAGAGCTACTTCTGGGGTACTGATTAATGTGAAGGGCTACCAGTTTGATACACACTTAAATAAAATGCCAGAAATAGCCAATTTGCTCTATTTACCTTTAATAAATAAATCTATATATATATTAAAAAATGGGTATTTCTGTCCGTCATTCCGTCGTACATTTTTTTCCTTTTACGGAAGGTTTTTTGTAGGGAATAAATGATGACAAAAACACTTACTTGAACGGTTTAAAAGAGGAGAAACACAAACAAATTGAAAATTTAATTTTGAAACATAGTTTATCTTCAATTTTGACTTTATAATTTAAAATTCAACCGAAAAAAATGGATACAAACTAGCCAATTCGAATCTTTTTGAAAAAATAAAAAAAATAATTTATGGAACATCATTAGTAATTTTTCCTGATTAAGATTAATTTTAGAATTTTGATGACATGTTTTACATAGGTTAGAATCCAATCTGCACTTTGTTAGAATATATAACACATTGGACCATTTCTAACAAAGAAAATCATTATTTATTCTAGATTTTCCTGAACAAAAATTTGAAATGAAATTCAAAAGACTTTGAATTAAGATTTAAATTTGATTCTACGGATTTTCTAGATCTGCCAGGGAATGTTTTTCTTTGAATTTTAATCATAATAAGTTTGAAGAAATGTTTCACAAATATTATTCGTCTAAAAAACTGAAGCTAAAATTAAGAATTCAATTTAAATGTATTTATTATTCTTTACAATAAAAAAAAATACTTGAACATTGATTAAAATTGTCAGGAAAGAAGAGGAAGGAATTTAAAAGGTAAAATGATGTATGTGTTTAAAAATCCTAAAATCATTTTTAAGGTTGTATTTTTTCTCTAAAATTGTCTTTCTGAAAGTTATAAGAAGCAAAGTAACAAAACGAATGAATTTATTTAAACAAGTGAAGACCAAGTCTTTAAAATATTTTCTTGGATTTTCAAATTTTATTTGAGTTTTGTCTCTTTTAGAATGAAAACTGTCGAGCAAAGCGAGACCAGCTTGCTAGTAAATAAATACAATTAAAAAAATAGAGGCAGCTCACTGGTAAGTGCTGCTATTTGAGCCATTTTTAGAACAGGCCCGCAGGCGACCAGAGGTGGGTAGTAAGGCGCTACATTTACTCCGTTACATCTACTTGAGTAACTTTTGGGATAAATTGTACTTCTACGAGTAGTTTTTATGCAACATACTTTTACTTTTACTTGAGTATATTTATAGAGAAGAAACGCTACTTTTACTCCGCTCCATTTATCTGCAATCAGGTCGCTACTCGCTACTTTTTTTTTTTATCGATCTGTTAATGCACGTTTTGTTTGTTTTGTTTTTGTCAGACACGCATTCAAAGTAGGAACTACGCATGCCTGCGTTTCACCAATCACATGCAGTCACTGGTGACGTTGGACCAATCAAACGGAGCCATGTGGTCACGTGACCGTCACACGTCAAATCCGACCTAAAAAAGTTGAAAAACGTATTGGGGTGTTACCATTTAGTGGTCAATTGTACAGAATATGTACTGTACTGTGCAATCTAATAATAAAAGTTTCAATCAATCAATCAAAAGTGTAAAGGAAAAAAGACACTTTTTATTTCCACCGTACTTCCCGTCAAAAGCCTAAAGACTGATTGCACAGTTCCTGTCTTCACAATAAAAGCGCCGCTCCATCGCGCCTGCGCTAACAAAATAAGAGTCTCCGAAAGCCAGCGCAAACAAGCTAGCAAGCTACGGAGTTTGCCGCTAATGTATTTCTTGTAAAGTGTATAAAAACGAATATGGAAGCTGGACAAATAAGATGCCAAAAACCAACGACTTTCATGATGTATTAGACAGGAAAGAGGAACTTTTTTTTCCTCCATTTGAAAATGTGGACATTATCAGCACTATACTGTCTGATTCCAATCAATGCAAGTCATCAGAATCAGGTAATACACCAACTTATATTCTTGTCTTCATGAAAGATAGGAATCTATATATTAAACATGCATGTATATTCATTAAAACACCTTTAACATGTCAACAAAAACGGCAAAATAAATAACTATAAATTATATACTGTATATATATCTATATCTATATACTTCTCTCTCTCTATATATATATGATATGTGTGTGTATGTATATATGAGGTAGATCACCTCGACTTGGTCATTTATTAAGTAATTGATAAACGTTGAAAAACTTATTGGGGTGTTACCATTTAGTGGTCACTTGTACAGAATATGTACTGTACTGTACAATCTACTAATACAAGTTTCAATCAATCAATCAATCAATCAATTGATGAATGCCTATTGAGCCTATTAAGTGCTGTTAAGTTATTGTGGCTCAATTGTCCTTAATATTTTTAGTTTAATGTATTATTGTTTTAGTTGCTTAAGAGATATTCCTGGCTATGAATTAGCTCATTGCTATTTTTATGTTTTTGTGCATTATTTGTTGCCGTAATCATTAAACGAACAGGTTACTCATCAGTTACTCAGTACTTGAGTAGTTTTTTCACAACATACTTTTTACTTTTACTCAAGTGAATATTTGGGTGACTACTCCTTACTTTTGCTTGAGTAATACATCTCTAAAGTAATAGTACTCTTACTTGAGTACAATTTCTGGCTACTCTACCCACCTCTGCAGGCGACTCATCTGGTCCTTACGGGCTACCTGGTGCCCACGGGCACCGCGTTGGTGACCCCTGATATAATCTATACACCTTGGCTCCCCAGACACATTTTTTCTCTCAATGTGGCCCCCCGAGTCAAAATATTTGCCCAGCTCTGCATTAACCAAAGTGGAAGCCTCTTTGCAGGAATATAAATTATACAGGAGACATTTTTCAAATGTTTTACATTTGACTGAGCAGATTATATTTTAGGAGTAGTCTGTTACGGCAAGGCAAAAAGCAAAACAAGAAAGGGTCAAATAAATGTCATTTATTTTATCGAGCCATGATGTTGCTGCCACAAGTTCAGCTCCAATGTCATAAATGACAATATGTGTTTTTTTCGTGTGTGTGTGTGTGTGTGTGTGTGTGTGTGTGCCATCATAGAGGCATAAGTTCATCGAAACGGATCTCTTAAAAAGCGCAGACATAATAAACTACAAATCCATGGAAATATACAAATGAGTTGCGGCCCCACCTTATTGTATCAAAACGAAGTTGTATCATCTTTACTTTTCTTCTTGTTTATCGTGCACGCAAAAAGGGGACAAAAAAAAATAACTTGCCCCAAGTATCTTTTTGTTTTGGACTCAAAAGGTGTGTTTTGATCACCGAGTAGGACAAGCCAAAATGACACATTCAGCCTATAAATAAGTACGACAATTTGTTTTCTTAATGCAAAGAAGACACATCTAAAGCCATCATCCCTTCTTTCGCACGTCAGTCGGCAGATAAAAGCTTGACACAATTTGCATTTCAAGTGATTGTTCGTAAACATTTTTAGTCTGAATCCCTTTGTTCCGCTTCTTTCTTTGTGCTAACATCTTGTCATCCATATTGTGTAAATACATAAAAAAAACAGCAAAACATTGGTAAGCTTCTTATTTAAGTTTACTTTTAGAATATTGATGTTATTCGTTTCTATTTATTCCCCGACATTTCATCTCAACACATCTGGAGATAGCTTCATTTCATAAAAAATATGCTTTGTGACAACAGGAAGAACAAACGATTAAGGCTTTATTAATTTTGAATGGGACCAATTTGCAGTCAATTATTATCATTGCCATTTGCGTTCTGTATTATTTTGTTTTTTCAATTTTAATACAGCGAAAGTGTAACATTCACAGAAAATTATTTTAAACATCCTGCAATTTTTTTCTATAAAGTCCATCAAAGTTAATTATATCTCCCATGAGACGCACTTAATTATTTTTTTTTTTTTCAAAACTCGACAGTGCATCTTATAACACGCCTAATGTACGGAATAATTCTGGTTTTGCTTACCGACCTCGAAGCTATTTTCTTTGGTGCATGGTGTGATGATAAGTGTGGCCAGTAGATGGCAGTCAAACACAAGAGATAAGTGTAGACTGCAATATGACTCAAGTAAACAACACCAACGTTTTCAAAGTTCCACTGAAAATATAGAACATTACACACGGCGCTCAAAAATCTGTCAAAATGTTTTTAGTACGACTTTGGATTGATGGATTGTGCTGTAATTCAACATATGAGTATTATAATGGTGTGTGTGTAAGGTAAGACATATTAGCTGGCGTTTTGTTTCACAATATTCTGCAAAAGCAACTTCTATTACCTTCTCATAACTGCTGATGTGTATTTGGGATCTGCATAAGTCCTGAAAAATGTGCGTGTCCGCCTTTGTAGTACATGCCAACAACGTAGTCGATAAGCTTCTTCTTTTTCTCTATCTTCTTGTTATGGGACATTTACCCTTTGCTGTTGCCATTTCAAATATAAAGTAGAGTAAAGTTATTGCTTATATCCGTCAGTAAACTTGCCATGAAAGCGCTAAAACATACCGGTGTAGTGAATTTACATTATTCACCCGAGGAACTGTAGTTATTAGAGAGTTCCAGTTGGAGAGTTTTTCACAGGACACATTTCCGGTGTTGTTGTTGTTCCAGGATGAGAAGATGCTGCTCCGTTATTTATTTAATAGGGGTGGGCAATATCGGCAATTTGGGGATCGATACCGATCCGAACCGATACCGGCCAGTATCGCTGATACCGATACCGGAAGTGTCATCATCTGATGGGGGCGGGGGACTTCGGGATATCGATACTTTTGAAAAACAAATTTTTACTTTTGCCTTTATTAATTGATTATGATAATAATACAACACAGGACAACGATTTAAGTCAAAGAATAAAATATTTATTACAAAAGTGATATCAATAGCAATAAAGTAATGCAAATAGGGTGCAAACAACTACTGAACCTGGCTTGTCGCCTCAAAACACACAAACACTTAAGGTAAATAACAAAACTTTAGTTATCGAACAAAGTTGTAAACATGAACACAAAACAAAATAGCTGAGAAATTCAAATGAAAAAAGTAATAATATCAATTACAATAAAGTAAGTAGTGCAAATAAGGTGAAAACAAATACTGAACTTGGCTAGTCGCCTCACAACACACAAAAACTTAAGTAAAAAAGAAAACACTAGTTATTAAACAGTTGTAAAAATGAACACAAAACAAAAGAACTGAGAAATTCAAATAAAAAAGTAATAATATCAATTATAATAAAGTAAATTGTGCAAATAAGGTGAAAACAAATACTGAACACGAAATAATGAACACGAAACAAAAGAACTGAGAAATTCTTATCGTTATTTTAGTGCAATAAAATACTTTACAGCTTACAACCAAGACATTAAGTCGCACTGGAAACGCACGCGTGTGTGTGTGTGTGTGTGTGCGAGTCCGAGTGAAGCTCCGAGCGAATTATACTGATGTGTGTGCGCGAACGCACCAAGCGTCATGTTAGTTGTATTTATTTTATTTTATTTTGGGTTGAAGATGAATTTTTAAAGTGTTTTTAAATCTCGTTCGCGACCCATCACTAGGGAGGAGGTTGGAGTGGTGAGGAGCGCTGCGCTGCGCTCACATTTTTTTTTAAATCGGAGTGATTCGCTTAATTTGCTGAAGTATCGATACCATCACGCCAGTATCGATACGATACCGATACTCACCAAGTATCGATACCATCGATACTTGGTATCGATACGCCCAGCCCTATTATTTAAGTAAAAGTCTGAATATCATTAAAACAGTTAGCTCCGTCTTTTGACACTTCTTCCACACCCGTCCTTGCACGCTACACCGCTACGACAAAGATGACGCGGAGAAGACACTGCCGAAGGTGAGCCACGTAAATAAGACCGCCCATAAAACTGTGCATCCTGAAGCGACTGTCAGAAAGCGGCTTGAAGATGATCTGTAAAACATAATCTATGCAATATTTTCACCAAAGAACCACCATTACATGTTATGTAGACCACAAAGAAGGGTTTTACGTTTAGAAAAAAATGTAATTATATGACTAATTTAATGCACCCTATAATCTAAGCCTTATATATGAAAAGATATTGAAAATAGACTATTAATCGGCAGCACGTTTTATAATCCGGTGCGCCCTATGGTCCGGAAAATACGGTATACAGTTTGCATATGAATAGAAAACATTTTTTTTTTCTAAATGCATGTAAATGCCTTATTTTACAGTGATAGTCAGCCTTCATGTTTTAGTAGACGCTAGGTACACATACAGTTTGTGGAAGAGAAAATTAGTCTTTGTCATTTTTTTTAAATGTTCAAAATTGGAATATCACAATACGTATTACGGGTGCTTTTTGCGGCAGGTAAGTGGCAACTTTAAGGGCATTCACATACAAACTGGTACTTTAATTTACAAGTACATTAACTTATAAGTATTTTGAGATACAACCTTCCTCTCGGCCTCTTGTTATTCTTAAGTTGATGACAAACTTTGAGTTCGAGTACGTTCACCATCAGTTGAAGTCATTTTTGTCAGCCTTCTACCATTTGAGCAGAAAATAGTTAATATAATAGTACATGTTCTAACTTTGACGGATGTAAATACTTTTTATCAGCACATCGCAAAAGTCGAAAGAGTCGGATTTTGATTAGTTTGAATTAGGGTTGTACGTTACACCGGTATTAGCATAGGACGGCAATACTAATGCATCATTTTCGGTACGATACCATCTCTGAAACGTACCAGTCCCGCACCCCCCATGTCGAAGTCACGTCGTGACATTGCCTGGTTTACGAGCAGGTGAGCATGTTCAGCAGCGCACAATCACTGAGTACTTACAAGTAGACACAGTGTGTGGACAGAAAAGGGAGAACGGACGCATTTTGGCTTAAAAACTAACAATAAAGGTGGAGTTATAACACTGAAACTCCCTCAGGAAGATGTGCTTTAAAACATGGCTAGTTAGCTAGCGGCTAAAGTCCGTCTGCCGTCTGCAGTGTTTTAGTTACTTCTAAATCACTAATCCTGGTCTCTATGGCGACAAATAAAGTAAGTTTCTTACAAGTATCATCCCTGCAGGACGAGGAATAGCTAAACATGCTTCACTACACACTGTATCAAAATGTAAACAAACGCCAAACAAACACCTAACATCCACTGTAATGATACCAAGTACAGGCACGTATCTAGTCGATACCACTATGATTACGTCAATATTTATTGGCATCACATCTTCGTTCTTTTAAAATAAATGTACTGTATTTCCTTGAATTGCCGCAGGGCATATAGTATGCGCCTGCCTTGAATTACTGCCGCGTCAAACTCGCTTCCCAAAATAATTAGCGCATGTCACGAGTGACACTTCCCCTGTCATCATTTTCAAAACGGAGGAGGCTGATTTCAATACCGGTAATTTGAAATTGCGTAAAGGGAAGAAGATTAAGAGCTGTTCAGTAGGATTTAAGGTCCAAGCTTACATCACACTCAATTTTTTACTGCATACCTTTGGTAAGTGCCGGAGTGAGAAGAGGATTTCAAATAATTAGCGCATGCTTACTTTTACCGCATGCCTTTGGTAAGCGCAGGAGTGAGAAGAGGTTTTAAATTAATTAGCGAAATACAGTATATTATGTTCATAAACTAGGGAAATATGTCCCTGGACACAAAATGACTTTGAATATGACAGATGTATGATCCTGTAACTACTTGGTATCGGATTGATACCCAAATGTGTGGTATCATCCAAAACTAATGTAAAGTATCAAACAACAGACGAATAAGTGATTATTACATTTTAACAGAAGTGTAGACAGAACATGTTAAAAGAGAAAGTAAGCAGATACTAACAGTAAATGAACAAGTTGATAAATAATACATTTTACAGTTTGTCCTTTATCATTTTGACAAAAATAGAATGATAAATGACACAATATGTTACTGCATATGTCAGCAGCTAAATTAGGAGCATTTGTTTGCTTACTTACAACTAAAAGACAAGTTTTCCTGTATGTTCACTATTCTATTTAAGGACTTAACTGCAATAAGAAACACATGTTTAATGTACCCTAAGTTTTTTTGTTAAAATAAAGCCACAAATGCCATTTTTTGTGGTCCGCTTTATTTGGAAAAGTAACAAAATAAATGTATTACCCGTACCAAAATATTGGTATCGTTACAACACTAGTTTGAATGCTTTGGAACAGTAATGGGGCGGCATAGCTCGGTTGGTAGAGCGGCTGTGCCAGCAACTTGAGGGTTGCAGGTTCAATTCCCGCTTGCGTCATCCTAGTCACTGCCGTTGTGTCCTTGGGCAAGACACTTTTACCCACCTGCTCCCAGTGCCACCCACACTGGTTTAAATGTCACTTAGATATTGGGTTTCACTATGTAAAGCGCTTTGAGTCACTAGAGAAAAGCGCTATATAAATATACTTCACTTCACTAATGAGTAAGAATCACCTCAGGCTCCACACAAATCACGCTGGGTCTTTGCAATTAGGACAACAGAAATCGACACTAAGAGGGCAGCGAGTGGGTGTGTGTGGAACCACAACCACACGTATGTCATGTTAATTTCAGCCTTTTAAGCGCATATTTGATGACGGATCTGTGTTAGAAGTCTTGTTAGCTGGCGGTCTGCGGCGGCGAGCGAAAGATCAAGTGAGCACGGCGAGGAAGAATAATCACTTGGAACGCAGCTCACATCCACACCGATCATGATGACATGCCAGCCATTAATGATTCAGAGGCAGAGGGGCTGAAAAGAGCGAAAGGGGGAGGCGAGGGAGGAGAGACGCCAGGTGGAAGGGAAGGCGGGCGACGGCGGGGAGGAAGGAGCAAGTCTGGGAGGGTCTTGAGAGGCAAAGTTGATTGAGCAGAGAGAGAGAGGGAATAAAGTGGCAGGGGAGAAGGAATGTTCTGGAGTGATGTCCCTTGCCTTTTTTTTTTTTTTAGCTCTCAGTCATTTTTGTCGGTTGTGCCATATTTTAGGAAAGTGTGACATGAATTTCAGAAAATTTGCAGCAGTCACCAAATTTAGATATAGGAGCCAATAGGGTTGTAAAGTATACCAGTATTAGTATAGTACTGCGATACTAACGAATCATTTTTGGTATGTACCGGTCCACTATGCGCCTGCGTCTTAGGTTTACGAGCAGACGAGCATGTTCGGCAGCACACAATCACAGAGTACTTACAAGCAGGCACAGTGTGTGGACAGAAAAGGGAGAACGGACGCATTTTGGCGTAAAAACTAACAATAAAGGTGAAGTTCTAACACAGCAACTCAGAAAGAGGTACTACCTCAGTAGAAGCATTTAAGTCTCACCTTAAAACTCATCTATATACTCTAGCCTTTAAATAGACCTCCTTTTTAGACCAGTTGATCTGCTTCTTTTCTTTTTTCTCCTATGTTCCCCCCTCCCTTGTGTCCGATGACCATGGATAAAGTACTGGCTGTCCAGAGTCGAGACCCAGGATGGACCGCTCGTCGGGACCCAGGATGGACCGCTCACCTGTGTATCGGTTGGGGACATCTCTACGCTGCTGATCCGCCTCCGCTTGAGATGGTTTCCTGTGGACGGGACTCTCGCTGCTGTCTTGGATCCGCTTGAACTGAACTCTCGCGGCTGTGTTGGAGCCACTATGGATTGAACTTTCACAGTATCATGTTAGACCCGCTCGACATCCATTGCTTTCGGTCCCCTAGAGGTTGGGGGGTGCCCACATTTGAGGTCCTCTCCAAGGTTTCTCATAGTCAGCATTGTCACTGGCGTCCCACTGGATGTGAATTCTCCCTGCCCACTGGGTGTGAGTTTTCCTTGCCCTTTTGTGGGTTCTTCCGAGGATGTTGTAGTCGTAATGATTTGTGCAGTCCTTTGAGACATTTGTGATTTGGGGCTATATAAATAAACATTGATTGATTGATTGACTTCAAGACATGGCTAGCTAGCTAGCGGCTAACGTCCATCCGCGGTCGGCAGGGTTTTAGCTACGTCTAAATCACCAATCCTGGTCTCCATGGTGACGAATAAAGTAAGTTTCTTACAAGTATCATCCCTGCAGGACGATAGATACCTAAACATGCTACAAACCGGCGTCACAATGTAAACAAACGCCATTGGTGGATCTACACCTGACATCCACTGTAATGATACCAAGTACAGTAGCGTGTCTATTCGATACTACTATGATTGCGTCGATATTTTTTGGTATCACATCTTCTCTCGGTATAGCTCGGTTGATATACCTGCAACTTGAGGGTTGCAGGTTCAATCCCCGCTTCTGCCATCCTAGTCACTACAGTTGTATCCTTGGGCAAGACACTTTTACCCACCTGCTTCCAGTGCCACCCACACTGGTTTAAAAATGTAACCTAGATATTGGGTTTTACTATGTAAAGCGCTTTGAGTCACTAGAGAAAAGCGCTATATCAATATAATTCACTTCACTTATTTTGTTATTTTAAATGTATGTTATATTTATAAACTCATGAAATATGTCCCTGGACACATGAGGACTTTGAATATCACCAATGTATGATCCTGTAACTGCTTGGTATCGGATTGATACCTACGTAGTACCGCGATACTAATGAATCATTTTTGGTACAACACCGTCTCTGAAATGTACCGGTCCACTACGCGTTGTAGGTTTACAAGCAGACGAGCATGTTCGGCAGCACACAATCACAGAGTACTTACAAGCAGGCACAGTGTGTGGACAGAAAAGGGAGAACGGACGCATTTTGGCGTAAAAATTAACAATAAAAGTGAAGTTTTAACACAGCAACTCAGAAAGAGGTACTTTAAGACATGGCTAGCTAGCTAGCGGCTAACGTCCATCCGCGGTCGGCAGGGTTTTAGCTACGTCTAAATCACCAATTCTGGTCTCCATGGTGATGAATAAAGTAGGTTTCTTACAAGTATCATCCCTGCAGGACGATGGATACCTAAACATCCTACACACAATGTAAACAAACGCCATTGGTGGATCTACACCTGTAATGATACCAAGTACAGTAGTGTGTCAATATTTTTGGGCATAACATCTGCTTTTGTTCCTTTTTAAATGTATATTATGTTTATAAACTCATGAAATATGACCGGAATGTGGCTTACCAATCACTTATGCATCTTCAGAATGGATCTGACCATCATTTAAAAAGGTTTCCCCTCAGGGGACCTGTTTTTTTATTCCCATACCGTCAGAGGTCCCCTAAAGGTGACTGTGTAAACAGAGCCATGTGCCCATTAAGTAAGAACACACACACACATACTGTTGGAATGTGGCTTAAAAATCACTTAGGCATCTTCAGAATGGATCTGACTATCACTTAATAAGGTTTCCCTTCAGGGGTCCTGTTATTTTTGTCCCCATACCGCCAGAGGTCCCCTAAAGGTCACTGTGTAAACAGAGCCATGTCCCCATTAAGTAAGAATTGGCAGAACACACACACACACAGTTGGAATGCGGCTTAAAAATCACTTGGGCATCTTCAAAATGGATCTGACTGTTATTTAAAATGGTTTCCCTCTAGGGGACCTGTTTATTTGTCCCCATACCGTCAGAGGTCCCGAAAAGGTGACTGTGTAAACAGAGCAATGTGTTGCGATCTGCTGCTCGGATCGTTCCATTTTGTAGTTTTGATTCCTTCCTGTATCACATTTTGTAGTTTGACTCCTTAGTTCCTGTTTTAGTCTGTTGCCATAGCAACATATTATTTTCAGTCTTTTCTGTTCAGTAATTCTCGGACTCTGGTTTTCTTTTCACGCAACTGTTGATGACTTAGGTTTCATGCTACTACTCGCTAGCTCTCGCGCTGAGGTTTATTTTATTCCTAGCTCTCATGCTAGTAGTTTTTGTTTTCCCCTTTGTGTGCCTTTGTGCCAAGTTCAGTGTATCTGTTTGTATTCCTAGCTTTCCATGCTAGCGCTTTTATTTGCTTTTCTGTTTAGCAACAATATTTTTGTTCCTAGCCCTTTTATTA
Organism: Nerophis ophidion; assembly: GCF_033978795.1. NCBI lineage: Eukaryota > Metazoa > Chordata > Actinopteri > Syngnathiformes > Syngnathidae > Nerophis > Nerophis ophidion. The sequence goes on along the minus strand of NC_084630.1, from coordinate 9,326,050 downwards.
ATTTAATAAATACTTTTCATCCTACCTTACGCTGAGTTCTTGCCCGACGCATCCCTGGAGGAAAAAACCTCTATGCCGCACAAGTCTCACAGTAGAATGACTGAACAGAAAAGGCTGGCTTATATAGGATGGTAATTAGTAAAACTGGTGTGCGTCTTGAAACCACAGCAGGTGAAAATAATATGTTGCTATGGCAACAGACTAAAACAGGAACGAAGGAGTCAAACTACAAAATGTGATACAGGAAGGAATCAAAACTGCAAAATGGAACGATCCGAGCAGCGGATCGCAACACACTGTCCCCATTAAGTAAGCATTGCCAGAACACACACACACACACACACGCACACACACACACACACACACACACACACACACACTGTTGAAATGTGGGTGGTGATGTCATCACCCCCCACCAGATATTCACAGTTCCAAGTATTGGGAACCTCCGAGAGCATCGACATTAGACACTACCAGAACCAAAACCAAGGATGGATGCACACCGGGAGCAATGGGGTCTGGGTGCCTTGCTCAGGGGCACATTATTCTTGACAAACCTACTCTCAAGCAGGACAACAATGAACCTTGTTTAAAGTTTAAAGTGTTGCATCTACCAACTGCCCCCAACATTTGTTTTGCAAAATGCAAAGTTGACCAGGGCCACAAACCTAACCTGAGGAATTGCTTGTTCGAACACATTCATCAAGAGGTTTTATTGCCAGGAATCAAACAGGGGTACACCTGCAGCTAGAGCAGGGGTGTCAAACTCGAATACAGAGTGGGCCAAAATTTTAAACAGCGGGCCAAGGTTGAAGAAATTAACCTTTTAATAGGGACCCAAACAAGTTTTGCAATAAATATTGAACAAGCAAGGCTTATATAACTTTAGTGACATGCAAAATCCAGTTTCAAATAATAATAATAATAATAAAAAAAAATATCAATGGCATATCAAATAAAATTTAAATAAATTATTTGCAATCTTCTGAGGTAAATATCAATTTTTTTCCACAGGCTAATAATAAATTCAAAAATAAAATGCATGAATAAAACGTTAATTATTGGTCAGTTTGCTGGAAGTTTCCCAGAAGAGTTAGTGCTGTAAGGGATTCTGGGTATTTGTTCTGTTGTGTTACAGTGCGGATGTTCACCCGAAATGTGTTTGTCATTCTTTTTTGGTGTGGGTTCACAGTGTGGCGCATATTTGTAACAGTGCTAAAGTTGTTTACACGGCCACCCTCAGTGTGACCTGTATGGCTGTTGACCAAGTATGCGTTGTATTCACTTGTGCATGTGTGTGTGTGTGTGTGTGTGTGTGTGTAAAAGCCACAAATATTATGTGGCACGCTTTTTATGGAGGAAAAGCGGACGTGACGACAGGTTGTAGAGAACGCTAAAGGCAGTGCCTTGAATGCACGCCCCCAATATAGTTGTCCAGGTGAAAATCGGTAGAAATTCGGGAGAATGGTTGCCCCGGGAGATTTTCGGGAGGGGCACTGAACTTCGGGTATCTACCGGGAAAATTAGGAGGGTTGGCAAGTATGAGTATTAGTGGTGAATGCGGTGTTACAGCGGCACCGGCGGGCCAGCTCTAATGCTAAATTGATATTGCCTCAAGGGCCAAATTAAATTACACGGCGGGCCAGAGTTTGACACCCATGAGCTAGAGCAGGGGTGCCCACACTTTTTCTGCAGAAGAGCTACTTTTCAATTGACCAACTCGAGGGGATCTACCTCATTTATATATATCATTTATATTTATTTATTTATGAAAGAGACATTTTTGTAAACAAGTTAAATGTGTTTAATGATAATACAAGCATGTGTAACACATTTGGATGTCTTTCTTTCACAAAGACAAGAATATAAGTTGGTGTATTACCTGATTCTGATGACTTGCATTGATTGGAATCAGACAGTAATGATGATAACGCCCACATTTTCAAATGGAGGAGAAAAAAAGTTGTCCTTTCTGTACAATACCACATGAAAGTGGTTGGTTTTTGGCATCTAATTCATCCAGCTTCCATACACTTTACAAGAAAAACATTGGCGGCAAATTCCGTAGCTTGCTTGATTGACATTCACGGCACCCGAGGGTCTTGTGAGATGACGCTGGCTGCTGCCAGTTCATTATTATGAAAAAATGACAGAAAGGAAGGCGAGAAACACTTTTTATTTCAACAGACTTTCGCGCCGTCCCTTCCGTCAAAACTCTAAAGGCCGACTGCACATTTCCTATCTTCACAATAAAAGCCCTGCTTCATGCTGCCTGCGCTAACAAAATAAGAATCTCGGAAAGCTGGCGTGCACAAGTGATGTGCACGCCAGCTTTCTGAGGGATCGCTTGTGCACGACAGTTTTCCGAGACTCTGTATTTAGTTGGCGCAGGCAGCATGAAGCAGGGCTTTTATTGTGAAGATAGGAAATGTGCAGTCGGCCTTTAGAGTTTTGACGGAAGGTACGGCGCGAGAGTCTGTTGAAATAAAAAGTGTTTCTCGCCTTCCTCTCGGTCATATTTTAATAACAATGATCTTGCAGCAGCCAGCGTCATCTCACAAGACCCTCCGGTACCGTGAATGTCATTTAAGTGACGTCTTGGTGAAGATTGATGATCACTCATTTTTAGGTCTATTTTTTTTTAAAGCCTGGCTCGAGATCGACTGACACACCCCTCGTGGTCGACTGGTAGCTCGCGATCGACGTAATGGGCACCCCTGAGCTAGAGGCTCTCAGGAGCCTGACTGAAGAGCACAGTGGTACATTTGCGCCTTGAGGCTGGTATTGTTTTACCCAACTGATGTTTTATTTTATTATAAGATATTCAATTAGATCGAGTTGTATTTTTATCACTGTTGGATTTAATTGGCGTGAAGACAATAATGTGGCAAAGCTCGAGATGTCTGCTGCATACTGATAATATCAATGCCGCATTACTTTTTTCTCTTCTTTTTTTTTTCGGAACAAGCGGTCCTTGAGGTTTTTCCATGAGAGCTGAGCTGTCCTCTCCCAGCTACATCATTTTCCTAATCTTTTCACTGTACATAAATTAGCGGAACGAATTGAATTGGTGCACCGTCAAATAAAAGAAGTAGGTCTTCAAAAAAGAAGAGGTTTAATGTCTAAGTACCGAACTCGGTCATTGTCATTCAAATGTTTCCACTTTAAGGCGTGGAAATATAATACATGGGAATCAAGATGATAGGAAAGCCGACATTCTAATTAAAGCCTTATCGTCCACGCTGTCAACTGTCGCGGGGAAATTCCAAGCATTCGCGGGATCCTGTTCCGTTGAAAGTGTTTAACGTGACATGTAAATCTTTTGTCAGGAATAATGACTGCACTGTACACCTGCTAGTGTGAGGTCATTGATTAGAAGCAGTTGACTTAAATTACCACAGTCATTACTTAGCCATGTGCCAAGTGGATTTTCAACCGCCACGCTTATTCGAACGATCAATTCGTGTCATCAGTGATCGTCGTCGTTTTGAACGGAACTGCACTTTTTTGGGGGGGGGGGATGGGCCTATCGTTCAGAATTATGAGACAAAAACGCGTGTCATTTTTTTTTTAAATTCTACACTGCAAAAACTGAAATTTAAGTAAGATGAAATATCTCAAATAAGGGTGATATTTGCTTATTTTCTGTCTGATAAGATAATTCTTCTCACTAAGCAGATTTTATGTATTTTACTTGTTTTAAGGGTTTTGCTCCTAAATGATCTCAATAAGATACTACAGCTTGTTTCCGACATTTTATGACCTATTTTGAGTAAAATATGCTTCAAACTATTTTTGTCCAAGTGTCCAAAACACACCCAGCAATGGTGCACAGGAAGGCGGGGAAGAAGAGGAGGGAAAAGGCGGCCAAAATGTTTAAAAGTCCCAATTGTGTCCAAAATACCTGCCCGGGGTTCCAGTCCCACAAGTCCCGCCGCCGGCCACACAAATCCCGGAATACAAAAAATGTCCAAAACGCACCCAGCAAATTCCCACGGGAAGTAGGGGGGAAAAATGACAAAAGTCGGCAAAAGTCCCCCAAAATTTTCAAAATACCTACCCGGGTTCGAGTCCCAATCGGGTTCGAGTTTGAGTTTGAGTGTACACTCGGACCCGGGTGGGACTTTTGAACATTTCCCCGACTTTTCTCACTTTTCTCCCCACCTTCCCGTGGGACTTTGCTGGGCGCGTTTTGGACATTCTGGGCATCCTGTCCGGCGGCGGAACTTGTGGGACTCGAACCTGTGTAGGTATTTTGAACATTTTTGGGACTTTTGCTGACTTTTCCAACTTTCATCACCCTTCCCCATGGGACTCGGCTGGGTGTGTTATGGACATTTTGGGTATCCCGGGACTTGCGCAGCCATACTTAAGATTTTATGTTAGAGTGTTTTACTTGTTTTAAGTGTTTAGGTCCTAAATGATCTCAGTAAGATATTACAGCTTGTAGCTGAGATTTTATGACCTATATTGAGTAAAATATGCTTGAAACAAGACTATAAAATGTTGCAGAGCTGTGTCATCAACACTCACAAGTATAAAACTACTTTTTAAAGTAAGAATTTCTTATTTCAAGAATGTAAAACAAAATCATGACTTTGACACAATTGTTTCTAATATTAAAACAGATGACAGCCAAATAGACTTTGTCGTTTTATTTTCAATGAAACAATAGAAAATACGTACTCATATAGTAGTACACTTGTTATTAATGAGAATATACTTATTTTACGGTATTTTTGGGTTCATTGAAGTTAGCTAATTTGACTTGTTTTGGAAAGTCTTAACAAGCCACATTTTCTTGTTCTATTGGCAGATAATTTGGCTTAGTTCAAGTAAAGTAACCCTCATTTTTGAATGTTTTTTTCTTGTTTTTGAACACTGACTTTTTGCAGTGTAAAGATTAAAAAAACTTTCGCAAGAAGCGGCTAACGGAAGTCAACATTGTGGCCTTCAAAGCCTTCTAAAACAACTTGACAACAATTTACACCCCTCGTATTTTTTCCGACTATAAGGTGCTGGAGATGTCCGATAATGGCTTTTGTTGATATCCGATATTCCGATATTGTCCAACTCTTAATTACCGATTCCGACACAACCAATACCGATATATACAGTCGTGGAATTTTGTTGTGATGCCCTGCTGGATGCATTAAACAATTTAACAAGGTTTTCCAAAATAAATCAACTCAAGTTATGGGAAAAAAAATGCGAACATGGCACTGCCATATTTATTATTGAAGTCACAAAGTGCATTATTTTTGAGTGAGTGATGTCTTGTTTTTTTTTTTTTGTCTCGTGAATTGCATGTTTTATTTTGAAAAGCAACTCCTCTTGTTTCAGATCACTTGCCCTTCCTCTTGTGTCATCAGTCTGACCTCATCCATGACCCCTGATTGTTTCCGCCTGTTTCCCATTACCCTCATGTGTCATATAAGCCCACGCCTCCCCTTGTTCTGTGCCAAATTGTCTCGAGTTTCTGTGCCTGTCTCGCTTTCATGACCATGTCCATGCCTTGTCTCGTCCCAGGCTTATTTTCCTGGATCCTGAATTCCCACGCTGCTATTTTGAGTTTGACTTTTTCTCTTCCTCAGTAGAGTGAATTTTGTTTTTGTTTTTTTTTCAACCGAAGTGGTGAGTATTTATTTTTTTCCTACTAGTCTTTCTTTCCTCAAATTTTTTGAGTGATTTTTTTTGTTTACCATTATTAGATTAAGATTAAGTGTAGAAATGTTCATAGTTATTGTTTTCTTCCTCCTGTTGGGGCGTTTTATGTAATAAGTTTCATAGCAGATACGGCGCAAACTTTAAGTTCATCTTTGTTTTTGTATTTTCCTCCTTTTAGGAGTTATTCTCGGTTATTTCCGTTCTTGGAACCTTTTTTCGTCGATCGTTTTTGTTATTAGTAGATATTGCATTTCTCTGACTTTGGAGGTGGAAGAGCCTTCAAAATAAAAGCCCTACTAAGTGTCCCTATTCTGCATCTGAGTTCATTCCTTTGTCCAAGCCTGACACCCACACCGCAAAAAGTCAGTGTTCAAGAACAAGGGGAAAAAAATACAAAAATGATGGGTATTTTATTTGAATTAAGCAAAATTATCTGCCAATAGAACAAGAAAATTCGGCCTCTCAAAACAAGTAAAATTAGCTTACCTCAATGAACCCAAATAATATCTCACTGATAACAAGTGTTCTACAATATGAGTATGTATTTTCTATTGTTTCATTGAAATAAAAACAGCAAAGTCCATTTGCCTGTCATCTGTTTTAATTATGAGACACAATTGTACCAAAGTCATGATTTTTTAAAATAAGATATTGTTACTTTAAAACAATAGTTTTATACTTGACAACACAACTTTGCAACAGTTGATATTCTAGTTTCAAACATGTTTTACTCAATAAAGGTCATACAATCTCAGCAACAAGCTGTAATATCTTACTGAGATCATTTAGGACCAAAACTCCTAAAACAAGTAAAACACTCTAACATAAAATCTGCTTAGTGAGAATAAGTATTTTATTAGAGAGAAACTAAGCAAATATAACCCTTATTTGAGATATTTAATATTACTTAGATTTCAGTCTTTGCAGTGTAGGACCTGCAACACATGAAATGACCAAAGGAAATACATTTTTAATCACATTAAATGTAAATATGAACTTGTATTTATACATTGTATTCATTTATTCTAACCAACTATGAAATTATAAAATATATATACAATATATACAAATAGTGTGTCCTTCTCTTCTATAAGGGTTGTGAATGATAGGTAAAACCCCCCCAAAAGTGCAGTACCCCTTTAAATGTGAGTTGGGGGTGGTTGGTGGGCTGTTGAGCTCCTACTGACCCCACACATGTCTCAACTTCAACAAACTGTCAGGCTTTCCCCTGACAGTTTGTTTGTGTTTTAGTTTTTTTTTCCTCTGCATTTGTCTTGTTTTCCTCTGTGTGTTTAGTATTTCCTGTTTTTTCCCCTGTGAGCTGTTTTCCCCTCAGCTGCGGCTGATTGGCACCTGGCCACACCTGGTGTCAATCAGCCCGCTTGTAAATGTGTTTGTTCTCCAGTCAGTTGCTGGATTATTGTCATGCCGATGTCGCTCTTGTCGTTGCTACCTGTCGTATCTTGTCTTGTCTATGCAGCGTTGCGGTAAGCTATGTTTTGATTGCGGTTTTTAACTTACTGACTTTTTTTCCTTGCCTCCAAGTTTGTTTTTACACTACATGTACGACTTCTGTTTCCTGCTTGATTCTTGCTATCTTCCATGCTAAGTTCCTTTTTGTTTTCTAGCTCCCGTGCTAGCTCCCTTAGTTTGTTATCCGCCTCGTGCCCGCTTTGTGTTAGTACCCGTTTGTTGGTTCTTGTTCGATTATTTAAATCAAATCATGTTTTCCTGCAAAACGCCTCCCCCCTTCTCTGCGTCTTGGGGTTCGACTCAAACTAACTCTGACACAAACGGCGACAAAGAGAGTAGTATTTATTTCGCAATCAGATGCACTAGGTGTGCAAAGTGATTTTTTTTTTTTTTTTTTTTGGTATTGTAAATCAAGTAATGGGATAATCATGCAGACACAGTATAAGTATCTATTGTGTTGTGTACCAATGACAAGTCCAAGACCTTTGGACTGTTAGATTGCTCTGTAAGCTCTATTGATCTGGCTTTATTGGCTATTGATTAGTTGGTGCTGCTCTCGCACAAGTGGATTGGTGAAGAAGCCATAACGGTTAAGAAAGATGGATGATCTGAAAAAATGGCCGGGGAAGAACCAGAGGGGGGACGGGACAAATAAAGGATAGTCAGACCTGGGGAACACTCCTTTTTACCCTCGCAAAATGTGCTTTTTCTTCATAATTGTGGGTTTCCACCTGGCAGTATTACTTGTATTATGTACACAGATGCGGTTTATCTCTGTTGGGTACACCGCTGAAAAAGGTATTAGCATGAGGTATTAGAGCGTGGGCGTCAGGTAGAGGGTAAATGTACGGCGTTGTATGCTCCCTGCAGGAAATGAAATTTTTTTTTTTTTTTTTTTTTTTTTTTATGGAACAGAGTTTAAATGTAGGATGAGATTAAATTCGCCGTGATGGTACATGTTGGGGGATGTGACACAGCTAAATCCAGTTTTCAAGTACTGTAGGAATAATGCGCACCAAAAAAAAAACAAAAAAAAAAACACCCATCATTTTAAGTCACAACTACAGTTTAAAAAGTCATCAGCAAGTGAAATGCAGCTTGTTGAAGTGACAACCTCCAATTTAAGTGACCCGAAGTCCTTGAATTTAGATTGAGGATTCCGACTAAGATCACATAATATACACTATATTTGGCCACCTGCCTTGACTCACATATGAACTTGAAGTGCCATCCTATTCCTAACCCATAAGGTTTAATATGATGTCGGTCCAACATTTGCAGCTATTACAGCTTCAACTCTTCTGGGAAGGCTGTCCACAAGGTTGCGGAGTGTGTTTATAGGAATTTTCCCACCAATCCTCCAAAAGCGCATTGGTAAAGGTCACACACTGGTGTTGGACGAAAAGGCCTGGCTCTCAGTCTCCGTTCTAATTCATTTGAAAAGTGTTCTATCAGGTTCAGGTCAGGACTCTGTGCAGGCCAGTCAAGTTCATCCACACCAGACTCAGATGTTGGTCGAGAAGGCCTGGCTCTCAGTCTCCTTTCTAGTTCATCCCAAATGTGTTCAATCGGGTTCAGGTCAGGACTCCGTGCAGGCCAGTCAAGTTCCTCCACACCAGACTCTGTCATCCATGTCTTTATATACCTTGCTTTGGGCACCGGTTCACACTCATGTTGGAAGATTTAGGGGCCTGCTCCAAACTGTTCTCACAAGTTTGGGAGCATTGAATTGTCCAAAATGTTTTTGGTATCCTGGAGCATTTAAAGTTGAGCCAAGCCCAACTCATGAAAAACAACCCCACACCATAATTCCTCCTCCTCCAAATTTCACACTTGGCACAATGCAATCCAAAATGTACCATTCTCCCGACAACCTCCAAACCCAGACTCTCAAAGTGATTATACAGGAGCATGCTTACATTACATATCAAATCAACAGTGTTTTATTAGAGATGCTTTGGGTTGGGGAGGAGACCCTGCCCCAAGTGGAGGAGTTCAAGTACCTAGGAGTCTTGTTCACGAGTGGGAGAAGAGTGGATCGTGAGATCGACAGGCGGATCGGTGCGGCGTCTTCAGTAATGCGGACGTTGTACCGATCCGTTGTGGTGAAGAAGGAGCTGAGCCGGAAGGCAAAGCTCTCAATTTACCGGTCGATCTACGTTCCCATCCTCACCTATGGTCATGAGCTTTGGGTCATGACCGAAAGGATAAGATCACGGGTACAAGCGGCCCAGATGAGTTTCCTCCGCCGTGTGGCGGGGCTCTCCCTTAGAGATAGGGTGAGAAGCTCTGCCATCCGGGAGGAACTCAAATTAAAGCCGCTGCTCCTTCACATCGAGAGGAGCCAGATGAGGTGGTTCGGGCATCTGGTCAGGATGCCACCCGAACGCCTCCCTAGGGAGGTGTTTAGGGCACGTCCAACCGGTAGGAGGCCACGGGGAAGACCCAGGACACGTTGGGAAGACTATGTCTCCCGGCTGGCCTGGGAACGCCTCGGGATCCCCCGGGAAGAGCTAGACGAAGTGGCTGGGGAGAGGGACGTCTGAGTTTCCCTGCTTAGGCTGTTGCCCCCGCGACCCGACCTCGGATAAGTGGAAGAAGATGGATGGATGGATGCTTTGATTCACGCAACTCTTTTGGATAAATAAATAAAATATTTGTATATTTCCCTTTGATCAGTTCCCTCTGCAGTGGACACATCGTATCTACACAACATGTTACATGACCTTTCCTTTTAACAACACGCAGTAAATGTTTGGGAACTGAGGAGACCAATGTTTCCGTCACGTCTACGGGATCATGTTTTGTTTTGGTCATGTTCCGTTTTGTTTTTTGGACAATCAGTTCCTGTTCCTGCACTTCCTTGTTTGCTTTGTTACCATGCCATCTCATTAGTTTTCACCTTGTCCTCATGTCACGCCACCTGTCTTCATGTCTCACACCTGTTTTTGCACTAATCATGTCCATTATTTAAACCTGTAGTTGCCAGGTGGTCAGCCTGGCGCCTTTACCTATGCTTCCTTCATGCCTGTTTAATCATTCTGTCCATGCCATGTAAGTTTTTGTTTTTTTATGTCACAGTTATTGAGTTTTTGTTTTTCGTCCATAGTTTCTGCCTTTGTGCAAGTTTTTGTTTCATGTGAAGTGTGAATTATATTTATATAGCGCTTTTCTCTAGTGACTCTAAGCGCTTTACATAGTGAAACCCAATATCTAAGTTATATTTAAACCAGTGTGGGTGGCACTGGGAGCAGGTGGGTAAAGTGTCTTGCCCAAGGACACAACGGCAGTGACTAGGATGGCGGAAGCGGGAATCGAACCTGCAACCCTCAAGTTGCTGACACGGCCGCTCTACCAACCCAGCTATGCCGCCTCGTTTCATAGCCACGTTTGTTCTCCGCATTGTTTGCTTCTTTTTGTAGTTATAGTGTAAAAATAAACATGTACTTACACTCACGTCTTGCTCATGCCAACTTTCCTTTGCCTCGGAAAAAGCATCCAAACCCCAAAGTCCACGGTCTGACCGTTTTAAGCTTTTCATGTGGATTTCTTTCCCATTCTAGGAATTCTTCTCAACTAATGAGGAGAAATATAATCTTAGAGGAAAATCTAATTTACAACATCCCTATGCACGCACAGCACTTAGAACCTTTAGCATACGAGTGTGTGGAAATAAATTATAGAATGGATTAAGTAATGAAGTTAAACATTATACTGATATGAACCAGTTTAATAGGTTGTTCAAATTAATGGTGCTTGCAAAGTACTAAGAAGAAGAATTATGAGGAAATTCTTTCAACCTTATTGAAGATAAGATATTCTTTATCTCAGTCTGTTAATAATGACTGAATTAATTGATTATATATTACAAAACTGTTGTGTATACTAATTCACAGATGTTGTTTTATTATAAAAAGGTCAGTAAATGATTGTATATATTTGTAAACGCTCTGAAGTGGGTAAGGGGTATGATTAAATTAAATTGTTTCTTCTTACTCCTTTTCGGACATGATGTAAAGTGAAATGATACGAAAACGTTAATGTATTATACTGTAAGTGTCTTCATGTTCGAAATAAACTGAAGGAAGAAAAGAAAGAAAGCTTAAGTTGTTCAACAGTCCGGGGGTCTCCGTTGTGGTATTTTAGGCTTCATATTGCGCCACACATTTTCAATGAGGGACAGGTCTGGACCACAGGCAGGCCAGTCTAGTACCTGCACTCTTTTACTATGAAGCCACGCTGTTATAACACGTGTCTTGGCACAAATAAGCAGGGGCGTCCATGATAACTTTGCTTGGATGGCAAGATATGTTGCTCTAAAACCTGTATGTACCTTTCAGCATTAAAAAAGCCTTCACAGATGTGTAAGTTACCCATGTGTCTGTTCCCAATTAGCCCGTTCACCTGTAGGATGTTCCAAATAAGCGTTTGATGAGCATTCCTCAACTTTCTCAGTCATTTTTTACCACTTGTGCCAGCTTTTCTGAAATATGTTGCAGGCATCAAATTCCAAATGAGGAAATATTTGCAAAAAATAACAAAGTCTTCCAGTTTGAACGTTAAATATATTGTCTTTGCAGTCTATTCAATTGAATATAAGTTGAAAATGATTTGAAAATCATTGTATTTTGTTTTTATTTACCATTTACACAACATGCCAAACTTCACTGGTTTGGGGTTTTGTACTTTGTGTCTTGCAGATGAAATGAGATGAGGGGCCGTAACCATAGAAACAGTATTGATGCAAACAACTGCAAAAAAGGCAGGCCAGTCTAGTACCTGCACTCTTTTACTATGAAGCCACGTTGTTGTAACACCTGGCTTGGCACTGTCTGGCTGAAATAAGCAGGGGCGTCCATGATAAGGTTGCTTGGATGGCAACATGTTGCTCTAAAACCTGTACGTACCTTTCAGCATTAATAAAGCCTTCACAGATGTGTAAGTTACCCATTTTTCTGTTCCAAATTAACGCGTTCACCTGTAGGATGTTCCAAATAAGCGTTTGATGAGCATTCCTTGACTTTCTCTGTCTTTTTTTACCACTTGTGCCAGCTTTTCTGAAACATGTTGCAGACATCAAATTCCAAATGAGGAAATATTTGCAAAAAATAACGAAGTCTTCCAGTTTGAACATTAAATATCTTATCTTTGCAGTCTATTCAATTGAATATTAGTTGAAAATGATTTGAAAATCATTGTATTTTGTTTTTATTTACCATTTACACAACGTGCCAAACTTCACTGGTTTTGGGTTTTGTACTTTGTGTCTTGCAGATGAAATGAGATGAGGGGCCGTAACCATAGAAACAGTATTAATGCAAACAACTGCAAAAAAGGCAGGCCGGTCTAGTACCTGCACTCTTTTACTATGAAGCCACACTGTTGTAACACGTGGCTTGGCGCTGTCTGGCTGAAATAAGCAGGGGCGTCCATGATAACGTTGCTTGGATGGCAACATATGTTGCTCTAAAACCTGTATGTACCTTTCAGCATTAATAAAGCCTTCACAGATGTGTAAGTTACCCATGTTTCTGTTCCCAATTAGCCCGTTCACCTGTGGGATGCTCCAAATAAGCGTTTGATGAGCATTCCTCGACTTTCTCATTCATTTTTTACCACTTGTGCCAGCTTTTCTGAAATATGTTGCAGGCATCAAATTCCAAATGAGGAAATATTTGCAAAAAATAACAAAGTCTTCCAGTTTGAACGTTAAATATCTTGTCTTTACAGTCTATTCAATTGAATATAAGTTGAAAATGATTTGAAAATCATTGTATTTTGTTTTTATTTACCATTTACACAACGTGCCAAACTTCACCGGTTTTGGGTTTTGTACTTTGTGTCTTGCAGATGAAATGAGATGAGGGGCCGTAACCATAGAAACAGTATCGATGCAAACAACTGCAAAAAAAAAATAAGAAGTTGTAAGACATGCACCGAGAGAGAGAGTCTACCAACTGATATCAGCTTTCTGTAGGGAAAATGGAAAAAAATCAATAGGGCAATTCTCACATCAGATATGTTTTTATAAGGGGTAAGAATATTGATTCAAATAGAGGTTAGGGTCAACTGCAGATCTTCCATATATACACTGAACACAAATATAAAAACAGGTTTTTATGAGTCTAACTCAAAGACGTAAAACTTTTGCTACATACACAAAAGACCTATTCCTCTCAAATATTAGGTTAGTAAGCATTTCTTTGCCAAGATTATCCATCCCACCTCACAGGTGTGGCACACAGCATGATTATTGCACAGGTGCGCCTTAGGATGCCCACAATAAAATGTGCAGTTTATCCCACTGCAGGGAGGTCCACCAGAGCTGTTGCCCGTGAATTTAATTTTTATTTCTCTACCAGAAGCCGTCTCCAACTGCTGCAAAATGGGAGCAAAAACTAAAGTGTTGAGTTACTATTTTTAAACGGTGTATGTACTTTGCTCAAATCAATGTAGGGAATAATGTTATCGTCCTAGTGGGGACAGCAGTTGAGCAAAAATACAATTGCTCGACCTTCACCACATCTCCTTATCAACCTTTGAAGTCTGATAAACATCCCACCGTGCTGTTTAAATATTATAAGACGCTCCTGAGCATATCTGCACTGAATCAACTTATCAAACGCTGCATATGCTGAGCGCAAGGTTGGTAAACATGCAGAATTAATCAGAGATCGAACATAAAGCGCTTTTTTGGACACTCAAAGTGCTCTACAGAGAGAACTGAGAACTTACCATTCTTTCACTCCACATTTGCATGATAGTGCATACTTGCCAACCCGCGCGGATTTTACCGGAATACTCCCGAAATTCAGCGCCTCTCCCGAAAACCCGATTGCCTGCCCAATCACGTTACAACATCTACGGAATAGAATAAAAAACTGCACACACAAGGAGACGAAGCAGAAGAACGAGGAAGTTACAGCCATGGCGACGTCGTCTGTAATAGAGTGATTCTATGTTGTCTGTCGCCATCTCCTGGTGAATGTTGGCTATAGCGTTATGAGGTGGCTTTATGATTGGCCAACGATTTACGTGGTGTTGGGCACCTGATGGCAAGTGAGGGAATCTGTTCTGAAGCCCACAGTAAAGAAACACAACTTCATCACCTCGCCTGTTTATTGACTCCAACCCAATATATTACACCGTCGACGAGCAAAATGAAGAAATAAATGGAAGAACAAATGTTACTCAAATAGTGAAAGGTAAGTGTTGTTTTTGTTTTTTTTAGTAACCAGCAAGCACAGTACAGTTAGTAGAACAACTGTGTTTTTATTACAATGTATTTGATAGGTGCCTTCTGAAATTCAACTATTTATTTTATTTATATATATAATAAAATAAATATATGTAGCTATAATTCACACAAAAGTCAAGTATTTCATATGTATATATATATATATGAAATACTCGAGTTGGTGAATTGTAGATGTAAATATATTCCTCCCCTCTTAACCAAGCCCCCTGCCCCAACCACGCCTCTCTATGTGTTGGAATAATTGTTTCTAAGTTATCACAAAAACTTTGTGTTGAAATGAGGTCCCTGCGAGAAGACCAAAAGGTGTCTTTGAACCTACCAAAAGTAAGGCTTGTAAAACTCCACTGTGTAGGGGGAAAGCAACATAAAGGTGTTTCCGTTTCTTTTATGTATTATAATCAACAGAAAGATATTGTCTGACCAAAGAACTACAAAAGCGAAGAGAAAGCAGGACCATACCCCCCTCCAGGCGACCTCTTTTTGAACTGTTTTAAGAAACTCTTTTACTACCTTTTCTGTGAACTGTTTACGACCCTGTCCCATTGGAAGCAGCTGTTGACATGTGGTCAGAGAAAGTCAGAATAAAGGAGGAGGCATACATTCTTTTGCCAGAGCGTGGGTGACACTGTAAGAGGTTACATGTCGACACGTTTCTCCTCAAATACAGCAAAATTGAATTCCATCTTTGTTTATTTCCTTGCTTCTTGTTTTGTTTAATATATGTTATCAATGTTTGAACCTAAAACATTTAAGTCTCACCTTAAAACTCATTTGTATACTCTAGCCTTTAAATAAACCCCTTTATAGACCAGTTGATCTGCCGTTTATTTAATTTTATTTTATTTTTCTTCTCTTCCCCCCTTTCCCTTGTGGAGGGGGGGCGGGGGACACGGTGGCCATGGATGAAGTACTGGCTGTCCAGAGGCGGGACCCAGGAAAGACCGCTCGCCTGTGTATCGGTTGGGGACGTCTCTGCGCTGCTGATCCGCCTCCGCTTGGGATGGTTTCCTGCTGGCTCCACTATGGACGGGACTCTCGCTACTATATTGGATCTTCTTTGGACTGGACTCTCACCGTTATGTTGGATCCACTATGGTTTGGACATTCATAATATCATGTTAGACCCGCTCGACATCCATTGCTTTCGGTCCCCTGGAGGGGACATATGCGGTCCTCTCCAAGGTTTCTCATAGTCATCATTGTCACTGTCACCGACGTCCCACTGAGTGGGAGTTTTTCCTTGCCCTTATGTGGGCTCTGTACCGAGGATGTCGTTGTGGTTCGTGCAGCCCTTTGAGACACTTGTGATTTAGGGCTATATAAACATCTTCTATGTTTGAACCTAGTAGTATGGGATTGTTGGATGCTCACTACAAAGAGTAAAGTACATTCCGGCACTGGGTCTTCGGGTCCACTGGTCTTTATGCCGGCTGCCCTCAAATTGCACCAGGTGCACTGATTACTGATTGCCTGCAGCTTTGACGGCGCTTGGCCGCACTGCGGCCAGAGTGAACAGGGGCACACAATACACAATAACACAGATATGGTAACACTCGCAAGCAAACATATATACGCCAGTGTGAGCGGCACTGGCAGAAAATGTGGGTTAATGTCTTGCCCAAGGACACTAGGATGGGGAAAGCCGGATTCTAACCAGTAATCCTCAAGTTGCTGGACAGCCGCTCCAATGAATTTAAAGCCAAACATTGGCTATGTTGGTAGTGGGAGTGTACAAGACCACTACCAACCCCATTTTACAACATTATTAAGAGTCAGAAAGACACATTTTCTACAAAAATGAGCGAGAAAATAATGGGCGGCTGATGCCAACGTCTTTTCATGCAATGAGATGCTAACTCATGTCTTTTTAGTGCTGCACAACCCTGTGCATATATAACAAGACACAATGTTTTCACTCGCTCTGCTCAAATGCTAAACAAATAAAAATACCTTCTGTTTCCTGCAAAACAGTGTGCGGCTTGAAACCTCTCACTGTTATTTTCATGTAAGATCACAAGGCTCATAAACGGGTTTTATAAAGTCAATAAAGCCGTGCGTGCCTGCTAACTTGTGTCCTCTATTTATACCGGCACTAAACAGAGCCGGGTTTAATTAAAATGTGTAGGTGCTCTAAATGGATTAGAGCACAAATTGGACCTAGCAAAGTCATCCTTTGCGGGAAACTCACGGCATAAAAAGGATGGAGCTAGCCGGTCTAATTAAATCTGATGACACAATATGGTATGCAAATATATAACGTGCCTTTCCATTCCTTTACAGTTCCAACTATCAAGGTGCAGATACACTATATTGCCAAAAGTATTTGGCCACCCATCCAAATGATCAGAATCAGGTGTCCTAATCACTTGGCCCGGCCACAGGTGTATAAAATCAAGCAATTAGGCATGGAGACAAACATGTGTGAAAGAATGGGCCGCTCTCAGTGACTTCCAGCATAGTATGCCACCTGTGCAGCAAATCCAGTCGTGAAATTCCCTCGCTCCTAAATATTCCAAAGTCAAATGTTGGCTTTATTATGAGAGAATGGAAGAGTTTGGGAACAACAGCAACTCAGCCACAAATTGGTAGGCCACGTAAACTTGCAGAAATGGGTCAGTGGATGCTGAAGCGCATAGTGCAAAGACTTTCTGCACAGTCAGTTGCTACAAAGCTCCAAACTTAATGTGATCTTCCAATTAACCCACGTACAGTACGCAGAGAGCTTCATGGAATGGGTTTCCATGGCCGAGCAGCTGCATCTAAGCCATACAACACCAAGTCCAATGCAAAGCGTCAGATGCAGTGGTGTAAAGTACCTCGTCACTGGACTCTAGAGCAGGGGTGTCAAACTTAAATACAGAGTGGGCCAAAATTCTAAACTGAACACAGCCGCGGGCCAAAGTTGAACAACTTAACCTTTTAATAAGGACCCAAACAAGTTTTGCATTGAATATTGAACAAGCAAGGCTTATATAACTTTATAGTGGCATGCAAAATCAAGTTTTGTTGGTAGTGGGGTTTGTCTTGGAAGAGTTAGTGCTACAAGGGGGTCCGGGTATTTGTTCTGTTGTGTTACGGTGCGTATGTTCTCCCGAAATGTGTTTCTCATTCCTGTTTGGTGTGAGTTCACAGTGTGGCGCACATTTGTAACAGTGTTAAAGTTGTTTATACGGCCACCCTCAGTGTGACCTGTATGGCTGTCGACCAAGTATGCATTGCATTCACTTGTGTGTGTGTGGAAGCTGCATATATTACGTGACTGGGCCAGTGCGCTGTTTGTATGGAGGAAAAGCGGACGTGACGACAGGTTGTAGGGGATGCTAAAAGAAGTACCTTTAAGGCACGCCCCCAATATTGTTGTCCGGGTGGAAATTTGGGAGAATGGTTGCCCCGGGAGATTTTCGGGGGGGGGCACTGAAATTCGGGATTCTCCTGGAAAAATCAGGAGGGTTGGCAAGTATGAGATGTAGCTTTAAATGTGGTGATACAGCGGCACCACCACTGAATAATACAGGCGGGCCAGCTCTAATGTTAATCTATTTTTGCCTCAAGGGCCAAAAGAAATTACACGGGCCAGAGTTTGACACCCATGCTCTAGAGCAGTGGAGACGCCTTCTCTGGAGTGATGAATCACATTTTTCCATCTGGCAATATGATAGACAAGTCTGGGTTTGGAGTTTCCCAGGGGAACAGTACATTTCGGACTGCATTGTGCATAGTGTGAAATTTGGTGGAGGAGGAATTATGGTTAGGTGTGGGTTTGTTTTTCAGGAGATGGGCTTGGCCCCTTAGTTCCAGTGAAAGTAACTTTGAATAATCCAGGATACCAAAACTTTATGGACAATTCCATGCTCCCAACCTTGTGGGAACAGTTTTGGAGCGGGCCCCTTCCTTTTCCAATATGACTGTGCACCAGTGCACATAGCAAAGTCCATAAAGACATGGATGACTGAGTCTGGTGTGGATGAACTTGACTGGCCTGCACAGAGTCCTAACTTGAATATGATAGAACACCTTTGGGATGAATTAGAACAGAGACTGAGAGCCAGGCCTTCTCAACCAACATCAGTGTGTGACCTCACCAATGCGCTTTTGGAAGAATGGTGAACAATTCCTATAAACGCACTCCGCAACCTTGTGGACAGCCTTCCCAGAAGAGTTGACGCTGTAATAGCTGCAAAAGGTGGATCCACATTATATTGAACCCTATTGGTTAGGATTAGGATGGCCCTTCAAGTTCATATGTGAGTCAAGGCAGGTGGCCAAATACTTTCATCAATATAATGTATGAAAACATTTTTTACTTTTCATCTTGCAAAGGTATTCTAAAGCAAAACACCAAAGGCAAGACATACTTTTTAATTTTCACTATAGTGAGCTGGTTAAATGCAGTCAAACCAAACCATGGGAAATTTTACAAGTCAATGCATTTGCTGAAACAGTATTAGTGAAGTAAATTTTATTTATATAGCCCTTCTCTCTAGTGACTCAAAGCGCTTTTACATCGTGAAACCCAATATCTAAGTTACATTTAAACCAGTGTGGTTGAGGTGGGCGGGGTTTGGTGGTAGCGGGGGTATACATTGTAGATTCCGGAAGAGTTAGTGCTGCAAGGGATTCTGGGTATTTGTTACGTTATGTCACGGTGCGGATGTTCTCCCCAAATGTGTTTGCCATTCTTGTTTGGTGTGCGTTCACAGTGTGGCGCATATTTGTTACAGTGTTAAAGTCGTTTATACGGCCACCCTCAGTGTGACCTGTATGGGAGTTGACCAAATATGCCTTGCATTCACTTATCTGTGTGTAAAAGCCACATAAATGATGTGAATCCGCCGACACGCCGTTTGTATGGAGGAAAATCGGACGTGACGACAGGTTGTAGAGCAGGGGTGTCAAACTCAAATACAGAGTGGGCCATAATTTAAAACTGAACAAAGCCGCGGGCCAAGGTCGAACAACTTAACCTTTTAATAGGGACCCAAACAAGTTTTGCATTGAACATTGAACAAGCAAGGATTATATAACTTTATAGTGATGTGCAAAATCGAGTCTCAAATAATAATAATAATAATTAAAAAATATGAATGGCATATCAAATAAAATGTAATTACAAATTTGCAACCTTCTGAGGTAAATACCAAAATGTATTGTAGCGTCCCGAAAGAGTTAGTGCTGCAAAGGATTCTGGGTATTTGTTCTGTTGTGTTTATGTTATGTTACAGTGCAGATGTTCTCCCGAAATGTGTTTGTCATTGTTGTTTGGTGTGAGTTCACAGTGTGACGCATATTTGTAACAGTGTTAAAGTTGTTTATGCGGCCACCCTCAGTGTGACCTGTATGGCTGTTGACCAAGTATGCCTTGCATTCACTTATGTGTGTGTAATAATTATGCCAGTGGGCCTGCACGCTTTTGGTATGGAGGTAATGCGGACGTGACGACAGGTTGTAGAGAATGCTAAAGGCGGTGCCTTTAAGGCACGCCCTCAATATTGTTGTCCGGGTGAAAATCGGGTGAATGCTTTTCGGGAGGGGTACTGAACTTCGGGAGGATTGGCAAGTGTGAGAAATTGCAGTGTTACAGCCAGGGGCGCCGAAAAGGGGGTGTAAAGGAGACGGATTCTAGGGGCCCATGATGGAGGGGGGCCCAGAGAGGCCCCTAATGATGATGAAATCATTTGAAATTATGTGTTGAGATTATTTTCATGGGGACCAAAATCCCTAGCGGCGCCCCTGGTTACAGCGTCACTGCTGCTGTGTAATAATGGCGGGCCAGCTGTAATGTTAATTTGATATTGCCTCAAGGGCCAGAGTTTGACACCCATGTTGTAGAGGATGCTAAAGGAGAACGGTTGCTTTGGGAGATTTTCGGGAGGGGCACTGGAATCCGGGATTCTCCCGGAACAATCGGGAGGGTTGGCAAGTATTGACTCATCGTGTAAATAAAAACTTCTCCATATCGGCGTATCACGGATACGGCAACAGCAGAAGTCACACTGATTTGCAGCAGATGTGTAATTTATGTGAGTTCATGCACGGTTAATTTTGTACACTAGGAAAAAACCAACATATAATTTTGTCTTGAATTTGAAAAAAATATATAAAAATGTTCACAAAAGAAGGGTTCGGTGAGTGCGCATATGAAACTGATGGTGTACGGAACCTCCAACAAGGTTAAGAAACACTCGTTTAGTCTCTTATGTGAGTGAGCTAAATAACATTATTAGATATTTTACAGTAATGTGATAACAATTTCACACATAAGTCGCACCCCCGGCCAAACTATGAAAAAAACTGCGACTTATAGTCCGAAAAATACGGTAATTCACTGAACAGCATATCTGCTCTGCCCCTGGGACTTTGGCCCAGCTTCCGTTTCCATACGTAAGAAGAAAAGCAGATCGTGGTCCTTTTTTGAGAATATCATCGGATGGTGAATTGTCAGCACAAACACACAGACACACTACTGGGATCATCATTTTCTGCTGCGGCAGGCGAAAAATTCGGCCCAAACTGAAAATATGGCATCCGGCATCCCATATGGGTCAGTAACTATGACAACCGTCGTCCGCTTATCCACGCAGCGCAATATTTGCTTAGCCGAGACTTTGTAGTTTGCCTCGGAGCCGGGTAATGACATCGGCCCACCTGCTGTCTCCGATACAACAGACAACATTTATAATTAAAGCTGCAAGCAGCGTTGGTCGGGTCCGTGTTTGGCTGCTGGCCACCCGACCCAAGCTCTGGTCTAAGTCAGACCTACATAGAGGATTTTGTTTCATGTCTATATGACATTCCTAACAGAAGTTACAAGCAGTTTTGTCAGGGTTTTTTCCTAGGGGGCGCTAGAGCCCAATTTTGATTTTTGGGGTTTGGTTATTTATTGGATAGCAATTTTTGCCAGTCCTGATGTGTGTGTAAAATTGGGTGAGTTTTGAAGCATGTTAAGGGGGTCAAATTACAGATCGGCGTTTCTGGATGTTGTTGATAAATGGCTTTCGCTTGGCATAGTAGAGCTTTAACTTGCACTTTGAAGCATTTTAAGGGGGTCAAATTACAGCTCAAAGAGGCAAAAATTTAATTTTTTGCGAAAATTTTGCTTTGAATGGGTTTTTGCAAAATTTGTGTTGATTTTCGCCCTAGAAGATACGGTTATGAAATCTAGGTCTAAGTCAGCCCTACATAGATGTCTTTGTTTCATATCTCTACGACATTCCTAACGGAAGTTACAAGCAGTCTGTTTTTGTTTGTTTTTTCCTAGGGGGCGCTAGAGCGCAATTTTGATTTTTGGGGTTTGGTTGCTCAATAAGTTGGGAAGGTTTGCTGTACCGATGTGTGTGTAAAATTTGCTGAGTTTTGAAGCATGTTAAGGGGGTCAAAATACAGCGCATATGTGCGGAATAAAGAAAGAAAGAATAATAATAATAATAATAAAACATTACAGTTTCAATAGGGTCCTTTGGCCCATTGCAAAAGGACTCCTGTGGAGTCCTTTGCAATGGGCCTGGCGGACCCTAATAAATGAAGTCAACACGGGCCTTGCCACAATCCGGGTCATGTGGCTGGTTGGGTTATTTTCCTTTTTTTTTTCTCTCTGGCACTCATCTTGGGAGAAAATGGAAGACCGCGTGCCTGGCGACCCTTTTCTGTCGAGGACGTGAAGATACCCACCTATTGGGAATTATGACAACAGGACATCTGCTGATTGGAGTAAGCGTTGCTCCGGTTTGTCGACAAATTGGAAGTTGCTGGCAGTCTTCAAAGTACCCCAAAGCTGCCACAAATGATTGGAGGATCCGGTAAGATCTGTGGATTACATCGGACTGTCCACGCCGCAGTTTTGAGGACCAGTCATGGACAATTTAGAGCGGAAAGCAAATTTTATTTTCACTCGCATACAAATCATTCAAACTTGGATTGGATTGCCTGGCTTCAAGACTCTCCAGAAGGACACTGCAGCAAAGACACAACAAACTCTCTTTTTGTCTCTCATGGATACACACCTATTGTTGTTGACTTTGGACTAGCGACTGCACAATACATCAAGGCCGCGGAACAGAGACACACTACGGGCTCACACACACACACACACACACAAAAAAATACATGCCACACATATGTGATGGGACACGAGTAGGGGATTTTATTTTTTGTTTTTGTTTCATTGCCATGCAACTTTTATAGTGTTTTATTGCTGTGAATTTTAAACTGCATGTTTTTATATTTTAGGATTTGATTACAGTTTTATTTGCATGTTTCTATATTTTAGAATTTTATTTTATTTTGAATTGCACGTTTTTACATTTTGGAATTTTGATTGTCTTTTTTTTAATTGCATGTTTTTACTCCTTGTGGACTTTGCTGGTATTTTAAGACATTGCCCCTTTTAGCTGGTTGCCCCTAACAACCAAAGTGCCCAATCAAACGGCACGGGAAATTGGACACACCTGTGGAGCATTAGGACTGCACATTTAAAAGGAGCAGCAAGAGTAGGAAGAAGGGTGTGAGGCAGGGGCAAGAGAGGTTGGAGCAGGAAGGATCGACAGAGGGAAACGACAGGCTTTGACGACAGGAGAGAGGGGACGGCAGGATTCGGCAGGTTCTGGCCGGAACGGGGAAGAATCTGCGGCTTGGCCGAGAGCGACCGGCTAGACGCACCCAGGCTGGGAAGGAACCCCCGGACCACGCAGTAGAAGACCCCGCAAGCTACCGGAACGAACCCCAAGACGACCACAACAGTCAGGGGCAGAGGAAACTCTCCCGCCCAAGTAAGTGCCGTGCGTTGTGGATCCGTGGGGACACCCAACTGCCTTTGGCTGTGGGCTTGCGGGCTCGTGCGTCGTACGCTGGCTGTGTGGTTCTGTGGACAGGGGGGACGATTTGGACCCAGAGACCTGCGGAGACCCCCGGAACGACCAGGAGGCGGAGCGGGACAGGTACGGCCACGTGGGTCCAGCGAGTGACCGGAGACTGGCCCCAACACTTGGACGTGGAACTACAGCAAAGGCAGGGGAAACCCTTTCTTGTGTGAGGACGCCATGGAAGGGGGCGGAGCCAAGATACCCAAACACCTGTTGGCCCCTCGCCCATCACATTTGTACCATCTGGTATTTTAGTATCAACAACGGCTAATCATCTTTCCTTATTTTGGACAGCTGCTCTCACTACATTGGGTTCTTAGGGATGGCGTGGCGCAGTGGAGGAGTGGCCGTGCGCAACCCGAGGGTCCCTGGTTCAATTCCCACCTAGTACCAACCTCGTCACGTCTGTTGTGTCCTGAGCATGACACTTCACCCTTGCTCCTGATGGGTGCTGGTTGGCGCCTTGCATGGCAGCTCTTGCCATCAGTGTGTGAATGTGTGTGTGAATGGGTAAATGTGGAAGTAGTGTCAAAGCGCTTTGAGTACCTTGAAGGTAGAAAAGCGCTATACAAGTACAACCCATTTATTTATTTATTTAATATTTATATTAACAGTTTTTATTGGTTTTAAGCAACAACTGTATTAGATTTTTATATTTTTACCACTCAGGACCATTACACATACACACCCAATCCCTCTCCCACAACCCAATGCACTCGACGCAAATCCCGTAGGGGTGATAAATGGATGGTAAGCGCCTGCGAGCTGCGGCCTACCACCAAGACCTTGAAATACCTTCCCTCTGTTGCTAGATATCTCGAGATGTATGTTGTAATATGTATATGTGCTTTGCTATCGAGGTGTTTTTTCCACTCCAGACTGGGCCCCCTTAGGAGCCCAGTCTAGATTGTATTTTTTTACTCATCCTTCCCCAGCGTTTAGCTTTCTCCCATCTTTTACGGGGCGCCTTATGGCGACCCATCAGCGTTCTT
The DNA here is from genome assembly GCF_033978795.1 of Nerophis ophidion. Taxonomy (NCBI): domain Eukaryota; kingdom Metazoa; phylum Chordata; class Actinopteri; order Syngnathiformes; family Syngnathidae; genus Nerophis; species Nerophis ophidion. The sequence continues at coordinate 9,301,802 of NC_084630.1, read as the reverse complement.
GTTCTGTAACCCTGTACACTGTTTGTTTGTCTAATCTTGAACAGGTTTGTGCTGAAAACAAAGTTTCGTTGTACTTGTTGCAATGACAATAAAGACCTATCCTATGGCACGATGCCAATTATAAAGCAATGTGAGTACATCCACGGTGCAGGCGAGGCTCAATGTAACCTTCATAATATGCTCAGTAAACTGCACTAATGGCAGAGTAGTTGTTTGGTTCACTTGCCGTCTAAATGATTAGCCCGACTGACATCTAATATCTTTACTCTCATGTCTGTCTGTTGCCCTTGAAAGAAATTATGTGTTGGCGTTCCTGTCCGTCTTTATAACAAGCTCATACATTATACTATTCTATAAAGTCTGCTGAGGCATCGATTAATACTCCATAACCGGCAGGATTGTCACGCCCTGTTATTTAATGACACATTTTCTATGAAATATGAACAAGAGACGAGGTGCATGTGCACTGCATCTTCATTAGTATGTGGTCTGACTATGGTTCTAGTACAGGGCTGTATGGTCTAGCTCCATCCTGTCTTGCTGATTGTATTGTACCATATGCAAGAAATCTGCATTCAAAGAACTCCGGCTTATTAATGATTCCCAGAGTCCAAAAAGAGTCTGCGGGCTATAGAGTGTTTTCTATTCAGACTCCAGTACTCAATCAATCAATCAATGTTTACTTATATAGCCCTAAATCACTAGTGTCTCAAAGGGCTGCACAAACCACCACGACATCCTCGGTAGGCCCACATAAGGGCAAGGAAAACTCACACCCAGTGGGACATCGGTGACAATAATGACCCAGTGGGACGTCGGTGACAATGATGACTATGAGAACCTTGGAGAGGAGGAAAGCAATGGATGTCGAGCGGGTCTAACATGATACTGTGAAAGTTCAATCCACAATGGATCCAACACAGTCGCGAGAGTCCAGTCCAAAGCGGATCCAACACAGCAGCGAGAGTCCCGTTCACAGCGGAGCCAGCAGGAAACCATCCCAAGTGGAGGCGGATCAGCAGCGCAGAGATTGTTAGACGCTAAGTGTTCATTTAACTGCTTTTAACTTTTAGAGGATTTTTGAAATAAAGGGAAGGTGAGACACCGGTCGGTAGTTTACCATGAGGTCAGGATCGAGGTTAGGTCTTTTAAGAAGAGGATGAATAACCTCTTTTTTGAATGCTAGGGGAACAGTGCCCGAGGAGAGAGATAAGTTTATAATATTTAGTACTCTGGAATGGCCTACCGGTAACAGTTAGAGATGCTACCTCAGTAAAGCATTTAAGTCCCATCTTAAAACTAATTTCTATACTTTAGCCTTTAGCACACTTCTTCTGCAGGCGAGCTACTTTTCAATTGACCAAGTAAAGGGGTTCTACCTCATTCATATATATCATTTATATGTTTTTATTTATGAAACATACGTTTTTGTTACCAGATTAAAGGTTTTTATTGATAATGCGATAATCTTTAACACATATAGAGTCCTTTCTTTCATGAAGGCAAGAATATAAGTTAGAGTGTTACCTGATTGGGATGACTTGCATTGATTTGAATCCGACAGAAGTGCGGATAAAGTCGGCATTTTCAAATGGAGAACAAAAGTCCTCCTTTCTGTCCAATACCAAATGAAAGTGGTTGGTTTTTGGCATCTTATTCGTCCAGCTTCCATACTGGTTTTTATACACTTTACAAGAAATTCATTAGCTCCGTAGCTTGTACACACCAGCTTTCTGAGACTCTGAGGAAGTAGCGCTTTTATTGTGAAGATAGGACCTGTGCAGTCGGTCTCTAGAGTTTTGACAGCAGGTACGGCGTGGATGTGTTGAAATAAAAAATGTTTATCAGTTTTTCTTGACCTTCAGGTGACGTGAATGTCAATCAAGTGACGAAATTGACGTCTTGGTGAAGATTGAAGATCGCTAATTTTTAGGTTTATTTTTTTAAATGCCTGGCTGGCGATCGACCAACACACCCTCCGCGATCGACCGGTAGCTCGTGATCAACATAATGGGCACCCCTGCTTTAAATAGACCCCACTTTTAGAACAGTTGATCTGCCGTCTCTTTTCTGCTCTGCCCCCTGTCCTTCGTGGAGAGGGGGGGGGCGCAGATTTGGTGACCATAGGTGATGCACAATTATATCTAACCTACTAACAGATTAAAACCTTGTCAAATTATATAAAACCACAAGTATTATGTATTTAACAAATAAGCCTTAGACTTGGGTCTAGCTGCTTAAAAATAAATAATTACATAAAAATACTAACCGAATATACTGCATGAAAAGGGACTCACAAATATCTGAGGAAGTTATTTACATACATTTTAGTTGTGCTGAATAAAAAAAAAAAACGTGATGTCCGATAATATCGGCCGATAAATGCTTTAAAATGTAATATCGGAAATTAACGGTATCGGTTCCAAAAAGTAAAATGTATGACTTTTTAAAACGCCGCTGTACGGATTGGTACACGGGTATAGGGAGAAGTACAGATTGCCATTTAACTTTAAAGGCACACACAAGTGAATGCCACGCATACTTGGTCAACAGGTCACTGAGGGTGGCTGTATAAACAACTTCAACACTGTTACAATAATGCGCCACACTGTGAACCCACACCAAACAAGAATGACAAACACATTTCGGGAGAACATCCGCACCGTAACACAATACATAAACACAACAGAACAAATACCCAGAACCCCTAGCAGCAGTAACTCTCCCGGGGCGCTACTATTTACCACCCCATGCTACCTCAAAGGGTACAAAAAACTAAAAGTGTACCATAGTAACTAAAAAATTACCAACTTGTGGTTTAAATAACTTTGACATTCCTTAAAAGCACCTCTATAAGTCTTCTCAATTCTAGAAAGTTTTTTTTTCGTTATGTGATTTATGTAACTAATGTGTTGCTGTAGCTTGTTTATTGTCACATGCAGTATTTAGTTATACAAGTGGTGTTCCTCAAGGTACCATTTTAGGTCCTCTTTTTCATAATTTGGGCTAGTCATAAACTTTTGGGAGACTCACATTTTATTTTCGCATGTTCTTAAGACCACTAAAGTGTTGCCATAAAAATGATCGTTGACTATCTTTTGTAATGATCTGTGGTCCGGATGTATGTTCTGTTAGTTTTAGACTCCATGAGTTCCTGTTTTTGTGCACCCTTGTTTGTTTTAGTTACCATGGCGACTTATTAGTTTCTACTGCCTCTGGTGTTCGGGACACACACCTGCTCTAATCAAGAGACCATTATTTAAGCCTATTTTTGCCACTCAGTCATCCTTGCATCATTGCTTGTTTCATGCGATACCATAGTTTTTGCTGCTCGTTTTCATGCCACAGTAAGTCTTGTTTGTTCCATACCATAGTCCACGTTAAGTGTTTAGCCTCTATGTTTCTGCGTTGAGTTTTTTTTGTTCATTAGCTTCTCGTGTGAACGGCACGCTTTTCTTTTGTTTGGTTCCGGTCTTTGTGATGATTAGGATTAATTGAGAATATAAATATGTTCCTACCTGCATGTCTTGTCCAGAATAGTCCCATTGCATCCCAGGAGAACAAACCTCGCAGTAAGCTGGGTCCTTGAAAAAAGCTTCAACAACTTCCAAAAATAAAAATAAAATAAAAAAAATACAAATATTCACTGTTGAGGATGGCGGTTCTCCGGAATTTACAAACTTAGACTCATAGTGAAGAAAGAAGTCTGATCCCTGGTCCGTGGCTATCTGGAAATGTGGCCCCCAAAACAATTTAGTTATAAAAAGACTACAAACAAAGATAAAAAACTAAGGTCAAAACATGGATTTTCATCGCAGCGGAAAATGTGTGACCCCAAAATGCAGAAGATAGAAGGACAAAGTGAAGGCAAG